>NC_142696.1:10905760-11215978 GCF_029641045.1 Salvia hispanica | reverse complement strand
TTACTAGATTATTTGAAGCCATTTATTAAGAGCCCAAAACATATTTTTATTCTTTATTTTGAAGCCTAATTATTCCATGAGAATTTATTAACCAAGCCCAAATTTCTGTTGCACTAAATATGGGGATGAACTGCAGCTCTCCACAACTGAAAAAGAGGAAAATCGTTCCAAGTATTCTCAACAACAATCCGAGAATTTTCCTACATATACATGATCCCACATTCGGCAGCTGTCATTCAAAATCACAAGCCACCCTCAATTTCTCAACTTTTCCACAAATTTTAACATCTTTTTCAATCCCAAATTTTGAAGATAACCGATGACAGTTGCCAGCAGCCGCGTCGGCAGTGGCGGCAAGGGAGACATTGACGAGAAGCAGGGGCTGACCGCGACGACGGCGGCGGCTTCAGTCTGGCATCACGATCGACAACACATAAATCGCGAGGGGGAAGGCAGAGAACAGTAGATCTACGAAAGAGAAGAAGATTTCGGCAGTCTGCGGTGGTGGCGTTTTGATCAGCAGCGGCTGACCGACCGATACATCGGCAACAACGGTGCGCAGAACGATTAACATCGGTGGATTTTGATGCAGAGGAACAGTGAGAGACAAATTAGGATTTTCGATTTGTAGGCGAAATCTGGTGGAGCGATGTGAGACCGGACTGGAGATGATAGTGCGGCGACGGCTTGCACACCGGCGAGTTGTGGAGGAACATGCAATGGCGGTGCTGGAGTTTCACGGCGATGACGATGGCAACAAGCCTGTTGGTCGAGAATAATAAAGGAAGAAGATCAGCGGAGGTGGAGGTGAGCCGTCGAGCTCGCCGACGGAGTTCGGATTGGAGACAGTAGCCAGTGACAGAGATATGAGATTGTGCTCTGTTTTGGGGATCTTTCATTTTTGAGGAAGTAGATAGATGACAGATAGGATGAGAAATGAAAATTTAGAATAGAGAGAGAAGAGGGAGAAAACGAGAGCAATGCGATGGTGGGCTTATGGTTCTGTTTAGGTAGCTGGAAGTTGTCAGTTGGCTTATTAAGTGAGAAAGTTAAGGACGTTGGCCTCATGAGAAAAATTAGATGGGAATAGAACATTTAAAGTTGGGTTATACTACTTGATTTCTTGGAAAAGATACAATGATGAGAAAAACAAAAGAGGCCAGAGGAGTAAAATTTTGGGAGCTCGAATGGCTGGCCAACGTCGCTGCGACATCTCTGGTGACCTCAAAATAAATGAAAGAGAAGGATGAATACGATGCGTTAGAGTCACAGAAAATTTTATAAATTCCTAAGAGAGATTGAAGGGTAAGATTTATACATGCATGCTTTGTTTAAATTAAATTTATTTATCTTAAAGTCTAATTTTTAGCATATTATGTTCTTTCATAAGGGGGATGATTTTGCATGCTATTTGAGAACGGAATCGAAAGACGTTTGAGGATTTAAGCGAACGAGGTGGGCTTTCTTTTTAAATAAGGACTATGTCCTAAGCATGTTATATTTTAAATGATGGGAGATATGTTTGTCATGCCATATTTTTTTTGTGATGCTGTGGGACCTATCTGAAGTGGCTTTTGCCATGTACGGTTAATCGAATTCGGGTCTGACTAGGTAGTGAGTTCCTACTCAGGCTGGTGTACACCTAGTAGATCGTGCGCTATCTCTTTGAGTTGGCCGGTCTAGTGACTTGGAATGTGGCCACATTCCTTGTCATGTAGTTCAAATATGATATGGTGATGTTGATGATGTTGAGGTTGATGGTGATGATGATGTTGGTGAAATGTTTTAGTGACTCGGGCCCTTTCAAAGTTAAAACCCCGAGGTCACTCGTTAATGGCATGATAAATAATTTTTATAAAAATGTTTTCGGCATGAGTCCACTGAGTGCATCAAGTACTCCGCCCTGCATTTATTTTTTAAAAAAATGTGCAGGTTGAGCTATGACGAGCGCAGTGGGTGTTGAGCATAAAAGTGAAGAAGATGTTTGCGGAATATGTTGTGTCTTCATACATGACATCATTCTACTCTCGAATGCTTCCGCTGAATGTTGTTTCTTTTGAGTTCTTGTATTGTGGATATAATATTCTTTTGAGTTGTTGATTATTGAGATACTCTGATTTTTATTCGAGTTTTTTCTATTATATCGAGCTTTGGCCGAGTTTTGGTGTTTCCCCTTTTCTTCCCCGCTTCTTTAACCCTCCCCTGGTCGTGATTCTCCGTGTTTTCTATCCTTAAAAAATGCGGGCGTGACAAACCCCGACTGTTGGTAGCTAATTCCTCTATCACCTCCATAGCAGCAACTCCTCATTTCCTCAAGAATCCCCCATTCGCCCCTGAATCCAACAAACTAGGGAATTTTTCATTAAACCCATTATAAAGGATTCCTACCTGATGGTCTATTCCAAAACCATGGTTCGGGCATTTGCGGAGAAGAGCTTTGAAACGTGCGAAAGCTTCATATAGAGGCTCATCGGATCCTTTCACGAATTAAATGATCTCACACTTACGCTTTAGGATGGTGCCAGGCGGGTAGTACTTGTCGAGGAAGAGGACCACTAGATCCTTCCAATTTGTGGTTTTATCTACAGGCAGACAATCATACCATTCTTAGCAGCATCTGTTAAGGAAAAGGGAAAAAGTCTTACCCTCACAATATCATCATCAACACCATTGATTTTGATTGTATTAGCTATTTCCACGAACTTAGTGAGATGTCGATTTGCGTTCTCGGTGTCTCTTCCTGGGAAGGCATTTTGTTCAACCCTATTGATTAAGGGTATTCCCAACTTGAAGTTGTTCGTCTCTATCTGCGGACCTGCAGGAATGTCCACAATGTTACCATGACTAAACATATTCACGACAGGAACTACCTCCCTTGCTTATTTTTCTTTTTCAGCTTTTGCCCGAGCTCTCTCTTCTCGCATCTCTTCCACCTCCTTTCGGAGAGCGACGATAAGATCGTGGTTGGTAGGCTCCGCCATCTTATTTTCTCCACAAGATACGCAAATTTGCACAACCTGCAGAAACTAAAAAAAAAGAAAAATAAAAATAAAAATAAAAATAAAATTAAAAATAAAATTAAAAATAAAAATAAAAACGAAAATAAAACTAAAAATAAAAATAAAAATTGAAGCAGTAAAATCCAAAGTAGAAAAATTGTCCGTTTGAAGATATCACTACAAAGTGAATTGTCTTCCCCGGCAACGGCGCCAAAAACTTGATGCACTATTTTTTAGTACTATTAATACCTGCAAGTATACAGAATAGAAATAGTATAGCCAAATGTCAGTACCGGATATCGAACATGGGTAAGGCAAACACAAAGTATCTATCTTCTACTAAGACTCAATTACTATCTGGAAGAACGAAAGATTTTGAAAACTTTTTGAAAACTAAAAACAATAGAAAGAAAATAACAACTAGATGCAATTAAAACACGGAGATAAACGATAGAGATAAGGGAATTCCAGGGATGTGCGTTCACAGTTTTTTTTTTTTTTTTTCTTTTTTACTCAAACACTTTCACGGTGGAGGGTTGAGTAGGACCCTCATCCCCTATATATCATCAAACCGAAAAGTCATACACTAAGACTATCCGAAAAGTGGATTGTCGAAAAGAAGCATCAACTAAAACCATAACTAAATCAGGAACGTAAAACAAAAACTATCAAACTTATAGGAAAAGCAAAAAAAGCCTCAATCAAAATCGGAAGTTCGGCATGCCCAGCTGCTCCAATCTACACAATGCCTTGACCCGCGCTAGCACCGAGGATCCCAAATAAAAGACCTGTTCTCCAGACTGCATCCCGACCCCAGCAAGAAAATCCGCTGCCTTGTTGCCTTCCTTGTATATATGAGAAACTTTCCACTCTACACCACACAAATTATTCCTAATCCTTAACATGTTAATACAGACTTCTGCTGGACCGAGCTGGTCAGAAGCCAGCCAATGCACCACCCTTTCCGCATCAGCCTCGATCCATAATTTCCTCCCTAGCTGTGCAGCCAAAGACACACCAAGCAGAAGCGCCGCAACCTCAGCCTCCAAGCCCGAATTCCCTTCCACACCTGCAGAAAAAGCAGCAAGAATGACTCCCTCCCAGTCACGCAGAACACTCCCACCCCCAGCCCTATGTAATGAGTGCGAAAAAGCCCCATCCACATTGAGCTTCAACCACTCCTCATCCGGAGGGCGCCAAAGGATCCTCACCACTGCCCTTCTACAGCCCCTACTAACCTCTCCAATCATCACATCCAGCTATGGGAAGCAACCCTCCCACTGATCCTGACCTAACACCTTAGCCAAAACCAGATTTCTCAACTGGGAATTAACTCTCCTAATTACATTCTCAACATCAAAGATTTTTTCCCTATAAACATTTTCATTTCTCTCCAACCAGATAAACCAAAAAATCAAACAAGGCATAAACCTAAATCTTACCTCAATGTTCTCCCCCATGCCTTCAAACGGCGGGATCTGAGGGAACCACCTAGCAAAATGTTTCCACACTCTCCTAGCCACGTCTCCGTTAACGAAAAGATGTAATCTTGACTCCACTTGTGGCTTTACACAGCATCTGCACATTGATGCTAGTGAGATTCCTCTCCACTGCATCTTTGTATCCACCGGGATGCGATTTGCCAAGAGGCGCCACATGAACATCGATATAGAAAGGCCCATGCTTTTACCCCAAATCATCTCATAAATCAGCCGCTTTCCTGCTCTTTTCCGTACCAAATTCCAGGCCGAAGATGTAAAGAAATCACCATTACTAGAGAGCTTCCATCGGCCCCTATCTCTAGATCCTCTATCAAAGGGTGTTTGCAGGATCCTATCAGCAATCTCCTCCGTAAGACCCTCTTCCTCAAATAGGAGCCTTACCCTTATCTCATCCCACTGATCTCCTACCCATAACTCATTTACTTTCAAAGAGGGACTGGAAGGGGTTGAACTGCACAATCTTACAAGGGGCAGATTTAGGACCTAGGAATCGTACCAGAAACTGATGTTGCCATTCCCTAAAACCCACCGAACCTGTTCGCGACAAATGTCTCCAACTTTGAATAGCCTTCTCCACATAGGACTGAACCTGTTTGATCTATATATCACCAAGGGAAAAGAGAATGAGCAATACTTCTGGAACAAATACTGAGCCCACAAGGAATTCTGCTCTCTAAACCGCCACCACAACTTGAGGCTAAAAGCCTCTATCGAGTCAGCCAAGCTTCTAATCCCCGATCCTCCCTCATCAGTAGGAAGACACACTCTCTGCCATTTAATCCAATAAGTCTTCTTCATAGAATAGCAAGACCCCCACAAGAAGCGAGCCATCACTTGCTCTATCTGCTTCACCGCCCCCTTTGTAGGGTCCAGCACCTGAAAAATATGTATTGGGAGAGCCCCAAGGACACTCCTTATCAGAGTGAGACGACCCTCAAACGACAAGTGCCTATGGCTCCAACTATGAATTCTAGCTGAAATTTTATCCCGAATAAACATAAACAAACTTGTCTTTTTCGGTCCCCGAAAGATTGGGACTCCAAGATAAAGAAACGGGAGACACCCCTGTTGAAAACCACTCACCTCTTTTACTTCACTTGCCCAGGCAAGGTGTTTCTTATCAAGATAAAATCAGCTTTTTCCCACATTTACTTTCTGCCCCGAGACCTCCATGTAGTGGAGTAAACAATCTTTTATCTCCAAAATAGTTGAGCTTTGTGCCTGCGAGAAAATAATAATATCATCTGCATATGCCAAGTGAGAAATCCCCATAGTATACCTTGTCGTGCGATACAATATCTCCTTACGCCCCAAAATGAGGCGGTCAAGCAGCCTCGACAAATAATCAGCTGCCAAGACAAAAAGTGAAGGAGAAATGGGGTCCCCTTGCCTAAGGCCTCGTGTGGATTTGAAAAATCCAGCCACACTCCCGTTAATAAGAACCGAAAACCAGCAAGGAGAAATGCAGTTTTCAATAAATCTTACCCATCGGTCCGAAAAGCCCATCATTTTTACGATTTTAAGCAAAAATGGCCATTGAACTCTATCATACGCCTTCTCCATGTCAAGCTTTAAAACCATGTTTGGGGACACTACTCCTTTCCAGATTTCATGGAACAATTCTTTGGCCAGAAGTACATTATCACTTAACAACCGCCCTTGAATGAATCCACTCTGTTTAGGAGCAACGATCAAGGGAAGGATGGGAGCCAGCCTTGCGGTAAGCAGCTTGGAGATAATCTTGTTCATCACATTGCACAAGATAATTGGTCTAAACTCAGACCACTTTGACAGATTTTCCTTTTTTGGAACCAGGACAATCAAAGTTGTTGCAATACCTCTTGGGATTGGGAAACCCGCAAAGAAATCCATAACAGCGGCAACCACATCAGGGATGTGCGTTCACAGTTATGGTTATACAAATTACAAACTACAATACCCTAGTACAATTACTACTTTGATAGGATGAGTCGCCTAGCTTATGCTCATGCGATACAAACGTTGATTACAAGATTAGGGTTGTCAATCCTAACACGTAACTTCAAAAAGCTCCTAAGACCCTTGAAAAGTCCTCACTCTCAATTAACAATGTCGTTTTAAGGGAAGCTAATTGTAGCGTCTACTAAGTGGACCTAACTCGCTAGAACTCTCTCACAGTTATGAAGCAAGTTATATTAAATCATGCACGATTGTGTCACTCAATCATGAAGCATCAAGATTAACTTAGGGAAGAAACAAAGTAAAAACAAAACGGATATTAAATAGAAAAAAGAATTGTATAACCAAAGTCGTTACTAACACATCCCTAGAATCCTATGAGTTTAGTTACACATAATGGAATAAGCTAAACACATAGATTGAAGGGAAACCAATTTGAACATAAAACTAAAGCAAATAAAACCCGTAGGTTGAATCCTTGTTGTTCTTGATGTTCTTTAAATCCTTCTCCAATAATTGAAGTACTCTAGCTTCTGATCTCTATGAATTATTTTGCAAGTAGAAGCTCTCTAATTTGATGAAGTTTGAGGTCTTATTTATAGGGGAAAGCCAATCCTCATTGTAGAGGGAAAAGATCTTCAAAGTATGGTAGATCTTGGGGCAGATCTAGGGCAATTCGGATTCGACGCCTTTCTCCGGCGGGCCGCCGCACCTTGGCCGGCGGTCGCCGCGTTGGAGTCCAGAGTCTCTGTTCCTTCGGCGGCGGACCGCCGCACGACTTCCGGCGGTCGCCGGTTGAGACTCTCTTCCAAGTGTAATTTTCCGAGACGGACCGCTGCACTGTTCTGACTGCCAGGCGCCGGCGGTCACCGTACAACTTCGCGGCGGTCATCGGTCGCCGTCTGACTCCAAATTTCCAGACTTTGCGTTATGGCTCCCTTAATCGGCTCAATTATGCACATTTCTCACAATACACGTCAAAATACCAAAATAGATAAAAATATGCAAGTAATGGACATGTAATGTGATTTTGACATAAAAAACGGACCAAATAATGGCCTTAAAATATTGCAAAATCCGAGCGTATCAAAGAGCCAAATCAAAACTCTCCAAGTACGAAGACACCATCCGGAGGGTTATTGACATCCACCTAACCCTTGTTGCTTAGTTGTGCGACGTGTAAGGTGAGCTTTCATATAAATATGTGGTGTGTGGTTCATGATGAGAATGATATGTATCAAGTTTGCATAATCTAGTAGATTGTGGCTTATTGTTTATGGTTATTAATAAGAAATGTGTGTTATGTCATGTGAATGAGCAACAGATCTCCTTAGATGACATTATGAAGAAATCAAAACTAACAAATCTGTAAGTATCAATATCAAAAGTTCATCCTAATTGATAACAAGAACTTACAGTATCAATATCAAAAGTTCCTCCTAATTGATAACAAGAACTGTAATTCAATTTAGATTGGTATAGCTGACAAAACACGTAAAAATGTTTCACCACCAAAATCAGACAAAGGGTCATAAATAACAATACCAAAAGCTCAAAATACTAATGCAATAAAATCGCAAATAAAGTGTTAATCTCTGTTTCAAAAAGTCAAAAAATATGGGAGAGAGTAAGCAAGGAAGAGAACATGTTAAAATTCAAAACAATTATATTTGTAGCCTATCAAATGTGTACGTACTTTTCCGGTGCACGCGACACATAGGTAAGGCGAGACCCTTCTGGGAGATACATGAAAGGTTCAACCCGCTCAACCTTGTTAAAGATGATCACGGTGACGCCAATTCGATGCACAAGAGTAAGCTCTGGCATGGCACATAATACGTCAAAAACTTCCTTACGTGCTTTGCTGGCGTCAAACTCGAAGCCAATGCGTTTGGTCAACTTGCCAAGCCTCTCATTGGTGTCATCTTGCATCTGTCCAAGTATTTGAATCAAACATATGTTGTCCGTGGCTGCCTTTCTTTTTTTCCTACTTGCATTGATTTGCATTGATCCTTGTAAACTTTGTACGGTGCTCTCATCCGGGGTAGCTGCTGGCTCTTGTTCAAGTTATGGATTGGCAGACGATAACTCTTCAGCTCCAAACGGTAATTCGAGTCCCTCATCATGTAGTTGAGATTGAGTTTGCCTAGCAAAACCATCATGAGCATCGTGCGTGTCTTTAGTGACACTCCCAAAAACCAACTTCAATCGTCCAAAAAAGGCCATGACCTGAATCGCATACTGCTGGCGTTTGGTTTGCGCTGGACAGCCACAAAAGAAAACTACAAAGTTAATTAACATTCTTGAAAATGGAAAAACATATTTAGCAAATCATTCAATCACATATATGAATGAAACTCAGAAAGAAAAAAATAATAATAAATAATAAAAAACATACGAAAGGTCAAACCTTGAAATTCTGACTCCACTAATCGTCGTCACAATCTATTTTGTAATCCTGGTTCACATTGAAGCCCAATCCACTTCCTCCATGTATTAACCAAGATTTTGATATACGGATTTATGAAAATTTGAGTTATATAAAAGAACCGGTCAATATAGTGGACCGCCAAATGAAACAATTGCGAAGGAAAGATGAGAAAGAACTATCCACATCTATTTACGGGTTAGCAATTTCTTTGAGTATCTTTACTTAGAGGGGGGAAGAATTGTGATATCCCTGACCCAAAACATGCATCATTTTGTATAATTCTATATCTGTATTACTATTTTGGGACAAGTTTATTTTATATTAAGCTTAGTAGGACAAATTATATAAATATGTTACGCAAAATATAGTATGTATAGATATTACATGTTAGTTTTGGCTAATGAATCACATAGAGTACGTACGCAATCCTCTAATTTCATAGAGTTAATGTGCTTGGTATATAAATATATATAAATATTTCCGTATGTGTAAATGTATAATTGTGTGGATGTAGTTCACTAGAAAATGTATGAATACAGGTAGAATGCATAGAAATATAAAACTAGTGATATACTTTGACAAATGTAAAAGAAAATAAAAGAGGAATTTCATAATGGTGACATGTGGTTACAAACGTGTCTCATAGTTGCCTCCCTAAGTGATTAGTGTATTTCATAAGAAAGTGTGAGATATTAAATATTTTATTATTAAGTTTGTTAGATGGTGAATCAATTTAAATTAGTAGAGTTTCTTCGTAAAAAGAAAAAGGAGGCAGCAGGGAGAAAAGAAAACGAGGGATAAAATATTTTCTCAAGGATCAAGGGCTATAGATATAGAAATATGAACAAGAGCTCTACCAGATTATCTATCTTAGCCAGGTGTGTATAAATCACACTTTTAATTTTACATATTTTATGTGATTGATTGATCTGTGTTAAATTGGAGTGAATATTTGAATTATATGATAGGAGACTAAATGGTTATGTGTTATTTGATATTGATGGTGAAATGTGATGTGGATATGTGATTTGTGCAATGGATATGTTTATCTATAGTATTGGAATTAATTGATGGAATGTATGGTTATGTAATTGGTGCAATGGATATGTTTGATGTATCATATTGGAATCATTTGAATCATGGGATTAAAGAGGATATGTGACAGTCTTGCTCTGGATCTGATATACAATGACAAAAGACCTACGGGTCATATACAATGATAATAGACCTACGGGTCAATACAAAGAGCGGAAGCCTCTCCTGTTGCGAGAAGGCCAGGAAAAACCCTTGGAATTGCGGACTGAACACCAAACCCGGCTCAAGGAAAATAGCCTTTCTTTTCCGTTCGATCCCGAAATTCAAAAATGCCCCCGTCTAAGGTCTCAAACATGGCACACAAAAAAGCACAATCTCCTCAAGAAGCTCGTAACTCCTGTCTTTTTTCTTTCCTGATTGGCAGCCCTTTTCGTGAATATCAGGGAAAGCAGAGTCGGGCTTCCTCTCTTTAGAGTTGAGTACTCAAGCAAGACAGAAAGAGAGGATTTTTCTTTTCTTTCAAGCAATTTCCCGAGAGTTTCTCGTTTCCTTTCGATCTAATAAAATAAAGGGGAGTAAATGATGAAGACTAAAAAAACGATTTAAGGTGGCATTGTCCACGGAGAACCCACCGCTGCAACTCGCCTGCATGAAGCCGGAATCGCTAGTAATCAGCTACGGTATCGGAATAAAGAAAGAGAGAACGCAAGAACAGATTTACAGTCTGTCGCTTTTGACCACTCGGCCACTGCTAGCAGATGGCGGCAAGGCTATGAAATTGGTTCAGTTAGATTTGACTATTAAAGGGCGCGTTAGCAACAAGCAAGGGGGGCAAACAATTCTTTTCAAGATTCTTTTTCTTTCGCGGTAACAACAATGAATAAGGTTATAGCAGTGCTACCCCGATTGCATTAAACCTTGATAATAAGTCACTAGCCAATCAATTCATTCAATCGACGAACTGGTCGGGATGATAACCAGAGATTTTTCTGTTCTTGAAGCTCAATCCTTTAAGAAGAATAGGCAGTGATGCCAGTTCGCCATTTTTAAAAAGACGGAGACTCGGAAAGCAGCCTGCCTTAGTGATTGAGCTTCAAGAACAGTCTGATTCGGGGAACGAAGCCCCACGGTTCGCTTGCTTCAGTCATGTCATCAGGAGGTTTTCTTCCTGCTGAAGTGAATCAATGCAGGTATTCGCCCCGTTCTGTAACTTCCCTTCTTTCGTCCGTCCACGAGGCTGTAAAAAGAGAGAGAGGGGCGGCTATCTAGCGGGAGTCGTCCGAGAATCAACAAACTCGACCCCGACCGGACAGCCGGTCCATGGCCCCCTGGACAGACTCGACAGAAAGCTAGCCTTCTACGCTTGGAGGAACAGGGATGCGAAAGCACCAACGGTAGTCTCTGGTTAACAAATGATGCCAGATCCAATATGATTGATAGCGCACGCCTACCCACGACTTTCAAGTAAACGAAGCGAGATGGGGTCATTGAGCGAGGGACCTTCGTGGAAAGGTCAAATCAAAGAGGGGCCTTCGTGGAAAGGTCAAAATATGCAAAGAGTGGTATCAGAGCGGGGATAGAATCCCGCTGGGACAGAGCATTCATGTATATCATATGACAAATTTTGATTATAAGTTTCATTTGCATTTGTATTGTCATGAACATATGTCACTGAGGAGAGAAGGGTTAGCCGCCCTGCATCATCAATTGATTGTAGAAACATCTCATATACACACTGCATCATATTGGGATTTTTGGTACATGGACCAATGATGAGGTAAAGAGGTAGAAAATTTAAAGAGCTCGGAAAAGTAGAAGTTGTTGATTTTATGGGACTAATCAATCTGAGGCTGGGATATAGTCAAAAGTGATAGAACCGGTGTTCAATCAGATGAGTTGTATGTCAGAAGAAGGTTTTGATTATAGGGTATCTCTTCTTTGAAGCAATACTTACTATTGGTGAGAAACAGTCACACAATCTATGATACAACCTCTGGTATTCAGTTCAGACGATTTTTCTAGAGAACTCAATGCTAAAAATATGCAAAGAAGTATATTGTGATAAGAAGCAGAGAAGGTTTTGTCTTTAATCAAGGAACCATGTTTATTGATTATGAGCTGACATTATTTCAATATACACGGTTTTCTAGAGAAGGTGTTGCGAGTTAATTCAGTTGAGCTGCCAGCGGATATTGATTCTCTTATTCATACACAAGTTTTTGATATTATTATGGGTATATATTGGTTTTCACTTCATCGAACCAAGGTAGCTTGTCAAGAAAAAGAAATGGTAATACAGTCATCGAGACGGGATGGAGTGATATTTTACATTAATCAATATATTGTTCCAGGTTTTCTTATATTATCTAGTTCGGCTTTTTGATTTATTGGAAGTGCAGATTTATTTGGATTTTCACCTTATCAGGAGACATATTTCTCTATTGAGCACTGCATTTATTTTTATTTCTACTTATCAGCTGTCTTCATTAGAGTTTCAAGAGTTTAAGAATCAGTTACAAGAGTTGTCTGGTAGGAGATTTATATTACCCAGTGTTTCATCTTGGAGTGCACCAATATCATATTTGAAGAAGAAAGACTGCACATTGTGACTTTATATACACTATTGAATGTCGAATCAAGTGACAGTGAAGAATAAATATTCATTACCGAGAATCGAAGACTTGTTTGATCAGTTTGAAGAGACAACATTTCGAACTCAATACAGTCATTATGAGTATAGCTTATGCCTTTCGAATCAACAAATGCACCTACAATTTTTATGCCACTGATGAACAGAGTCTCTCAACCATTACTGGAACGGTTAGTAGTTCATTTTATTGACAACTTGCTTGTATATTCATGAATTACAGATGCGCATGTTAATCACTTACAGTCAGTATTTCAAGTCCTGCGAGATGAACAACTCTATGCTAAGTTGAGTAAATGTGAGGTTTTGCTAGAACATGTGGTATTGTTGGGACACGTGGTGTCAGGTCGTGGAATAGAAGTGGATTTACAAAAGATTGAACTGGTTTTCAACTGGAAATATTTCTTGATTATTATTCAATTGATAATGAAGCTAGTACGACAGAATTCTTCTTTTATATGGAGTGAAGCATACCAAAAGAGTTTTAATTAGTGGAAGCATCGGTTGAATATGTCACCTATTTTGGTTATCTCCGCGGGTACAAGATATTATGATATTTATAGTGATGCGCTGAAACATGGATTTGGTTATCTTTTGACTTAATGGAAAGTTTATTGCTTATGCGTCATAACAATTGCAAGTACATGGAGTTTCTTATTCTGTTCAAAATATGTTATTAACGACATTATTTTGCTTTGAAGATTTGGCATCATTATCTGCAGGAATGCTTATATGGTATTCTAGCATCTTATATATTGACAGATATCTGCGATTTACTATCTCAGTCTTGATAAAGTCTTTTTGTGAGTTTCACCTCAGAAAGGAGTCATGCGATTCGAGCAAAAAGGTAAGTTGAGTCCTCGTTATATTGGGCCATATGATAATGTCGAAAAATTTTGACCATTGGCATACAGGTTGGCACTACCTCAGGAATTAGCACAGATTCATAATGTTTTCCACGTTAGTATGCTTCGTCGTTATCGATCTGATCCTTCACATGTTCTGAAAGATTCTGATATACGGATTTATGAAAATTTGAGTTATATAAAAGAACCGGTCAATATAGTGGACCGCCAAATGAAACAATTGCGAAGGAAAGATGAGAAAGAACTATCCACATCTATTTACGGGTTAGCAATTTCTTTGAGTATATTTACTTAGACAGAACTGAATTTTGCGGACAAAATTCTTAAAGGGGGGAAGAATTGTGATATCCCTGACCCAAAACATGCATCATTTTGTATAATTCTATATTTGTATTACTATTTTGGGACAAGTTTATTTTATATTAAGCTTAGTACTACAAATTATATAAATATGTTACACAAAATATAGTATGTATAGATATTACATGTTAGTTTTGGCTAATGAATCACATAGAGTATGTACGCAATCCTCTAATTGTTGGGGTTTGTATACTAAAAGATGCTTCGAGCGTACATGCCTTTGTACAGTCAGCTTGTGCATGTATACTAGAAACGCCACGTCTACTTGTTTACCTATTTATGAGAATAAATAATATAATATAATGGTTTATTATTGAAATATGATAAACAAGTCTAAGGCTTTTTACTAAGAAGGTCAAGTAGGGAAATTCGATGAATCTCCTCATGAGTTTTCCAGTAGGGGACTTGGCCAGATCTAGTAAGAAGAAAAACGTATTCACAACCTAGATAGGCTTTGGCTACCTATTGGTACGGTTGCTGTGTTTGTGATAATTCTCTCTTACCTAAGAAGAGATTAGTAACACCGGTGTGGTAAAGCACTGAAAGGATCTAATCCGAAATGTATTCTTCATTGCTATCCACTGAAAGAATATATTTCAGAAAGTTTAGTATTTTCTAGTCTATGATATTAATATCAATATTGTTTATTCAATCAAACGCCACTTTGACTTATCAATATGTGAGAGTTTGTACGTAACTCAAGTTCATGATATCTTGGGTGGTAGTAATTGAATAACATGAAGGTATTGGAATATTATTTCATAGAATTCGCGTGCCCAGTGTGGTATGATTAAATCCCTAAAAGGGTGATCCCCAATGAGGTGTTTGAAAGAGGAATTTATTATTCAGAAATCTGCGCAGTTGGAATGTATTCCACGAATAATAAATAAAGTTTCAAACTAGAAAAACTCTTTGGAGAATTAATTTAATTCTAGTCACCTAGCAGACAAAAGAATTAAATTGATGGATCAAGATAATCTTAAATGCGGGTAATATTATAAAATAAAATAGATCCAAGTTATTTGTAATTTGGTGATTTAAGTGGGAGTGCAATATTATTCTTTAGTGGAACAAAATAATATTCCATTGATAATATATTAAATCATGGGTCATTTGATTTAATTAGTAATTTATCTAATGGGTGAGCCCAACACTTAAGTCATTCCATGGATCTCCATCCTAGCCCAACAAGTCCATGCTTATAAATAGTGTAGAGATGGGAAACCCTAGTAAGCACTCCACACATCACAAACCCTAACCCTAGCCGCCATAACCGACGCTCTCTCTCTCCCCTCTTGCCTCGGTTTTCGTGCGTTTGCACGAGGGAGATTAGGGTTTTGGTTTTTGTTCTTGTTCTATCCTAATTCATAGGATTAGATCAAGACAATTTCGTGTTTGTGTTGGTTTTCCCTAGATCTTATATCACTTTTATTTGGTTCTTCGAGATCCGCCCACACGGATGGAGAATCAAGGACAAGGGAATAGGTTGGAAGATTCGTGGTCGATAAACCAAGGATCTCCGGGTGGTGCAGCTAGCAACGTCAATCCAATGATGGATTATGAGGTAACAATCGAATCTACATCGAATATGCATGATTATGTGTTTATTTGATGTTATATCTATAGATATATGTTTATTGCATGAAATTGGAGTCGAATGCATAATCACCTAAATAGATCCGGTCAAGGACCTGTTTGGTTTCCGTGTCTTCCACTGCGGTAGTCCCAACAACTGGTATCAGAGCCAATTTTTAGGCTCTGATTATGTATTTGATTAATTGAATTTTTCGAAAATAATGCAATATGTGTTGGATCTATGTTTTTCTTGATTTTATTTTTGGATCTATGATATGATGTTCTAGATCGATGAAAGAATATTATGAATCTTAAATTTTATTCAAGTTTTTCACAAAAATATTCTAGATCTATGATGAACATCATTAGATCTATATATTCTAAGTAATATGTACTAGATTATATGTTTGTTGATACATATATGTATGTGTTTAAGTGAATATATGTTTTTGAATCAAGAAATAAAGTGGTCCATGATTGAATACTTGGATCGATGAAAGAATATTATGAATCTCGAATTTTATTTGAGTTTTTCACAAGAATATTCTAGATCTAAGCAAGTATTCATAGATCTATAGTTTTATGTTCTTAATATGCAAGAATAATTTAAATTGCTAAAATGCTAGATGTTTAAATATGCATATTTGATATGAACATAAAAGATTGTTACAAATTAAGAAACGATTAATTAAGATTTAAGATCGCGGTCACGCGAAGCGACCGCGATGAATCAAGTTAATTAAAATCGAAAAAAAAATAAATTTAAACTAGGGTTTCGAAAAACCCTAGCTTCACGCCGACCGGGAATCGCGACGGAGAAGGAGCTCGGGGCGGCGGCCGGCGATGGTCGTCGACCAGAGGGAGCTCCAGTCCAGTGGGAGAGGCGGCGGACGGCGAGCGGGCGGCGGAGCTGTCGGAGGCGTGTCGGATCGATCTCGATCCGACAGCGTGGGCCTCCGGTGGCTGCTGCAGCGGCTGACCGACGACGACCGGTGTAGGCGATGGCTCGGCGAGGCGGCGGCGATGGAGGCGCGTTGGGTCTGCCCCAGCAGATCCGGCGACGTGGGCTTCCTACGTCGCTGCAGTGGCTGATCGACGCTTGCAGCGGCCGAACTCGGCGTTTCGAGACGGTGGCGGCGGTGGCGTGCGGTGGCTCCAGGTGGCGGTCGACGGTGGAGCAGTGCCCGACGTGCAGAGGCGGCGGCGGGGGTCTGACGCGGCAGCAGTTGCTGCTGCGAGGCCCGGTGGCGGCCCAAACCCTAATTAGGGTTTTGGTTGCGTCGTCTCATTCTTTGTTTTTCGTGTTTTCATTTCGTTTCTTAACACGCAAGCTATTTATAATTGTGGTTTAAAATCCTAAACCTAGAATAATTAAAATATCTTGTGGGAATTAGAATGATTTTGCAATTAAGTCAAGATTCTAATTTAAAGAGAATAATTGTCTTTTTTAATATTGTCAATTGAATAATTAGTCAAATAATTGATTTAATTTGTTAATTAGTTGATTTTGGTGGATTATTTCCATCTGGATAATATCATGGTAATTAACATAAGGAAATTCAATATTTGTTTGATCTAATTTTTGGCTTTTCCATAATAGAATGAAATTTTAAAGAATATTCTCCTAATATGCTTTCATGTTTTAATTTTAAGGTTTAATTGAAAATTGTCTATATTTTAATTGGTGTGTTATGGAATTATTTCCTAGATATATACCTAAGGAAAAGACATAAGTTTTCAATTGTTTTATAAACCTTAAAATTTCAAAAATTACATATTTAATAATTGAATGGATTTTAATTGGAATCCTATTCCTAGTTTGAATTTTGTCTTTAATATGATGTAGGTGAATTTTATTTCATCTAGATAACATCGGTTTAATTAAAGAAGTGAAAAATTCATTTGGCACTAACATGCTACTTAAATCCTAAATTATTAAAGTGTTAAATGATTAATTGGATTTTAATTGGAATTCAATTCCTAGTTTAATTTGGATTTTATCTTTAATTTTGATGAAGGTGAATTTGTTTCATCTAGATAACATCAAATGTGATTTAAATGTATGAAAATTCATAGAGCATTAATTTTGCTATTAAAATCCTTAATTATTTATTTAAGTTGAATTTTGTCTTTAATTTTGATGAAGGTGAATTTTATTTCATCTAGAAAACATCATTATGAATTAAAGATGTAATAAGATTCTTCTTGTCATGTGATTTTATTTGAAAGCTATGAGAATTTTAATTCTCGAATTTAATTGGTGTGTTTTAAATGGATTTAGTCTTAATTGGATAAATGCAGATTTATATATCCAAGTGGGCATTCTAAATTGAGACTTAGCTAATCTTTTATGATATACACCTAGACATTAATTTTAGGATAAGGATGGATTAATTCTATCTAAGTAAATCCTAATAGTATTAAAAGGTAATTCTAATAATCAAGATATGTTATTTTAACTAATAATGTATGATTGTTTAAGATTGGACTTAATGTCTAGATAATTTTGTTAATGTGAAGATAGAATTTTAATTCTATCTATTTATTTTAGATGCTTAATTAAATGATCAAGTTTCGTCATTATGTTTATGTGAACCTTTTGTAAATGTGTTTACATGTTTTATTGATGAAAGATGGATATTTATTTTGAGTTATGATTTTATTTGCTAAAATCTAGTTTAACTCATGCATCGACTATGTACTTATTGCCTTGCATGCATAGCTAGTACATGTCTAATTATTCTTTGAATGTGGATATCTGCCTTATCTGCTTAAGTGATAATTAAACTATTAAAACCACAAACAAGAAAATATGAAGCGATAATTACAACACGTTTGTATATGGCCTCCATAAAATTGGTCTTAGTGCGAAGTAGTGACCGGCCTGTCTTTACGGGAGGAACATTACCAGTTCGTAAGTTTGGACTTCTCTAGATAAAGGTTATTAAAATCGTAAAATTAGTTTTTCAGTAATATCGCGACTGGTCTTTACCGGAGCAATATTGCTGCGAAATTATAAGGATTGTATTTTAATAATGCTTAGAGGGAGCTATAGGAGGAGGTGCCTGTCCGGTTCGACCTTTCTTTAGAGGAGTTCACGCACAAGTAAAGAATCCTTAGTGCTTAATTTTATGGTTATACGCTTTAGATTGTTAGTCAGCCATGCCATTCTTATGGTCTCTGGACTATCTGTCGACATTGTGGCCAGTAAAAATAATGAATTTCTTGCATGAATATGACACGGCTTCCTAGTAGAAGAACGTTTGTGCTTGATTTTTGTGGATGTAAAATTGATGAATTGTTTTGTGGTTATTTGCAATTCTTTGAAATTTTACATGTTTATATTATTGGTATTTATTCTCAGCTTGAACGAAAGATGTTTACTACTTGGGAAGTTTATAGTGCGATCCTTAAATCGAAGGAATGCGATTCTGATTCTTATTTGGATTGGAAAAGTAGACTTGACGTTGATCAGTTGGCTAGTGATTTGAGGTTGGTCCTCACTAAGGATCGCCCCTCTGCTTATTACATATCAGACAAGGAAAAGGATGCTTGTGATCGATGGGATACCGCGAGCGGTCATGTCAAGAGGTTTTTGTTGGCCTCGGTCGGCAATGCTCTTGGCAAGATTGACAAGCCCGACAGGTCATTGATTGAAGAACCTAAATGGTTTGATGAAATGTCCACCAAGAGTCTCATGAGATCGGTGGTGAACATTTTGAGGAGAACGGTCTTGAAGGAGAACCAAAACATTAACGACTATGTCGTGGAAATGGTTGATGGTTTTGATAGGCTCGAGGAGTTGGGTGGGAAAATAGGCCCAGAAACCCAACAACTCATGATTCTCGACGGACTTCCAAAGAGCTATGAGAAAGTAAAGAAAGAGATAATGGACAAGCTTTGGCCAACATCTCTTCTAGTACTCTCTAGCAAGCTCATTGAGGCACAAGTCCTGATAAGGAAGATGGAGGGTGGGATTGTCAATAACTCCATTGACCTAAGACGCAAGTCTGACATGGCAGAGAGTTCGAGCCAACCCAATGTGATTAGGAGGAAGACATGATCTTGATCTAGCTATGACATTTATGTTTTGAACAATGAAAGTCTTATTTTGCTTTATTTACATTGTTGAATTTTAAGAGTTTTTGATATTGTTTGGTTTTGATATCATATGGATTATTGATGTGGAATTTTATTCCTAGACTATCAATTGTGTTTTTGGATTATCGATGTCATTTTATAATGCTTGCATTATTAGATAAATGAAGTTTTGATTATCCAATTATTTATGACATCACATATAACATGGTTAATATCAAAATATTTACTTGTGATTAAATTTGTTGATTCAATTATTATGAAGGTTTCTTATAGAAATATTGATTATTAAGTTTCTTTAATCCTTAAGTCTTTTGAACCATTATTTTGTTGATGAGTCAATAGAACATTAATGTTCGACATGGATTCAATACAAAATAAAATGATCTTATGATCGCGTTTGTTCAAATAAAGGTGTAAGAAAAATAATCACAATAATTGATTACAAGACAAGTAAATTAAATTCAACTAGAAACAAGATACGTATTTATTATAAATATTAGAAATTCTTGTATAGTAAATATAGTGTGCACATTAAATTTGTTTTAATGTTCCAAGCCAAGAGTTAACTATTTAAATAGTTGATATTTTATTTATTTTGTTGTGAAAGTGATAATTAAAATAGTGGGAGCTTTTCTTAAATGAATGATTAAATTCTAAGTGTTTAATAAGAGCTTCATAGCTCATTTTATTAAACTAGGATGAATTTAACTCTAAGCACTATTTAAATTGTTTTAATAGCCTTAGAGAATATTGAGACTGGTATTTTTCTACTTTTAAAAGTGGGAGCTAAATTTTGTCTCATAGAATATTCATAAATGGAATTAAGGTAATGTTTGATAGAGTTAAAAGGGTTCACACCCTAGAATAAAAGAAGTGATGAATTGCACACTTTCTAAGACTCTAATAACATTAAAAGATATTTCCAAGTTAGCTATTAAAATTAGAATTGCTTTTGGATTTCCAAAGAAAGTATTTCTAAAGATCACAACAAATGGTTAAATAAATGAACTCTTGGAATTTATGACTATAAAACAAAGAATGCAATCATTCGATTTTATTTTGTCATAAGGACTAATTTCCAATTAGTCATTGTGATGAGGTAATTATATTAATACATAAATTTACATCACAAATTATATAGCAAGGATAATACCAAGTTAAGTTGGTATTATATAATTAAAGTTTTGGGAATCATATTCGACATGATTAAAACTTTATATTTACTATAAGTATTCTACTTTAATTAGTAGAAATTCAGAAGGATCAAAATAATGGATTTTGATAGAGGAATATGTATAAGTGCACTTGAGAAAGGCACATAAAATTATTTCACTGGATCAAAGGGCCTAGAAATATTTTGATCAAATAATTGTGCTCCTTAGCAAGAATTAAGGTTATAAATTACAAGTATATTTTCGTTTTATGTACTCTAGCAAACTATGTTGGTAGATTCTTTTAAAGAATTATAGTTTTGAGTACATAGTGGCCAAAGACTGCTTTGAGTATAAGTGGGAGAAAATGTGTGTGAATGTGTAGCACAAGGCCAATAAAGTGGTTGGTATACTCGAAAGCATTCTTTGAGTATAAGTGGGAGATTGTTGGGGTTTATATACTAAAAGATGCTTCGAGCGTACATGCCTTTGTACAGTCAGCTTGTGCATGTATATGAGAAACGCCACGTCCACTTGTTTACCTATTTATGAGAATAAATAATATAATATAATGGTTTATTATTGAAATATGATAAACAAGTCTAAGGCTTTTTACTAAGAAGGTCAAGTAGGGAAATTCGATGAATCTCCTCATGAGTTTTCCAGTAGGGGACTTGGCCAGATCTAGTAAGAAGAAAAACGTATTCACAACCTAGATAGGCTTTGGCTACCTATTGGTACGGTTGCGGTGTTTGTGATAATTCT
Organism: Salvia hispanica; assembly: GCF_029641045.1. Taxonomy (NCBI): domain Eukaryota; kingdom Viridiplantae; phylum Streptophyta; class Magnoliopsida; order Lamiales; family Lamiaceae; genus Salvia; species Salvia hispanica. Next base: position 11,194,608 of record NC_142696.1, on the reverse strand, counting down.
CTCTTACCTAAGAAGAGATTAGTAACACCGGTGTGGTAAAGCATTGAAAGGATCTAATCCGAAATGTATTCTTTATTGCTATCTACTGAAAGAATATATTTCAGAAAGTTTAGTATTTTCTAGTCTATGATATTAATATCAATATTGTTTATTCAATCAAACGCCACTTTGACTTATCAATATGTGAGAGTTTGTACGTAACTCAAGTTCATGATATCTTGGGTGGTAGTAATTGAATAACATGAAGGTATTGGAATATTATTTCATAGAATTCGCGTGCCCAGTGTGGTATGATTAAATCCCTAAAAGGGTGATCCCCAATGAGGTGTTTGAAAGAGGAATTTATTATTCAGAAATCTGCGCAGTTGGAATTTATTCCACGAATAATAAATAAAGTTTCAAACTAGAAAAACTATTTGGAGAATTAATTTAGTTCTAGTCACATAGCAGACAAAAGAATTAAATTGATGGATCAAGATAATCTTAAACGCGGGAAATATTATAAAATAAAATGGATCCAAGTTATTTGTAATTTGGTGATTTAAGTGGGAGTGCAATATTATTCTTTAGTGGAACAAAATAATATTCCATTGATAATATATTAAATCATGGGTCATTTGATTTAATTAGTAATTTATCTAATGGGTAAGCCCAACATTTAAGTCATTCCATGGATCCCCATCCTAGCCCAACAAGTCCATGCTTATAAATAGTGTAGAGATGGGAAACCCTAGTAAGCACTCCACACATCACAAACCCTAACCCTAGCCGCCATAACCGGCGCTCTCTCTCTCCTCTTGCCTCGGTTTTCGTGCCTTTGCACGAGGGAGATTAGGGTTTTGGTTTTTGTTCTTGTTCTATCCTAATTCATAGGATTAGATCAAGACAATTTCGTGTTTGTGTTGGTTTTCCCTAGATCTTATATCACTTTTATTTGGTTCTTCGAGATCCGCCCACATGGATGGAGAATCAAGGACAAGGGAATAGGTTGGAAGATTCGTGGTCGATAAACCAAGGATCTTCGGGTGGTGTAGCTAGCAACGTCAATCCAATAATGGATTATGAGGTAACAATCGAATCTACATCGAATATGCATGATTATGTGTTTATTTGAGTTATATAAAAGAACCGGTCAATATAGTGGACCGCCAAATGAAACAATTGCGAAGGAAAGATGAAAAAGAATTATCCACATCTATTTACGGGTTAGCAATTTCTTTGAGTATATTTACTTAGAGAGAACTGAATTTTGCGGACAAAATTCTTAAAGGGGGGAAGAATTGTGATATCCCTGACCCAAAACATGCATCATTTTGTATAATTCTATATTTGTATTACTATTTTGGGACAAGTTTATTTTATATTAAGCTTAGTAGTACAAGTTATATAAATATGTTACGCAAAATATAGTATGTATAGATATTACATGTTAGTTTTGGCTAATGAATCACATAGAGTATGTACGCAATCCTCTAATTTCATAGAGTTAATGTGCTTGGTATATAAATATATATAAATATTTCCGTATGTGTAAATGTATAATTGTGTGGATGTAGTTCACTAGAAAATGTATGAATACAGGTAGAATGCATAGAAATATAAAACTAGTGATATACTTTGACAAATGTAAAAGAAAACAAAAGAGGAATTTCATAATGGTGACATGTGGTTACAAACGTGTCTCATAGTTGCCTCCCTAAGTGATTAGTGTATTTCATAAGAAAGTGTGAGATATTAAATATTTTATTATTAAGTTTGTTAGATGGTGAATCAATTTAAATTAGTAGAGTTTCTTCGTAAAAAGAAAAAGGAGGCAGCAGGGAGAAAAGAAAACGAGGGATAAAATATTTTCTCAAGGATCAAGGGCTATAGGTCGAGAAATATGAACAAGAGCTCTACCAGATTATCTATCTTAGCCAGGTGTGTATAAATCACACTTTTAATTTTACATATTTTATGTGATTGATTGATCTGTGTTAAATTGGAGTGAATATTTGAATTATATGATAGGAGACTAAATGGTTATGTGTTATTTGATATTGATGGTGAAATGTGATGTGGATATGTGATTTGTGCAATGGATATGTTTATCTATAGTATTGGAATTAATTGATGGAATGTATGGTTATGTAATTGGTACAATAGATATGTTTGATGTATCATATTGGAATCATTTGAATCATGGGATTAAAGAGGATATGTGACAGTCTTGCTCTGCATCTGATATACAATGGCAAAAGACCTACGGGTCATATACAATGATAATAGACCTACGGTTCAATACAAAGAGCAAAGAGGGACCTTGGTGGAAAGGTCAAATCAAAGAGGGGCCTTCGTGGAAAGGTCAAATAAATATAAGGGACCTACGGGTCGTATACAATGGAAATCCCGGGCAGATACCAGGCTTGATCTGTCATAGAATAATGAAAAGAATGGAGAGGCATATGCATATGAATATGAAATTGTTTACGATATTTATCTGGTGATATATGTTGGTGAAATAATGTGTTTGATATTTGTGTGTGAAATTAAAGGTAAGGTTTATATGCACTGAGTTGTGGCTCATATAAACCACTAATATTTTTCAGGAATAAGATATCAGTGAACCTTTTTGTCAACGTGAGTCATAGGAACTCCATATGTTATCAGGGTCGGCGGCTGACGCGTTTTGGAAACCTTCTCCTCCTCATCATTTTTTGCATGTAGATAAATATATAGTATATAGAGTGGTGAGAGGGTCCCACTACAATTTAGAATGTTTGAAATATGTACTTGAAGCGTGAGTTAATTTATTTAATATATAGAATTTATTTATAGTAAGTGCATACGTCATAAGGGTTGAGGTGTGACAATATTAAAAATCCAATTCTATTTAAGATTCTATCACATGTCACATATGTTAGACACAAAACTTACATTCTCCCACTTGGCGAACATGTGGGACACAAAGTTTTTTATTCTCCCACTTGTCACACGTGACAGAGCCACATTAAAATAGACATAATAAACATAAGGCGTGCATAATATTGTACTTTTATAAATACTTTCATTATTGGCAAACATAAGTATTATATTAGAGAGACTACCAATATCCACTCTAATATAATCTATAAGTGACCCCGCGTTCGTAATTGTCTTATTTCAAGACCTCCTGCATTAATACTAAAAACGTATATATGCATTTCAAATAATAAGTATATGCAGGAAAAGTAGAAACAACTTTATTAAATTCAAAATATCTATAACTTAAGTGTCTAAACCAACATGGAAACATAAAGGTTAGACGTTTCCATACCCAAGACCCATTATGTTAACTTATTCCATAAATGTCTTAGGCGGTAACGCCTTAGTCAATGGATCAGCAACCATAAGATGTATGCTTATATATTATATAGATATTCTTTGTTCCCAAACTCCATCTTTCACGACAAGAAACTTTAATTCCATGTGTTTAGCTCCTTGAATACTTGCCATACTTACAGAAAGATACGATTGCACTATCATCAAAATATAATTTCAACGGCTTGGATATTGAGGAGACAATACCAAGGCCTGAAATAAAATTTTGCAATCATTAATGCTTCAAAGCAAACCATAAATTTAGCTTTAATGGAAATCCAATAATTTCTAGTTGATCAGATTTCCGTAATGTGAGCATAAAATCTTTTGTTCCCTTTAAGTATCTCATTATTATCTTTGCAGTTCTCCAATGTTCAACACCAGGGTTACTTTGGTAACAGCCTAGCATTCCAACTGTAAAGTTGATGTCTGGTCTAGTACAGACTTAAGCACACATCAAACTTCCCACAATAAATGCATAAGGAATATTTTTCATCTTACGTTCTAATTCAGTTTTTGGACATTGATTCAAACTGAATTTGTCACCTTTATGAATTGGAACAACACTTGGAGAACATGCACTCATGCCGTATCTCTCTAAAAGATTCGATCTATGTAGCTTTTATGAGACAATCCAAGAGTCCACGTGATTAATCACAGGATATTTCTATCCTATGACATAGGATGTCTCACACATATCTTTTATGTTGAAATTTTTAGAGAGATAATTTTAGTGTCATGTAGTAATCCAATGTCACTATTAGCAAGCAATATATCATCAACATACAAAACCAAAAATATGAACTTGCTCCCACTAACCTTGAGGTATATACACCGATCAACAGTGTTTTCTTTAAAACCAAAAGCAGTAATAGTGTCATGGAATTTAAAATACCATTGTCGAGAAGCTTGTTTCAGTCCATAAATTGATGTCTTAAGTTTGCAGACTAAAAATTTCATTCCATTTCTTAATGAAGTCTTCAGGTTGTTTCATGTAGACTTCTTCTTACAAATCGTCATTTAGAAAAGTAGTTTTTCACATCCATTTGATGTAGTTCCAAGTCGAAATGGGCTACAAGTTCCAAAATGATTCTAAGTGAGTCCTTCTTCGATACTTGAGAAAGTCTCTTTATAATTAATGCTATCTTTTCTGAGTATAACCTTTGGCAACAAGTCTGGCTTTAAATCGTTAGATTAAACCATTTATGTCGAATTTGGTCTTGAAGACCCAATTACACCCAATACACTTTTGTTTATCGGGTAATTCGACAAGGTCCCAGACTTTAATCCATAGATTTTAACTCTTCTATCGTGCACCAATCCATTTATTAGAATTATTACACTTAATGGCTAGTGAATATGAAACTGGATCGTTATGTATTCCTATATTACATTCGGATTCTTGGAGATATTAGCCACAGTCATCAGAAATACCCAACCTTCAATTTTGTAGAAAAGCCTTAATGGCACTTCTGTAGATGTTTTTTTTCCACACCCATGTTCAATGACTTTGGCATCATCATTAAGTGGTTGGTCATTCAAATATTGTTAGGCTGTTCAACAATATTTGGCACACTTAATTCTTGAGGAAATGAGGGAAGAAGGTTATACCCTTATTTCATTAATGACCGCATTATGAGTGTTAAAACTCCCACTGATCTCACCATTCTCAAAGAATCATATATTTCCAGTTTCCACAATTCTCATGATATCATTAGGACAATAAAACCTATACCCTTTGGATTTTTCTGGTAACCCATAAAATAACCAATAATTGTCTAAAATCCATTTTTTCTTTTCTTGCGAAGAGTATACTCTAGTTTCCGCTGAACAGCCCCAAACATGAAGGTGTTGCAAACTGGGTTTTCTACCTGTCCAAAGTTCATAATAGAGTCTTTGGTACAACCTTACTAGAAACCCGGTTTAATACATAAATAGCGGTTCTAAGAGCATAAATTCACAACGTTATGGGTAAGGTAGAATTATCATACTTCTAACCATTTCCATGAGAGTTCGGTTTCGTCTCTCAGCAACATCATTCTGCTGAGACGTACTTGGCATAGCATAAATGACATGCTTTTCTAAATATTTGGCAAAAGGTCCATGTAATTGACTTATTTTAGTGGTACGACCATAAAATTCACCACATCTATCAGATCGAATAATTTTCACCTTTCTATTTAATTGCCTTTCAACCTCAGTCATAAAATGTTCAACTGTGCCTTAGATTTTTCTTGCAATAAATAAATCCATAACGCGAAAAAATCGTCAATAAAGGTGAAAAAATATTTTTCTCCACCAAAAGTCGAGACATCAAAAGGTCCGCAAATATCTGTATGTATAGTTTTAAGAAGCTCATTTCTTCTTGTGGCATTTTTAGTATTGTGTTTGGTTTGTTTATATTTAATACAATCCACACAAACGGTAATGCTTGTAAAGTCTAAATTGGAATGAATATTATCCTTTATAAGCCTCTTAATTCTTTCACTAGAAATATGATCCAGTTCCTTTATGCCATAAGAATGATAAATTCGAATGAATATTATCCTTTAGACGCTCCTTCGGTTGCAATGTGAGCATGAGATGCACCCATCCCATACTTCTTCATCTTATGCTCCTCTTAGACCAATACGTTTCCCAATTCTTTAAGAATACGTTTCCCAATTCTTTAAGAGTCTACTAATCTTTTATAGTGAATCAATTTGGAATGGTCCATATTAAGGAGGTAAGGAAGTTAGGGTGAATTGGACAAGGAAATCCCCATCCACCTATAATCCTAATTTCAGCTTAGAAGAGATATTATTTATGCCCATCACATGCTCGTACATAGTCCGAGAACCATTATATTGCATGCAATCCTCAACATTCTGCAAACATTCTTTTGCAATGTCAATCATTGAGAAACTTTATCTACAACGACCATTCTAATGAACTATAAACTTAGTCCTATTAGATTTTTCCCAAGCATTATGGACAATCAGCCAAACTACTTTGATCATAAAATCATTGACTTATCATTCAACAGTGTTAAGTCCAAGTCCATTACATCAAGAGTGAACTCAAGTTTCTCTTTCCATTCAGAGAAGTTAGTTCCATTAAGTGCGGGAAAGTTTGAGATAAACATACTATTAAAAAAATATGTTTTTACATTATGGGAGCAATTAAAAGATGAATGCTCACATATAAAAGCTTTGAACAAAAACACGAACATTAATTTGAAAACCCATATCATGAGGCAATTATGAAAACTCCTTTGAGTAGTCTTCATATAATAATAAAATCATGCTTTTAATATCCATATCTTAGTTCAATAATTGAGTAATAATAAATTGGCGTTACCTTTGGGTAATCGACACCAATTTATATTATTAACTCCATTAGTGTTCATTATGTCGCAAAGACTATTTCCTTTAGATAATGAATAGCCACAACAAGCATGATGATTAATTGCATAAATAGATTTTCATATCAACTTGATTATAAACTCTTCTTATTTTACCTCACTTTGGTGATCGTAAAATAAACATAATATAATCAAGAAAGCATAGTGATTAATTGTTTAAGCATATTTTCTTTTAATTTGATTATAAACTTTTATTATTTTACCTCACTTTGGTGATTGCAAAATAAACATAATATAATCAAGAACATATAGAGATTAATTGCTTAAACAAATTTTCATATGAGTTTGATTATAGACTCCCTATTTTGCCTCACTTTGATGATTGCAAAATAAACATAATATAATCAATAATACATTAATTTCTATATAGTTAAAATTTGAGAGAAAACATACACAAATTTCTGAAAGGCATCAGATAACAATCATTTATGTACACTACATCATGCGAATATATTTTAAAGTATAATCACACAAAATAAATAACCTTTAATTGATAAAGTGATTAAGAATATAAGTCCAGTCAAAATTATGTGAACAAAATCAAATATTCATGCTGAAACAAATTTTCTATGAAAACAGCCGAACAATACACAATTCATAAATCATGGTATAAAATTAAATATTCAGGCAGAAACAATTTTCTAACATAACATCCCATCAGTACATAATTGTGCAATTTGATAAGCGTGTAGTCATATGATTCATTAAATTTGCGTACGTAATAAACTAAGGCCATACTTGATATGATGGAATGGAATGAGGAGGGAATGGAATGGAATGGAGATGGGAATAGAATGAAGGTGGGAATGGAATGACAATTCCATTCCATTCTTGTGCTTGGTGAATGTAAGGTTTACAAATGGAATGGAATTGTTATTCCTTGACTGATTTCATTCCTATGCTTGGTAACTACAAAATAATATATGAATGGAATGTAATGAAATATGAATAATTAATATGTTGATTCTATAAAAAAATATTTATTCAAAAATATTTTTGTCAATATTTTGGATCATATAAATTTATACGATACACGTAAATGAGTGTGTGCATATGTGGTGTATGTATATGTTGATGTGTGTGTGTGTGTATATGTGGTGGTGTGTGCGTATTTGTTGCTGTGTATGTGTTGTTGTGTGTGCTGTGTGATGTGTGTGTTGCTGCGTGTGTGTGTTGTGTGTGTGTGTGTGTGTTGTTGTGTGTTGCTGTGTGTGTGTGTGTGTGTGTTGTTGTGTGTTGCTGTGTGTGTGTGTTGTGTGTTAGTTGTTGTGTGTGTGTTGTGTGTGAGTTGTTGTGTGTGTGTGTGTTTTGCTCTGTGTGTGTGTGTTGTGTGTGCTGTGTGAGTTGTTGTGTGTGTTTTGCTGTGTGTGTGTGTATTTTGCTGTGTGTGTTGTGTGTGTGTGTTTTTTCAATTATTAAAAATTTTAAAATTTTAATTTATGCTAAAATTGAGATGATATTAAATTTAAATATAATATTAATAATATTTATATAATTTTGTTAAATTTTAAAATAAGAAGAAAGGAAAATGAAATGGAATGGAATGACCATTCCTTAGCTAAATGGATGGAATGAGTATTCCCATGTGGAATGGAATGGTGATTCCTAAAGAAAAAATTTACCAAGCAAAGGAATGGAATGGAGGTAGGAATGTCATTCCATTCCCCCATTCCATTCCATCATACCAAGCATGGCCTAATTGAATCAACCAATTTGAATTACTATTCCGTAAATTTCTTGACGAAAGAAAAATACCGAAAGCCGTAAACTGAGAACCAAATATACACAAACATGATTCTCAAGTTAATCAATAATTTATTCAAATTAAAATTCAAACATTATGGTTTTTCAATAATACGAAAATACATGAGTTTTCAACCATGCTCTGATACCACATGTTGGACATTATTTATCATCATATATTCAAGAATACATAATTGAATATAAATAAAGCAAGATCTTCGAACATCATGTATTTCACGTAGTAACCATAAACATAATGGATCGAAAACTTACCTTTATGATCCATAGCGGAAGCGATTGGGGAAGACGGAAAACTTCCTCGGACTTTCTTTGGTGTAGTAGCGCAACTCCAACTCCAAGGATTTGTTCTCTCTCTTTCCCTCGTTTATGTGTTCTCTGTAATGTGTGTGATTTGATGGAATCACCACACTTATATATATAGGCAGAGAGAGGACAAACCCTAATTATCAAACGTTAAAGCGCTTTCCATCAAAGTGGCTATTTAATTAGGATGTTTCTTTTTTACCAAGTAATACCAAAATCAAATTAAATAATTGATCATAACAATTTGATTTGATTTTTGTAGTCCATAATATATCAAACCATAAATATATATATATGCGTCATTTATAATCAAAGGAATCAAATAATCCTTCACTTAATGACTAAATCAAATACATATACATATATTATAATTATGTTAATATATTCTCCTTTTCCTTATTAGTATAGGAACATATATTTAGTCAAACTTAATGACTAATTTAGGGAATATATTATGCCTAATTGAATGATTATAATTTAGGAAAACGTCTCATTATATTAATAGCTATTGATAGCTAATTAATTAGGGAAAAATGTGTCTTATACCAAGTTAACGTAGTATATTAAAAATCCAATTCTATTTAAGATTTTATCACATGTCACATATGTGAGACACAAAACTTACAGGGTGCGCCCGACGACGACCAACGATCAGTCGTCCCGATCTCGAGCCCGATCGATTGGGCATCCACTGCAGCCCCGCGCCCGAGCCCGATCTATGCATTTTTTGCATTTTTTTCAATTCTTGAAACCCTAATTAAAACCAATACAAAATTATGGCCTAAAACAGAAACATGTCACAGCGAGACCCCCCGTTCGGCTAGCGGCAAACTATACGGATTCAAGACATACTAATAGTAGTTTTTTTTAGCTAAGTATGATGTATTTTTTTTTTTAATTAAGTAATGTACGTTGATTTCCTCTTTGCAGCCCTGGAACATTTTGGAAACTACTGAAATTATCCTCCCCTTTTCATTTCCTCCGTACAAAGCCACATTGAACACAATAAGAATTATACATAGCCACTGCTTTATGAGTAACGCAGGAAATGAAAGGGGAGGATAATTTCAGTAGTTTCCAAAATGTTCTAGGGCTGCAAAGAGGAAATCAACATGTAAAAAAAAAAAATCAAACTTGAGAGTAAAAATGTCAGATTATAATACATGTCAACACATCCATCAATGTATCAAACATCTGTTTTTAAGTGTGGCCCATATACTGCTAACCATCAAACATAAGATGATGGGAACTCAATAATCATATTCTCAATCAAACCGTTGACCATTTTCTAATGGGCTTTTTCATGTCATTGTTATCAAACAAACCCGATATACTCCATCCATCCCATAAAAATATGTACAATTGAAATGACACGAGAATTAATACTCAATTGGTAAAGTAAGAGAAATGAGGAGAATGGTAGTGAAAGTAGTGTTAGTGGATAATGAGACTCACTAGGGCTGGCAAATATTGGCACGACACGATAACCCGACACGAAATTAATGGATTTGGGTCAAAGCTTATTGAGTTCGTTTCCTTATCGGGTCGACCCGTTAAGAACACAATTTTTTTTTTATCATGTTCGTGTTACTCGTTAAGTAATAATATTATATTATTATTAATTTTTAATATTTTAAAAATGATACTCCCTCCGTCCACCATTAGGAGTCCCATTCATGGGCGGCACGAGTTTTAAGAAATGTTAAGAAAAGTGGATGGAAAAAAGTTAGTGGAATAAGAGCCTCACTTGTATATATTAGTTTTAAATGAAATGTGAGTGGAATGAGTTAGTGGATGGTGGGACCCTATTATCATTTATAGTAAAAGTGAACCCGGACTCTTATTCACGGACGGACTAAAATGGAAAAACGGGACTCTTATTCGCGGACGGAGGGAGTATATTTTTTTATTAGATGTTATTGCTATGAATCTATTGGTGTTATTGTTCACCAAATTAGATTGTGTAATCAAATTTTAAATTTTTAAGTAGAATTTTAATGATCTGATTCAATGTTTTGTAACTTTTGTTAATCAAGAGCAGTTGTTGTCAGATTCTTGCTGTGTTATCGGGTTCTACCCATGTTATCAGGTCGTGTTGTTAGAGTCGTGTCATGTACATGTTATCGTGTCGTGTTGACCCAAGGTAGTTCGTGTCGTTAAAAGATTTGTGTCGGGTTCGTTCCGTGTTCGGGTTTGATGGTAGCAGATCGGATTCGTGTTCGGGTGAAAGAAGAGAAAAATCTAATAAATTCTTTTTCTTAAAAATTCAAATTCCTTGATCTCATATTCTGAAAAGTCATCGAATTTAATCCCGAATTTCGAAACCAAATTCTGAAATTTCTCTTATTTATCCCGCTCTAAATTAAAATTTCTAGATACTTGAGTGTATGTAATACTACCAGTTAAGTTACATTAAACAAGTAGTTGAATTGAGTTGGCCAATATTTTGTAGTATTGGTGAAAATGAATATATCTTACTGAACCATGCCATCCTGAAACTGATGAAAATGAGACGGCGACGTCTGCAACTGAGCTCTAAGCTCTCTCCATTCATCTCTAAACAAGTTGTAGCTCGAATTTTTTAGCAAAACATCCACAGAAACCTCCATCCTCTCCACCATCCCCCTCGCGTACCTCTCAAACTTGTCGATCTTATCCAACAACATCCCCCGCCTGCCTGCATCCCTCTCCCCAACGACGTCGTATATCAAGCATATGGCCTCCTCCACCCTCGCCCAGAAGCACGAGTCCTGTGTCAGATACGCGTACTTGCTTCTTGTGGTTGTCGTCGTTGTTGTTGTTGTTTCTTCTTTATCGCCCCACCACTTGTCGAATATCTTGAATCTCTTCTGCCTCCCGTGCTCCACGTAGTGCCCCTTCTCCCTGTGCTTCCCCGTCCTGTAATACTCCGCGATCTCCAGGGGCTCGACGAGGAGCTTGTAGAAGTTGGAGGCGTTGACGTACTTGGGGAGCTTGTGGAAGTCGCGGGTGAGCTGGTTGCTCTCCATCTGCTCGATCAGCTGGTCCCAGAAGCGCCCGAGGCGCAGCCGGTTCATGTTCACTTTGAATTCTCTTCTGGAAGCGCCTCGTGTCTTGAAAGAGTCGTAGTATCCTAACTGGTCGTCGCAGATTTTCTTGTACCACTCGAGCTCCGCTCTGAAGGGGTTGATCTTAGCTAGTGAAACCGCCATCTTCGCGTTGTTCAGGCTTCGCGGCCATCCCAGCCGTCTTGCAGTTGCCAGCCACGTCGTTGCTGCCCTGTAGGTTGGTTCCTGTGATAATTTGTAAACGTCGAAGGTTTTAGTGCAAAATTGGTGAAGTAGTAGTCAAATAAAAAACATAAAATGATTCAAGCATTAATAGTTGATAATTGAAGATTGAAGTGAACTAATTTTGAAGGATAATTTTTGTATTATGTACTAAGAGATGCGAGGTGGTCTCTTCACAAGATGTATTTTTGTAATTTTGTGAAATAAATTACTCCCTCCGTCCTCCATTAAGAGTCACATTTTTCTATTTCGGTTCATCCCCAATTAAGAGTCACACTTCATTTTTACCATAAATGGTAAGTAGGTCCCACATTCCACTAACTCAATTCACTCACATTTTATTATAAAACCAATATAAAAAAATGGATCCCACATTCCACTAACTTTTTCAACCAATTTTCTTTACATTTCTTAAAACCCGTGCCCGGTCAAAGAGTGATTCCTAATAGGGGACGGAGGGAGTATGATTTTTAAAAATATGTTGTTTGAATTAGTAAAGTTTGATACTGTAGAATTTATCTTTTACGCGTGCTGATCCCTGCAGGTAATATTTTTCTTATATTCATCTCTATATATTAAGAAAACAGTATACAAATTGAACTTCAATAGTAGAGTAGTAGTATTACTTAATTTTTTTTAAGTCGAGTTTGATAAATATGAGATGCAAATGTCGATTATTGGCACAGAGAGAAAAACAAAGTTTTTTCAATTTTATTTTTTCTTACTGAAAAGTAGTACGGAGTATATGTTTCTTTTCTATTCAATCATAAATTTCGTAACACTTGTTACATTGAGTACTAACCTGATGTGAAGATATGCCTAATGTTTGCAATGCAAAGGCGATCCCTGCTTCGCTGTTGGAGCCACAGTGAGTTGTGGCGCTCGAGCATCTCATCTTCAAGTATTGATAAGACAACATCCCGACATAATCCTCGTACTTGCGATGATCTTCCACGCCCGAAGCAGGCGAAGACGTGGTGGCCGCCATTGTCGAATAGAGAAATCTAGTGATAGTCGTTGCATTGTCCAAGCACACTGCTCCTTTGTCACTACAAAACATGTAGTTTCCAAAAGGACTATAACTAGAACATCTCTCTTGATCTTGATCTTGATCATTATCTAGTCTTAATCGAGTTTTCTCCCCATCGGCTAACTTGATCATGGAGACTAGCCTCGGAACTAGGTCGTGTGGTGCCACGACGTGGCAAAAATTGCCATCCCATCGTTCTTGGATGATGGCTTGAGAGAATGGGCCATTGCCGAGCATAGGGGAGCCGAAGGTGATGCAGAATACGGATATGGGATGCGCCAGGGAGGCGGTTCGGATGTGGGTGAGGAGCCAAAGGGCCGAGAGAGAAGCGATAGGGCCACCGAGGGAGTGACCACCAAACACCACTGATTTGCTTTGCTTCAACACTTCCAACATCTGCATTACATACATTCATCGTATTATAATTTTCACTGTGATCATGTTGACATTTTTAATATACTATATTGACGAGTTAGCAACTTAAGAAAGTTAGCAACGGATCACACATTTGCATACTTATTATATAAATTAAAAATCAATATATAGCTAATAAATCTTGGTTCATAGATGATAAAGATTAGTTTTCAATAAAAATGATTCTTTATGTGTACATTTAATAATGTTTTTACATAAATATTTTATGTATACGGTACTTAAAATCGTGCTCAAACCTAACAAAGATTGGAAGATTGGTTTGCAGATAAATCAAACACGATACATAAGACCTAGTTTGACATTTTTGGGTTAAAAAAGTGAGTATTTCATTTAAAAAAAAAAACTAGTAATCAAAATGGATAATATCCTACAAAAAATTTAGGCCACCCAAATCTTCAATCACAAATTCATAATTGCTAAAATTGATCATGGATATGTTCCTGAAAACTTTTTGATCCATTAAGTAAAATAGTTTCTAGACTTAAATAATATGTTAGTTAATATTTAAAGGTTCCTAAACAAAATTAGCTATCAACAATATTTTTTACCAAATTAATAACGTAATTATATTTAATTTAATAGGAGAAGAATATCCTTTCATATATTTTACTACATATAATGTTTAAATAAGTAATTAAATGTATTTTTCCTATTCATTTCAGCCCCCTCGATCACTATACAATCGCCGCTAATAAAATGGGACACGATAAACATGAAAGCTAATGTTGAAATGCGACCTAACATAAATGTTGAAATGTCTTTCCGAGATGAGCGGAAAGTTATACTCCATGTAGTAGCATCCTATTGTATCAAAATTGACTGAATTTTCTTACACATATTTTAAACATTTTCTTATAGTATTACCCAAAATACTAATGCCCCTAAAAAATAAAAGATTTAATTTGAGGATGATAAAAATATTTTTAATACCAAATTAATAAAATATAATATTTTATTATGTAAAAAGAACTACTCCAGTAAGTTAGTAACAATGTAACAAGTGTTACGAAATTTCATGTAAAAATAAACTAATTTTAATAAAAAAAATGAAAATACTAAAATAAAACTATATTTTATATGAACTCAATTCACTTTCACGTCACACCACGAAGACTCTATTCTCCATAGAGAGCAATACGCTGAGTGGTTCTATGGTGGAAGACTCACTTCGAAAATCAACCACTAATTATGTGAAATTCAATTGTGTCAATCTTTTTATTCATGGTTAGCTTACCTGTTTTAAAGAGTTTATAACCTTAGATAATTTATAAAGTAAGAAATTTTAAACTTCAACAATTTATGAAATTATAAATTGTCAAAATATTTAGAGGAACTTATAAGCTAAAAGCGATTTACGCATTAAGGATCATAGCATGATTTATTGAAAATTATTATCATAGCTTAGTACTCCCCCGTGTCAAGCTAGTTAAGTTATACTCCCTCCGTCCACGAAAATTAGATCACTTTGTGTATGTCACAGGTTTTAATGTAGAATTGGTAAAGTAAGAGAGAGAGAGAGAAAAACTAGGTAAAGTAAGAGAGATAAGGAAGGAAAAGTGAGTAAAGTATGAGAGGGAATAAAAAGTGGAAAAAGTAGGAGAGATAAACTTTCCATTTTAAGAAAGTGATCTATTTTTTGTATACGTCCCAAAATGGCAAAAGTGATCTATTATTTGTGGACGGAGGGAGTACTAACTTTTGGGTTATCCCAAGCTAGTTGAGTTATTTCTTTAGTTTTTTTGCAAAATCTTCATTCTTTTTCATAATTTATTCTCTTTTCATCTCTTTTACTTTATTATCTCTACTTTAACCTTTAACACATCAATTTCTTAAATCTCGTACCCAAAGAAATTCCCCAATTATCTTGAGACGGATGGGGTAATACTTGTAAGAGTTTAGTTTGAAAGATACTCCATCCATTCCCTCGTAGTTGAGACAAAACTT
Organism: Salvia hispanica; assembly: GCF_029641045.1. Lineage (NCBI taxonomy): Eukaryota > Viridiplantae > Streptophyta > Magnoliopsida > Lamiales > Lamiaceae > Salvia > Salvia hispanica. The sequence goes on along the minus strand of NC_142696.1, from coordinate 11,179,121 downwards.
TTGGACACAGAGTTTAAGGAAATGATATTGAGTGTGTTAAATAAATAGATAAAAAAAATAAGAGAGAGAAAAGGTAGAGATAATAAAGTAGAAAGTGAATAAAGAAGAGAAAATAAAGTAAGAGAAAGTAAATTAAGAAAGAAAAAAAAAGTTACTTTATATGAAAATGACTCAAGTATGAGGGAACTTTCCAAAATAGAAAAATGACTCAATTATTAGAAAACGGAGAGAGAGTAGCTCGTAATGGCTTATAAGCTACTAAACAATTTATAAGTTCCACTTATTAATATTTCAGAAACCTGCTTTCCAAAATAAAATATAATTAAGGTCTCTACTTTTAATCTTTAACACAAGTAAGAAAAACACATTCATATTCTCTCCGTACTAAAATATATAATTAAGGTCTGCGAATTTAATCCTATATCTAAAAAAAATGAATAAATTTAAGGAAACACTAACCTTTTGATTAAAATCAGGGCGGACATAAAAGGAGAGGAAAAGTTGGAGCAGGGCTGCATCAACCATGATTTTCCCTTTGCCTTCCAAACAACGACTAAACGGGCCGAAAACATTCTGATCCAACTCCACCATATCTTGGGACCGCGCCACCGCTTGCACGCCCGAAAACGCCACGTACGACACCCTCCCCACTGCTTTTATAGCAAAGCTCTCGGCGTTCGCACGGCAGCACAGGCGCCATGTCTCCTCCACGAGTGGGATCGAGGCTAGAAACGCGCCCAGCATCTCACACGATTCGAACCTGCACCCACATCGACTCTATATCATTATTTGGTCACAAGAATAAAAAAAATTATCCAAAAAGTCAAAATTAGAAATTAAAGAATTACTGAGAAGTTTCGGGTGCCATTGAATTTTGAAGGCTTGTTTAATTCGGGAGACTAGTTTTGAATCGATTCAAATGGATGTTTTTCAAAGTGGGTTGGCTTGCACCTGTCGCTTTCTTCATTCTTTATATTTATAGAATGATAAATGATAAATATGTTTGGCTAGCTAGGACAATGACTTCTATTTTATGTTGTCTGTATCTACCTACTGTATTGTGTGCGTGATAAATCATCCAACTAGATACTACTAATTTCACCATCACATAGTTTACTTGTTTTCTGAATATATGATCAAAAACTCTCACATCCACTACCATTCATGATCAAAAACGAATTAATAAAGATTGTTTATAATTAAATTTAGGTACTTAGTTCGATTTGATTTGGTTTGGTTTGAACCGAAATGCTCACCCCTAAAATAAAGATGACGTAATAACAATATTAAACATGTTTTTTGGTAGTATATACAAAACCCTAAACCCTAAAGCTCATTACTACTCTCCCGTTATCGAAAAGTTGTCATTTATTTTTATTTTTGCCCATCCTAAAAAATTTATTATCTTTTACTTTTACTATTTTTTGATAGAGTAAATGTCAAAATTGGTCCTGAACATATGCTCATTTTATCATTTTGGTCTTAAACTTTATCTTTTGGATTTTTTGGTCCTGAACATATAGAAATTTGATCATTTTGGTCCTCCTTCAAGTTTTCCGTTAATATTTAACCGTCTACCATTTTAATCACAATTTTGACCAATTTAAGCAATTTTTATTTATTTAATAACTCTTAATCACAACTTTAATTATTTTATGGATATATATCATTTACAATAAAAAATAAGAGTTTAAAAAAGAAAATCAGTTTAGGAAATCTGAACAAGTCCATCGGATTAACAGCAAAAATATGTAAACCAGAAATCATCAACAATGTCGCTCGATCCATCCATATTCAAAACCACAGTCCCTTCCTGCTACATCACCTTCACACTCCCCCTCCCCCATCTCCTCCTCCGCGCCGCCATCCTCGATTCCCCCTCCCCCTCCCCCTCCCCCTCCACCTCCTAACCCTCCGCGAATCCCACAAGGCCGCGAATCCGATTGGATTTTCTCCACCTTCTCCGGCCACCTCCAGCTCCTCCTCTCCTCCCCCTCCCCCACCCCCTCCCTCTCTCCCGCCTAATCCTCCTCGGAAATCCCCCATCTTCCCCCATTCCCACCTCCTTCAATTCCACCTCTCCGCCCCCGCCACCGCCGCAGAATCTCCTCCCTTGCTATTAGGGCTTTCCCCCAAATCCGAATTTCTAGGTCACAGTGAAATCTCAGAAGTGCCCTTTCTGGTTAACGAGGATGAGGTGGTTAAAAATTCAATCTTGGAAATCTGCAATGGGCCCTGTGTAGGTGAATTTCTCATTGAGAATGTTGAATTGAAGTTTGCTGACGGGGTTACAGAGTTTAGGAGAAGGTTGAGGTTTAAGAGAATGCCTAATTTTGTCCAATCCCAAATGAGAATTCGTCCTAAAAAAGATTCAATCTTGGATAGTTTAGATGATTTGGAGTTTGAATTGGAAAAAGGGTGTTTTGGTTCTGCAGATTTTTTTTCAAAAGTTCTGCAGATTTCCTAAACTGATTTTTTTTAAAACTCTTATTTTTTATTGTAAATAACATATATTCTTAAAATAATTAAAGTTATGATTAAGAGTTATTAAATAAATAAAAATTGTTTAAATTGGTCAAAATTGTGATTAAAATGGTTGACCGTTAAATATTAACGAAAAACTTGACGGAGGACCAAAATGATCAAATTTCCATATGTTCAGAAAAAAAAATTCAAAAGATAAATTTTAGGATCAAAATGATAAAATGGGCATATGTTCAGGACCAATTTTGGCCTTTACTCTTTTTAATAATGAACCCCACATTTTCACTAACTCATTCCACTCACATTTTATTATAAAAGTAATGTATAAAAATAAGATTCACATTCCACTTAACTTTTTCAACACAGTTTCTATTAAATTTCTTAAACCCGTATCGGGTAAAATGGTGGGACCAGGGATGTATTCAGTAGGGAAAGGAAAATTAAATCAAAATATAACAATAAAAAAAATCGCCTCTATCATTGAACATTATCAAAATTTTTGTTCCTCCCATCACTGTTATATTTTCCCCATTGGTATAATAGTACTTTGGAAGAACACTTTACTGTGCATTATCTAAACCCAAGTAAGATAATTATCTCAAATATTCGAGTTTCATAGTTGTTTGGTTGGTAGAGGGGTGGGAGTGATACGTTACCCTCCGAGACGAGCGACCTAGATGAACCTACAGAGGGTAATGAGACTGTGCAGGAAGTCGAGCCTTTGTTCGAGCCTATATATAGAGAGAGAAGTCGACATCGACCACGAAGATCAATAAGCAGCGGCCGCAGTGGAGCGAAAAGAGGAGGCTAGGAGATTTTGTTTCGCGTTAATTAGTCATTATTTAAGATTTCCTTAATTTCCTTTTTGAACAATATTTAAATTAATGCATTAATCGAGTCGAGTGTAATTATAAGCTCTCTTCCGGATTTTCTATGTTGATTCTTTCCTGGATCGCAAAAGAGAGTCTGAGCAACCCTGTGGTCCTTAGATTGCAAATATACCATGTTATTCCTTTTTGTCGTCTATGAAATTACAACTTGCCTATTTTCTCTTATTCATTTTATTTTCACGTTAAGAACACCTACACCGCGGCTGATCATCAAGGCACAATCTCCTCACGACTTCGTTCTATCGACTGAATACTTGTTGAGGGAATTACGCCCTTAACAACTGATGCTTCCATCCAACCTCATGATGACTCCATCGTCGGGTTTTGTTTGCACATAGGGTTTAGCGCACCGATGGCGACAGTGTCGCATCGCGTTTCTGGTGGTCCACCTTTTCCGGAAGGAGAACCGTTGAATCCGACGGCAGTAAAGTTGGAGCATTTGTTAGCAACGATGGCTAGGTTTGAATCATGCCTAGACGAAATTGATCAACATGTGATCACCCTGATTCATCCTCCATGGTCGGAATGATCCACCTTATGGATTCCCACGCTCGGGAAAAATGGATACATGCATGCCAACGTGGAATTCAACCCAAGTGACATTGACATCAATGTCACAGCCGTCGTGTTTCTCCACGCAGGGTTTCACCGCTTTCCCAACACCACAACGTCGTTGCCACTGCGGCCCTAAATATCGCCGCCTACCGATCCGCAGCCTCCAATCATATAACTTCCGCTGTATACATTCCTTACTGCCCACCGGACCATCTAAACCCTAACCCTAACGCTCCATTCGCGTTCACGCAGGCCCCTCTGTTGGGGCTTGTATACTAAAAGATGCTTCGAGTGTACATGCCTTTGTACAGTATGCTCATGCATTCATATAAGAAACGCCACATCCACGTGTTTACCTATTTATGAGAATAAATAATATAATATAATATAATGGTTTATTATTGAAATATAATAAAGAAGTCTAAGGTTGTTACTAAGAAGGTTAAAGTAGGGGAATCTGATGACTTTCATGGGTTCTCTCCAGTAGGGTATTGACTAGATCCAGTAAGAAGAAAAATGAGTTCACAACCTAAATAGGCCTTGGCTACTTATTGGTATGGTTACAGTGTTTGTGATAATTCTCTCTTACCTAAAAAGAGATTAGTAACACTGGTGTGGTAAAGCATTGAAAGGATCTAATACGAAATGTATTCTTTATTGCTATCTACTGAAAGAATATATTCCAGAAATTTCAATATTTTCTAGTCTATGAAAATAATATTAATATTGTTTATTTAATCAGATGCCACTTTAACTTATCAATATGGGAGAGTTTTTTGCAACTCAAACATGATATCTTGGGTGATAGTAATTGAATAACATGAAAATATTGGAATATTATTTCATAGAATTCGCGTGCCCAGTGTGTTATGATTTCATCCCCAAGAGGTGTTTGAAAAAGGAATTTATAATTCAGAAATCTGTATAGTTGGAATTTTATTCCATGAATAATAAATAAAGTTTCGAACTAGAAAAACTCTTTGGAGAATTAATTAATTCAAGTCACATAGCAGACAAAAAATTAAATTGATGGATTAAGATGATCTTACACGCGGGAAATATTGTAAAATAAAATGGAACCCAAGTTCTTCGTAATTTGGTGATTTACATGGGTTAATTGATTTAATTAGATATTTATCTAATGGGTGAGCCTGACATCTAATTCACTCCATGGATCCCCATTCTAGCCCAACAAGTCTATCTTATAAATAGTGTGAGAGATGGGAAACCCTAGCACGCAATACACAAGATACAACACACTCCTCCCTCAAACCCTAGCCATCGTCGCCTACTCTCTCTCTCTCCCTCTTGCCTCGTTTTCGTGCCCTAGCACAAGGGAGATTAGCGTTCTTGGTTTTGTTCATGTTTTATCATAATTCATAGGATTAGATCAAGACAATCTCGTATTTTTTGTTGGTTTTTCCTAGATCTCATATCACGTTTATTAATTCTTCAAGATCCACCCACACGGATGAATAACCAAGGACGTGAGAATAGAATGAAAGATTTGTGGTCAAGAAATCAAGGATTACCGGGAGGTTCAGCAAGCAACGTCAATCCTTCAATGGATCGAGAGGTAACAATCAGATCTACATCAAATAACATGTTTGTGTGTATTTTTTATGTGTAGTCTATAGATCTAGATTAATTGCATAAAAATTGGATTTAATCACATAGTCGTCCGTAAGGACCTGTTTGTTTTCTGTGTCTTCCGCTGCGGTAACCCCAACAACCTCCCTACGGGAACCCTAACCCTACCGTGCCTTGATCTCAGCATTTGACCCAGACGTACAACCAGCCCTACAATGTTCTGTCATCGTGGGACCTGCCGAGGATGAGGCCCCACCGCACCAGGTTTCTTGTTGGGATAATACGGCTTTGCGCTATAATGAGAGTATGCAGCAGTGTGAATAGTCGCGTTATAGTAAGATGGATCCTCCGCCATTTAATGGTTCCGGTGCGCCTTAGGGCCTAGTGTTATTTTGATCGCTTGATGATGCCAGATGATCACCGCCTGCACTATGTTAATATGTTATTCGACCCGGCTGCAGATTGGGTTTTCAATTATCGGGTGAATAATAATTTTGTGCAGTGGCAGGACTTCTTGGAGACGTTCGTCGATGGTTTGATTCTCTCTTCTTTCAGAACTTCATCGGATCAATAGCAAAGCTAAATAGATTGGTTCTATGGCCGACTACAATAACAAGTTTGAGACAATGCTAGGGTTTTTCTAGAATCGAACCTTTCGCCTATTTATGTAGAGGGTCTATAACAGATAGTCAATAATCAGGTTAAACACCAACATCCTATGTCTGAGGCGTCAGTGATGGCTTTGCAGTGAAGTATGATGGTTGTGTTGAAAATCCGCAGCCATAGTCTGGTTTCAGCGGAATTGGACACCTCTGGATGGTTGAGCAGCCGAGAGTCAGTAGTCGGGAAATGCAGGGGACACTTCTGGGCGTGGTGTCCACCCCAAGAAATCAGAGTATGCATGGTTATCAGTAGTGTGATTTTCTTGGCCGAGAAAGTAAAGAGATTTGGAAAGGTCTATGTTCCTGCTAATATGGGTGTCGATGAGGATACCGAGGATGAGACGGAGAAGCTGCCCAACACTACGTCAGATTCAGAGGTAATAATAGAGGTAACGATTAGGGCGTTGTCGATGTTAATTTTGGTGGATACAGGTAGTACTCATGATTTCTGCACCCCTGAGTCACAGAGAAGCTCGCAATGCCGCTTTAGGTGAGTAAGCCCTTTCGGATTTTACGTAGTAATGGAAAATCTTTGGTGTGTTCTCATGCGAGTTCGCAGAATCGCTAGGTCATCCAAAATAACATGTTTTGGTGAATCAGCATATTTTCCCGGTGCTTGGCCCGAACGTCATAGTGGGCATGGCACGGCTGAAATCATTGTGAAGGGCTAGAAGTGACTATGAGGCTGGGAAGATCGAGTTCATCTGAGATGGCAAACCTATATGCTTGCGTTCAACCAACCCTGAAGGAGGTTAGTGTCAGAACATTTTCCAGTTTGATGTCGTTGACCGGCGATGCGGACCTCTTCGAATTAGTCCCTATGTGGACCATCTTTTCCACCAGATCTTCCTGCGCAAATCCTGAGTGTGTTGAATTCGCACGTGTGGGTTTTCACAAAGCCTTCGGGAATGCCACCTTCTTAGTTTAGTGATCACAAGATACATCTTCTATCAAATAAAAGTTGGTATATGTTTGCCCATATCGGTATCTATACTTTCAAAGACAAGATTCAGCGTCACGTCAAGAAAATGTGAGAAACCAGCATCATTCGCCCGAGTAAAAGCTCGTTTTCATTACCAGTCCCGTTGATTACAAAGAAGGATTTATTATTTCATTTTTGCATTGATTATTGTGCCCTGAAGACAACTACTATCTCTGAACATTTTCTGATCCCCGCGCTGGACAAACTCTTTGATGAGCTAGGCGCGACGCGTTTCTTCACTAAATTGGATTTGCGTTCAGGATACCATTAGATTCGAATGCACACAAATATTTATAATACAACCTTCCAAACCCATGATGGCCATTTTGAGTTCCACGTGATACCGTTTGGTTTGACGAATGCGTCGTCAATGTTTTAAGCAACCATGAATGCAATTTTCCGATCTATGCTATACAAATCGGTCATTGCTTTTTTTGATGATATATTGGTGTGCAGTTGGAGTTTGGAGGTGCACGCACATCACTTATGAGAGGTTCTGTCCATTCTGGGAAATCACAAGTTATTTGTGAAGATGACCAAAATTCAATTTTTTGCAGGTCTACAGTGGATTATATAGGGCATCTGATTTCCGTCCACTATCAAGCAGCTACGTGGATTCTTGGGTCTGATAGGCTATTATCGGTGTTTTATCGTGAATTACACCATGATTGCGGGACCCCTTACAGAGCCGTTGAAGAATGAAGCCTTCTTATGGTTGCCTGCTGCAGAGGCGAGTTTTGAGGATCTAAAGAAGGTCATTACATCAGCTCCTTTTCTCCGACTGCCATATTTTGAGCAGACTTTTATTGGAGACACCTTTAACTGGAGACCGATGCGTCAGATGGAGTGGGTGCGGTCCTTTTTTATACGCTCGGATTTTGCACTAATTTAAGGCCATTATTTGGTCCGTTTTTGATGTCTGATGCACTTTTTATTAGCACTAAATAAACCTGCAAGTATACAGAGTATATGTAGTATAGCTAAAGGTTAGTACCGGATATCGAACACCGGGAAGGCAAACACAAAGTGTCTATCCTCTACTAAGACTCAATTACTATCTGGAAAAGCATATAGGTTTCGAAAAACTTTTGAAAACTAGAAACAATAAAAAGCATATAACACCTAAATGCAAATAAAACACGGAGATAAGCGATAGAGATAAGGGAATCCCAGGGATGTGCGTTCACAGTTATGGTTATACAAATTCCAACTACAATACCCTAGCACAGTTTAAACTTTGAAAGGACGAGTCAACTAGCTTATGCTCATGCGATGCAAACGTTGATTACAAGATTAGGGTTGTCAATCCTAACACGTAACTCCATAAAGCTCCAAAGACCATTGAAAAGTCCTCACTCTCAATTAACAGTGCCGTTTTAAGGGAAGCTAACTGTAGCTTCTACTAAGTGAATCTAACTCGATAGAACTCTCTCACAATCACGAAGCAAGTTATATTAAATCATACAAAATTGTGTCACTCAATCATGCAACATCAGAACTACTTAGGGAAGAAACAAAGTTAAAACAAAGCGAATATTAAATAAAAAAAGGAATTTGTATAACCAAAGTCGTTACTAACACATCCCTGTAATCCTATGAGTTTAGTTACACATGATGAAATAAGTTAAACACATAGATTGAAGGGAAGACAATTTGAACATAAAACTAAAGCAAATAAAACCCGTAGGTTGAATCCTTGTCGTTCTTGATGTTCTTGAAATCCTTCTCCAACTCCTTGCACAAATGAAGTACTCTAGCTCTTGATCTCTATGAATTATTTTGCAAGTAGAAGCTCTCTCTTTTGATGAAGCTTGAGGTATTATTTATAGGGGAAAGCCAATCCTTGTTGTATAAGGAAAATATTTCCAAATATGGTAAATCTAGGAGGAAATCTAGGGCTTCTCGGATTCGCCGCCTTTCTCCAGCGGGCCGCCGCACCTTGGCCGGCAGTCACTGCGTTGGACCGCCGCACGACTTCCGGCGGTCGCCGGACGAGACTTTTCTTCCAAGCGTATTTTTCCGAGGCGGACCGCTGCATTGATCTGCCCGCCGGGCGCCGGCGGTCGCCGCACACGTCCGCGCCGGTCGCCGTCTGACTCCAGATTTCCAGACTTTGCATTTTGGCTCCCTTTTTCGGCTCAATTATGCACGTTTCTCATAAAACACGTCAAAATACCAAAATAGACAAAATATGCAAGTAATGGACGTGTAGAGTGACTTTGACATAAAAAACGGACCAAATAATGGCCTTTAAATAGTGCAAAATCTGAGCGTATCAACTCCCCAAACTTACATTTTTGTTTGTCCTCGAATAAAACAATAAAGACACAAGAATAGGCCCACGGATTGCACAAGGACTAGACGTCATAATTGCCTTAAAAGATGAAAGAACAGATTAAGCATGTATAAACGCAATCAAATCAAGCAAGGCTTATTAGTGCACTTTCATTACTAACTTTTGGAACACCTTGAATTCAAGCTATCACATGTGGCAAACTTCCAAAGATGGGAAGTATTCTCTCACTCTCGAAGTGTATTAAGTTAATGTGTATATAAGCACTCAAATTATGCATCATGCAAAGTTTACCATAGGCTTGCTCAAAGTCTAATCCCTCCTCTACTAGTTGTGATTAAGCATCAAAAGTCTGAAAGGTCTTTATCTTTGGTTGTAATGTAGACTCTTTGGTAGGTGAGGAATATTTGGCTAAAAAGTGACTCAAATAAAAATATCCCAAGTAGAGTTAAAGTAACTCCACTTTTCTAAAATCCAAGACACTTCTAACACTTTATTTTCTCCTTTAACTCACTTTCCAAACCTTTTATTTTCTTTTCTTTTCACAACCTTTCACACTTTTTTTTTCTCTTTTTTTCTCTTTTTTTTTTACATATCCTTTCCTTTCTTATCTAAGATCAAGCACATATTTGGAATTTTTCTCAATTTCACAACTCGTACTTTCTTTACATTAAGCACACTACTTTTATACTTTCACCTTATCTCTCCAATACCTTTACAAAATAAGATAGCAAAAACTAACTAACCCAAGGAATTGTCCCCATTATGTTGGCTTCCAAAGAATAGGCTTAAAGGCTCAAAATTGGTTCCAAAGGGAAAATATTTCAAATTTGAGAGGGTCAAAACTTTTGGATAAAAGTAGGCTAGAAAAGATGGCCAATCATACTCCTAAATCAACTTAAACACTATGTAAACAATTTAGGCAAGACTAGGAGCAAGTTCTAGAAACATATACATGAATGCAGATAAATCACACAAGAATGAAATTTAGGCTCAAATCCTCACAAGGTATAAAGCATAAATCAAGGCGAACAAGCAATTCACTAATTATGCACCTTTTCACCAAACCATCAAATCAAAATGTTAAGCCACACTTAAAGATAGATGGAATGTAATAAAATTGGCAACTCGGTCTAAAGTGTGTCCCTAAGCATGCATGTTTCTAAGTTCTTCATGTTAAGTTCAAGACATGGATTCAAGAAAACATTTTTAGAACACAAAATTCTCCTACGGGTTTTTTTTTAAAAAACAAAAACAAAAACTTTTAAAACAAAAACCTAAACTCACGGTCCACCACTTCATCCCCCCAAACTTATTTACAACAAAGTGTAAAATAAGTTTGTAGAGTTGGTAGGGACGTGAGTGAACTACTGAAAAAAAGCGTACCTAGAAAATTTTCGCGTATAGGTTGGACGGGGCGAAAATCGAAAAATTTCGAAAAATCGCGTTGGAAATTGCGCCCAGGTGGCGGCCCGCCGTGGCATGGCCAGCGGTCGCTATCGTTCCAGCGAGTAGGTGGCGGACCGCCGCAGCACATGCGGCGGTCGCCACGAAGAGGTCAGAACATGCGAAAAATTTTCAACGCACAAAAATTAAACTAAAACCAAAAAAACTTAAAATTAAAGCAAAATTTGTCAAAATCATAAAAATAAATTGTCTTAAAGTATCCAAAAACATGATACAAATGCTCATTTAAAGTTATTGAGCTTGACTTCTTCAATCTTGAGGAGGAGGAGGGAAACGGGCATTGAGGTCGTCGAATGCACCAATAAGATAGGCGATGTCGCCACTCATTGTTTGGCGCTCTTGTCGAGCCTCGGTGGCCATCCTATGGAGCTCTTCAATCTCACGACGGCGATGCACGTCTTCAAGCCTTTGTTGCTCCCAAAATTGTTGCTCTGCCGTGCGCCAATCGTCTTGAGCCGTCCATCCTTGGCGGTTGTAGGCGTTCTCTCTTTGTTGCTCTGCCCAACGGGTGTCCCAAGTGTTGGACACGTTTTACATGTAGGAGTAGATATCTCCTAGTTGGGCGGAGGTGTTTGCTTGAAACTCCTCATCGGGGTTCGGCCTTCCGCGGCGGCGGTTTGCTCTAGTCCGGTGGGGATGTCCCTCTACTTCCTCTTCTTCTTCTTCTTCTTGGCAGCGTTGGGGCGGCAGTGTCGGAGGCACTTGACTCTATTGGGCGTGCGAGTGCTCCCCTTCCTCAGTGTAGTGATCGATAGCATCGAAGGCGGAGTCATCATCGGCCTCAAAGATGGGGATGCGAGCCGGTATATTCCTCATCCTAAACTCCCCGTTGATGGGGTTAGCCTCAATGGCTCGTCAGTGTGCCGGGGTGTTGAGCTTCCAATTGACTTGGTTGGCCTAAACATCGACCTTAGTCAACTGCGGGATGGGAACGGGGAAGTGATCCCCCGCCACTTGTAGGAAAAATCCTTGACCCCAATAGACGGTCTTCAATAGCCCACCGAAAAGAGCACCTCATAGGTTAAAGCGCTCACCGCCATTGATAAGGCAAATTCATGCATCGGTTATGTGGTGAGAAAACACTTTATTTTGCTGGGTCTAACGCAGTTTTTAAGCCAGGTGTGTGAAGGAGACGCTAGATCCAGGAACAGCTGGAGGCGATGGACTAGCAAAGGAAAATGAAGGAAAGTGAGCAGAATTGAAGAGAAAAGAATGGCTAGAAGAAGGAAGTCAATAGCTGAGGGCAACGAAGACTATTCATACCTCGCTGGACCCATTTCAACGCCTATAAATAAAGGAGCATGCAGCACACACGAGATATATGATTTTTGCTCTTAGCTCACACACTCACACACATACTTGGTAAATGGGAATTCTGGGATAGTTTAGGATTTCTAAGGGGTTCATCTTCGATGAAAGTCAGTGGTAACACCGTCCTCTCGGAGGGCGAAGAAACAATCTGCTTTTCATTCAGTTTTTCGCACTTTTATTCCGTCGAACTTCATTGTTTTGGAAGTCGATTTGGTTGTTGCTACTTATCGGTTATCTATGCATTTAGTTTTTTTCATGTTGGTGTTATCTTGTGTTGATTTACGATTCTGGATTTTTGTTTGAAGTTTTATTTCGGCCGTTGAATGTTAATCTCTGTTTTGGATAATTCTGTGCTTGATCTGGGAAAGAGGTTGTGGATCTGAATTGTTGTTGTTGATCGGTGGTTGTTTGTTGAATCTGAAGCTATGGATATACTTTTGGTCAGAGTTTGTGTCGGATGCTTGGATCCGGAGTGGATTTAGCATCCGAGGTTGGATCTGAACAGGGGAATCAAGTTGTGCATGGATTTCGAACTCTTTTGCTCTCTTTTCAATTTACTCCGTCTAGTAGCCGTAGATCTGTTTAGTTTTTAATTGTTCTTCGTTAAATTGCTTTAAATCCAGTCTACTTCGTTTTCGATTCACGTTCCATCTCTGTTTTTACTGTTTTTTTATGCAAATTGATTGGAGAAGATGATGTCGCTGTTAGTTAGTACTTTAGTTAGTTGTTTTCCAGCTTTTCATCCGTACTTTACCTTTTCAGCAAATGGTCCCCACCGTCAGTTTATTTCCCAGGTCTAGGTAATTTAGAAATAGTTTCTTAGATCTAGTGATTGTCTCGTTTTCCGGTTTTCATGCATGATTTCTGTTCTGCCTAGATCTAGTTGTTAGCGTAGCAGATTTCACTCCAAGTTAGTTTAACTTCCTCAACCAAAAATGCGTGGCAGCAGCCAACCCAAAAATAGTCCCGAATCCTTGAGCATGTTTAATTACGCATTCATCTCTGTGGGATCGATCCCTACTTCCCTGTGCTAATTTTTAGTATACATGGATGAGGGTTTTTGAAGCGATATTGTGTGTGTCCGACGACCGAGATCTTCCAACGATCCATGAGTTCCTAGACCTTGTGATCTAGTGGATTCACTGGACCTAGGAGACTTATTATTCCTTTCTGTGCACACAGTATTTAACACACGTACACTCGCGTGGGCTTCAAATGGCGCCGTTGCCGGGGATGGATGGCGTTAATTGTTTATGCGTTTGAGGATTTGGTGAAAATAGTTTAATTTCTGTTATTTTGTTTTTTTTTCTTGACGGTTTATGAACATGGTCTTCCATTCTGGAGGTTGGGCTAGTTCATCTGGGTCAGGAAACGCCCGATACAAGTGGCAAGTCAAGGAGTCTACGTCCACCGTCACTACCAGATCAGGGTTAAGGAAAGTAGACCCGTTTCCGTTCGAATCAAAAAGTGAGAAGGAGTGAAACTCGTCAGGAGAAGAGGACCCAAAGTCATCCACAGAAACAGAGCATTCCGAGACTGAGGAAGAGAAAGACGTGAATATGGCACATTTAGTGGATCCCAATCCGGAGATGGTGAGCCCGCCCATGCCATAGTCTCAAACCCGCGCCGGAGGTCTATCGATATCAAGACAAATGTGCTTGGGGTTTTGCCCACATTCTCTGGACGAAGGAACGAATGTTCTTACGAATTCCTAAACGAGTTTAGTAAGCTTTGCAACATTCAAAAGAGGCCCAACGAGGTGACTAAGGAGGACTACCGCTTGCGTGCAGTCCCGTTTGCCATCAAGGGGGAGTCTAATACTTGGCTGTTGAGGCTCCCACCAGACTCGATCAACACATGGAAGGACTTCAAGCTGGAGTTCTTGGATTATTTCTTCCCGTCTAACAAGACAAACGCCTTGAAGAAGGAGATCCAGGAGTGCAAGCAAGAATATGATGAGTCTCTGAGCTCTTATTGGTCCCGGTTCAAAGGACTGTTGGATGCTTGTCCGAACCACAGGATGATCGAGGCAGAGACTTACTATCTGTTTTACGAAGGTGCAAACCCTGATTCAAAAGACTTGATGAATTCCTCGAGCGGGGGAAATTTTACCAAGAATAAAGCAAGTGAAGCCAGAGAAACTTTATGAAGATTGATTGAGGCGAAGAAGGCCTATGATAACCCGCGGAGCATTTTGAGAAGGGGATCAGCCAATGCAGTAACAGAACAAGATGACAAGAAGGTGGAAGACAGGATAGACAAATTGGAGAAAGCACTGTTGAATGCAATTGAGAAGTACAACCCTCATGCTCCATCGGAAAATGAGAAACCCCCTGGTCCGGAGGAAAGGCAACTTCAGCCTTATTATGGTCAACCTTGTGAAGGGGAATGCCAAGCCTAGGAAAATTGAATGGGAAGCTGGAATCCGGATGGAAGTTGGAACCAAGGGAGACAAAGGGAGGCCCCATAGAGAACTCACCCCAATTTTAGATGGACTGACAATGATCAAAGTCAGCCGCCCCCACTACAGCTCACAAATTATGCACACCCTCCAGAGAGGCAGTCCAACTGGTCAGGGAAAAATCAAGAGGGGCAACTGCAACTGGGGTACAGGAATCAGGATCATACTAATTGGGGAAACAGGAATCAGAACAATGCAGGGAATTCCTATGTGCCACCTCACCAGAGGAATAACCAAGGGAACTATCAGAATTTCCAACCAAATCACCAAGGGAATCAAGGGTCTAGCAACCAGTACAATAACCACCAAGGAAATCAAGGGAACTATCGACAAACCCAAGGACAGAACCAAGGTCAAGGATCAAATTCTAATCAATTCCTCCAGGCCACAAAGGAGTCTGGATGACATGGTCCACGACCTAGTGAATTCACAGCAGTTCATGCAGAATAACTTGCATTCCAACAACGACGTGGTGCACAAATTGCAAGACGCTCAATCGGAACACAAAGCCGCTATGGACATGATGGCAAAACAGTTGTCCCAGATCGCGGTTTCTTTGAATGAGGTGTGGGGAAATGAAGGAAAACTTCCTGCCACGGTCAAGCCACCTGACCGAGCAAACATTAGTCACATCACCTTGAGATCCGGGAGGGGCTATGAAGGACCGACGTTGGAAATCAACGAAGAAGTACCCGCGCAAGCAAGTAAGGAGAAGGAGAGTCAGGGAGATAGCCCTAGACCTAGAGAAGTTCCTGTTAGGGATGACCTCCACAAAGGAGATTTATGGGGATCTATACCTCGATCAGCTGATCCATTTTTCCTAGATCCAGAGCCTGAGTTAGTAAGTAAAGAAGGAAGTAGGGAAGCTGACAAACCCCCAGCTGGGAGTTCCACAAATGCGGTTAAGCGGGCAAAGCCGTTTCCATACCGAGGGGAAGCAAAGAAAAAGAAGGATGATACGGAGGACCTCATGGAGATTTTTAGGAAGCTGGAAATCAACCTGCCCTTCTTGCAAGCCCTGAAGATGCCCGCCTTTAGCAAGTTCATCAAGAAATTCATAGCAGGGAAGACCAAGCCGGACGGGAAGATTGTGATAGGAGAGAACGTGTCTGCTGTGATACAAAAGAGATGGATGCCTTCGAAATGCACAGACCCAGGTATGTTCACATTACCCATTTCTCTAGGGGATATCAAAGTCGAGCATGCTATGTGTGATCTAGGGGCGTCTATAAATGTTTTACCGCTTTCAATCTACAAGAAACTGACAGGGGTTAGGATGGTCGCCACTAAGGTGGTAATCCAGTTAGCAGATAGAACTTGCATCTGTCCTGAAGGTGTGTTGGAAAATGTCATAGTTGAGGTGCATAATTTTCTATATCCTGCTGATTTCTATATGAATGATAATGAGTCTGCTGAGTCTAGTGGCGTGCTTTTAGGAAGACCATTTTTGCGAACTGCTAAGACCATTATCGATGTCTTCGATAGAACAATTTTCTTGGATTATAATGGGGAAAAATATACATTTAGCATAGATGAGGAAATGAAAAGGCCATTGGATGTTGAGAATTTATATGCTATAGATGTTATTAACCCCTTGGTCCAAGAATATCTTGAGACGGAATTGATACAGGAACAGATTGACAAGTCGGAGTTGAGCAATTTAATCGACAGAGAAGGTGTAGGGTGGTGTGCAGCAATGAACACAACGGAGTTGACAGATGAGGAACTCACATAGGCCATCATGGAGTTTTGCAGAAATCCCGAGTCAGCTAGATCTAGGGGATCAACTCACGTTGCTAGTCAGGAGAATTCTCCTGGGTCTGGGAAGGAAACATTACCTGATATTGCAGAAAAAAATCCCTTGCCCCAGGAAACGAATAACACAAGGAAGGAACTGAAGACACTCCCACCAGGCCTCAAGTATGCTTATTTGGAGGAGGATGAGGCATTCCCAGTAATAGTCAACAGTAACTTGACTGAGGAGCAAGAGAAGGAATTGTTGGAAGTGATCAGGCGGAACAAGAAAGCAATAGGGTGGACACTCTCTGATTTAGTAGGAATCAGTCCTGATCTCTGCATGCACCACATCCGTTTAGAAGAAGGTGTGAAGGCTCACCGAGACGCACAACGGAAACTGAATCCAAACATGCGAGAGGAAGTTCTGAAAGAGGTGTTGAAATTGCACTCTCTAGGGATCATCTACTCTATTCCGGACAGTGAGTGGGTCAGTCCTGTCCATATGGTGCCTAAGAAGTCTGGAATACAGGTTGTCAAGAATGACAAGAACGAGTTGGTACCCACTAGGTTGGTGACGGGGTGGAGGATGTGCATCGACTACAGGAAGCTGAATGAGGCCACAAAGAAGGATCACTTTCCCCTACCTTTCATTGATCAGATGTTAGAAAGATTGGCTGGCAAACAGTATTTTTGTTTCCTTGATGGATACAGTGGCTATTTCCAGATCTACGTTAACCCAGAGGACCAAGGGAAAACCACGTTCACGTGCCCTTTTGGTACGTATGCATACCGAAGAATGCCGTTGGGTTGTGTAACGCACCAGGAACGTTCCAGCGGTGCATGATGAGTATTTTCTCGAATTTGCTTGAAGTATGCATTGAGATATTCATGGATGATTTTACCGTATACGGGAATTCGTTCGACACTTGTTTGGCCAGCCTTGACCTATTGTTAAAAAGATGCCAGGAGAAGCACCTAGTTTTGAACTTCGAAAAATGCCACTTCATGGTGACTGAAGGTATTGTCCTGGGTCACGTGGTTTCTGAAAGAGGAATACAGGTGGACAAGGCAAAGGTCGAGGTGATATCAAAGTTACCTTACCCCACGAACCAAAAAGAAGTTAGAGGTTTCTTGGGTCACGCAGGATTTTATAGGAGGTTTATCAAGGATTTTGCGAAAATCGCGCAACCACTCACTCATTTGTTGCACAACGATGTGGAATTCGTCTTTGACGAAGGATGCAAGAAGGCTTTTCAGTTGCTCAAGGGCGCCAGACTGGAATCACCCTTTTGAGATAATGTGCGACGCTAGTGATTTCGCTGTGGGAGCTGTCCTAGGGCAGAAGATTGACGGAAAAATTTATATGATCTTCTATGCATCCAAGACTCTAAATCAAGCTCAGAAGAACTATGATACCACGAAGAAGGAAATGTTGGCTGTCGTTTACTCGTTCAAAAAATTCTGTCCTAGTCTTTCAGTAGATAGCATAAAGACACGTCCTGCTGTTAGATCTATTCAGTGCTATACCACACCAATGTCATCTTATTTCAGTAAGGCTTAGAAATAATCGGACTGACGTTGCTACCTTTCACGATAGGTAGTCTAAACCTATCTGGGTTGTGAAATTCATCTTTTTCTTTTGCAAAGCATTGCATAGAACCGACTGTGTTACCTTAAAGTGGACGACGCCCACAACCAGTCTACTGATAAGGCTAATTTCATGCATCGGTTACGTGGTGAGAAAACACTTTATTTTGCTGGGTCTAACGTAGTTTTTAAGCCAGGTGTGTGAAGGAAATGCTAGATCCAGGAAGAGCTGGAGGCGATGGACTAGCAAAGGAAAATGAAGGAAAGTGAGCAGAACTGAACGAAAAAGAATGGCTAGAAGAAGAAAGTCAATAGCTGAGGGCAACAAAGACTATTCATACCTCGCTGGACCCACTTCAACGCCTATAAATAAAGGAGCATGCAGCACACGCCGGATATGATTTTTGCTCTTAGCTCACACACACACTTGGTAAATGGGATTTCTGGGATAGTTTAGGGTTTCTAAGGGGTTCATCTTCGGCAAAAGTCAGTGTAACACCGTCCTCTCGGAGGGCGAAGAAACAATCTTCTTTTCATTCAGCTTTTCGCACTTTTATTCCGTCGAACTTCATTGTTTTGGAAGTCGATTTGGTTGTTGCTACTTATCGGTTATCTATGCATTTAGTTTTTGTCATGTTGGTGTTATCTTGTGTTGATTTACGATTCTGGGTTTTTGTTTGAAGTTTTATTTCGGCACGTGAATGTTAATCTTTGTTTTTGGATAATTTTGTGCTTGATCTGGGAGAGAGGTTGTGGATCTGAATTGTTATTGTTGATCGGTGGTTGTTTGTTGAATCTGAAGCTATGGTTATACTTTTGGTCGGAGTTTGTGTCGGATGCTTGGATCCGGAGTGGATTTAGCATCCGAGGTTGGATCTGAACAGGGGAATCAAGTTGTGCATGGATTTCAAACTCTTTTGCTCTCTTTTCAATTTACTCCGTCTAGTAGCCGTAGATCTGCTTAGTTTTTAATTGTTCTTCGTTAAATTGCTTTAAATCCAGTCTACTTCGTTTTCGATTCACGTTCCATCTCTGTTTTTACTGTTTTTTTATGCAAATTGATTGGAGAAGATGATGTCGCTGTTAGTTAGTACTTTAGTTAGTTGTTTTCCAGCTTTTCATCCGTACTTTACCTTTTCAGCAAATGGTCCCCACCGTCAGTTTATTTCCCAGGTCTAGGTAATTTAGAAATAGTTTCTTAGATCTAGTGATTGTCTCGTTTTCCGGTTTTCATGCATGATTTCTGTTCTGCCTAGATCTAGTTGTTAGCGTAGCAGATTTCACTCCAAGTTAGTTTAACTTCCTCAACCAAAAATGCGTGGCAGCAGCCAACCCAAAAATAGTCCCGAATCCTTGAGCATGTTTAATTACGCATTCATCTCTGTGGGATCGATCCCTACTTCCCTGTGCTAATTTTAGTATACGTGGTTGAGGGTTTTTGAAGCGATATTCTGTGTGTCCGACGACCGAGATCTTCCAACGATCCGTGAGTTCCTAGACCTTGTGATCTAGTGAATTCATTGGACCTAGGGGACTTGTTATTTCTTTCTGTGCACACAATGTTTAACACACATACACACTTGTGGGCTTCATCTACTAAGAAAAAGACTTAAACTTTGTTTGCTTCTTATACATTTAAATGTTTATAAAACATCTTATAAATTCACAAGTAAACACAATGTAATAATATACTGATTCTATTAGTGCGAACCTGCTCGAATAATATTGAATCAGGTTAAAAGTGAATTATAGATTTTTACGTATACAAGCAAGATTTTATTCGAGTGAAACTTGCTCGAAATATGCTTTTCAGTATACCGAACCTAATTGTATTCACATGTGAAGGATAGGTCGGGCTTAGGGCAGACTTAGGGCGGGCCGAAGGAACCGCTGAACGGGCCGTGGCGGCCCGCCAGGAATCGCAGTTTTAAATGCCCCGTGTGGCGGCCCGCCGCGCGCAGTCCAGAGGTGGGAAACCCAATTAAAAGGTAAGTATTCCATTCCTTTTCCCATTCCTTTTCAAATTCTTTCCTTGCACACAACCCCCACCTTTATAAATCACCAATTTCACACACCCACACTATCATTCTCTCAATTCTCTCCAAGTTTAGAGTTCTTCTTCTACAATTCTCAATCAACACAAGGTATGAATTCTAACTAAATTTCTGAGTTTTGTTTCACTTCTTTCATGGATTTGGGCATGTTTTGGATGAATTGTTCGGTGAAAAATCTTATTTTAAAATGGGGGATGATTGTGTATACTTATTTTTGGATTTCCATGGTGATATTGTGTTTTGGTGATAGTTTGAAGCTTTGTGAATAGTGATTCCTTCTTGTTTCTACTTGTTCATATGTTGCAATCATGTTCATAGCATTGTGAGGCTATTATTACTTCCATGAATTGCACTACTTGGGTATTTCATAGAGATTGTTGATATGTATTGATTTATTGTTGATACATCTCTGCATGGGGGATGAATTCACGTTGGTGGATGATTTTTGTTTCCTAGTTTGGATGTTTATGTTCTACATGTTTCCATGTTACCATCTAGGAAGTTTTGAACACCTAGCTTGCACTTATATGTTGATTCTTTGGTATTGCTTATAAGAGTGCAAGTTTGGGGGAACCTTTGATTTTCCATTGTTTGGTATACTTTTTAAGTATTGTACTTTTCTTTTGTAGGAAAATGGGATCAAAGGGAAAGCCCGAAAATGCGAAGAACTATGGCATTAGCCTTGCCTCGGACGAGCAAAAGGCCATGTGGAAGAAGTTGTCGGCGTGAGAGACGGCGCCCTTGAGGTACCCCCACGATTTCCCTCTTCAAACTTTGGGGATCGCGGAGGACTTTTGGGCGTTGTGTGACGTAGGTGACGGGAACGGCCTTCGATACATGTTCGAGAGAAAGTGGTCGTCTTTTAGGAAGTATATTCTTGATTTCCTAAGCTCACTGAAGGTGAATCAGAAACGAAGCAGACTGGATTTAATGTAATTTAACGAAGAACAATTAAAAACTAAGCAGATCTACGGCTACTAGACGGAGTAAATTGAAAAGAGAGCAAAAGAGTTCGAAATCCATGCACAACTTGATTCCCCTGTTCAGATCCAACCTCGGATGCTAAATCCACTCCGGATCCAAGCATCCGACACAAACTCCGACCAAAAGTATATCCATAGCTTCAGATTCAACAAACAACCACCGATCAACAGCAACAATTCAGATCCACAACCTCTTTCCCAGATCAAGCACAGTATTATCCAATACAGAGATTAACATTCAACTGCCGAAAAAAAACTTCAAACAAAAATTCAGAATCGTAAATCAACACAAGATAACACCAACATGACAAAAACTAAATGCATAGATAATCGATAAGTAGCAACAACCAAATCGACTTCCAAAACAATGAAGTTCGACGAAATAAAAGTGTGAAAAACTGAATGAAAAGCAGATTGTTTCTTCGCCCTCCGAGAGGACGGTGTTACCACTGACTTTCGTCGAAGATGAACCCCTTAGAAACCCTAAACTATCCCAGAATTCCCATTTACCAAGTGTGTTTGTGAGTGTGTGAGCTAAGAGCAAAAATCATATATCTCGTCTGTGCTGCATGCTCCTTTATTTATAGGCGTTGAAGTGGGTCCAGCGAGGTATGAATTGTCTTTGTTGCCTCAGCTATTGACTTCCTTCTTCTAGCCATTCTTTTCTCTTCAATTCCGCTCACTTTCCTTCATTTTCCTTTGCTAGTCCATCGCGTCCAGCTATTCCTGGATCTAGCGTCTCCTTCACACACCTGGCTTAAAAACTGCGTTAGACCCGGTAAAATAAAGTGTTTTCTCACCACGTAAACGATGCATGAAATTAGCCTTATCAGTAGACTGGTTGTGGGCGTCGTCCACTTTAATGTAACACATTCGGTTCTATGCAATGCTTTGCAAAAGAAAAAGAAGAATTTCACAACCCAAATAGGCTTAGACTACCTATCGTGAAAGGTTGAAATGTCAGTCCGATTATTTCTAAGCCTTACTGAAATAAGATGACATTGGTATGGTATAGCACTGAATGGATCTAACAGCAAGACGTGTCTTTATGCTATCTACTGAAAGACTAGGTCTTGATAAATAATTCTTTATTAATCTAAATACGTTCTCATTGAGCATACGGTATTGATTATGCACTACTTTGACTTATCAAATGGTGCGGGTTTTTCGCAACACAATAATCCTGATATATTGGGTAGTGGTGATTAATATCTACCGGTGATAGGATTGCTAT
This sequence comes from Salvia hispanica, assembly GCF_029641045.1. Taxonomy (NCBI): domain Eukaryota; kingdom Viridiplantae; phylum Streptophyta; class Magnoliopsida; order Lamiales; family Lamiaceae; genus Salvia; species Salvia hispanica. The sequence continues at coordinate 11,156,831 of NC_142696.1, read as the reverse complement.
TATGTTGAATCGCGCGCGAGGTGAGTCACGTTTGATAATGTCCTCAAGAGGAGCTCGAACAAGGTTTTATTATTCGGGAAACTGGCCATTGGAGTTTTATTACTCTATGAATAGTAAATAAGTGTTTCTTGCTAAGTCCACTCTTGGAATTAATAAGATGTTAATTAATTAATTCCGTAGCAAACATTAATTAATTAATGGACATTTATATCTTAATGGACATAACCGATGCATGAAATTTGCCTTATCAAACTGCTCACACTTAAACCATCCTTAAGTATAAAGAAAAGAAAAAAGAATAAGGCGAATTTCAAAGCACGGTTATCCCCTGACCGACTCTTTAGACTCTAGACAGACTCCTAGACCTAGACACAACTAATGCACAGGTAACAAACACTTAAAATAAAAAAAACACATAGACAAATATGCATGAACTAGCTTCAACTTTTAGGCAACTGTCCCCATAAGATTAAGGTCAATTCAACAGGCTGCACTTCTCCAAATTGGCCCCTTCCCTTCTTCTGCCTAATCAATCTGTCAGTTTGTCAAGATAGCCTTTTACTTCCCCAGTTGTTAGATTCACTCGATCACTCATTCCTCACCAAGGATGTTAGGATCGATTCTCTCATAAGTTATTGCCATACCACTGAAGCGTCGGGTTATGAGAGTTTTCTCGTTTTATACTTCTTTATACCCTTTTTTTACTGGGTCAGGTTACTATTGTTTCCTGCCCTTAGACATATTCCCTCTGGACTTCGTCCAGCTTATACCTCCTTTTTTTTATTTTTCTTTTTCATCATTTTTTTCTTCACTCTTTTTCCTCTGGACTTCGTCCAGCTTATTCCTCCGTTTCCCTCTTCTCTACTCTGGACTTCGTCCAGCTTATAACTCCTTTACCTGGACTTCGTCCAACTTATACCTTCATAACCCAATTCCCCTTTTTTTTCTCTGTCATGACTCTTCTCCCTAAGCATTCAGTGGCGGCCCCTTTACATGTGTTAGCTCAAAGTTATTTAAGGCTTATAACTCACTCTTATAGTGGGGCTTCACAACTAAGTAAGCTAAGGCATCCTCTATCGTTCTCACTTCGTCCAAATTGACTTGGCTTATTAAAGGAAAAGGCTTCTAAGTTGAAATACATCCTATCTTCAATTACTTTCACTAAGGAGATCATGCCATATTATATTCACCAGCTCATGCGACGCAAACAACACCTAGACTTAACGACTCATAACATGCTGACAACTATACACATTGACTCCCCTCCCCCTCCCACTTCACTCAAGCTTGTTCCCAAGCCATCGTCGTGAAGGGGGGAAAATGGTAGTCAATTCAACACACAATAAACAAATAAAATCCTATAAAACTTCTCACACTTAGACCGAGCATCGGGCTAAGTGGGAGAAGACACAATAAACAGAGAACATAAACTTCTCACACTTAGACCAAGCATTAGGCTAAGTGGGAGAAGGTAAACACATATAGCAAATATACCCGAAGACACAAATAATAACAACAAACATAAAAAAACATATATAACGAAAAGCAGAAAATAAAAGTTACTTGGTCATGGGGGTGATTCACTTCTAGGTCTGGCTCCCTCGAGAGCCAGATTGGGGTGGGATCCCGGGTCATCTTCACTTTCTTTTTCACCGGCAGCTTCGGCTCTTCCTCCTCTTCCTCTGGTTGATCAGACACTGGCTTCTTTAACATCATGGACTTTGACTTGGATAGAATTGACACTGGCTTAGACGCGGATGGGGTAACCATTTGCTTGAGCGGGTGCGGTGGTCGCTGGACGGAGGGACTGCTCTGGCCTGGTTGCTTGACCTCGCTGCTAGACCCAGGAGTTGCCTTCGAATAGGTCAAGGGGAGTGTCTTCTCCAACCATTTCAACATCTTCATTACAAGCTCCACAGCCTCCGTCATCCGCTCGTTCTGCTTGGCGGACTTCACCGCCTGATCCGCAATATTTTCCCGCAGGGTCTTCACTTCTTCACGGCTCCCATTCAGCTCTTTCCTTATCCACCAAGTTCTCTCACTATTTCTTTCCTCATCACCTGCATTTCTTTCCTCAAATCCTGGACATCCTTTCTCAGCTCCTCGACCCCTTCACTCGGCATAGCCTCCGCAGCCTCCTCAGCCTCCGCCTTCACCTTGTCTCCTACCGTGTAGAAGAAAGTTTGTTTGCCGTGAGCTTGGAGTAACCCCTTGTTGAAAAAGTATTCAACATTGAAAGTCTCCTGGGGTTCGCACATCACGACCAAGGGAGCGGTTTTGGCTATCTTCATTTCAATATTCCGCTGGAGGTAAGCGCCTAGGAGATGGCAGGTATACATATGTCGAGCAGGGTTGCTGGTCATTTGATGACATGCTTGAGCCAACCAATAGCCTAGATGCACCTTTACGCCCTTTGCCATGCACCAAGTGAAATATAGGTCGGTTGTCGTCAGAGCTGAATTTGCAGTTCCCATTAAGTTGTAGCTGATAAACGTCTAAGCAAAACGGAGGATTCTGTCCTCGATGTGAGAAGCCTTGGAGTAGCTTGACTTGAATGCCCCTGCCTTGGAGTGAGTGATTAGTTCCCATGCTGCTTGTACTTTGAATTCTGGCGTGTTCTTCGGTTGCCAACCATCCTCTCATTCCATATGCCTTCATCGTCCTCAGCCTTGGTAAACAACCCCATTCTCAGGGACCCCTCTCGGATGCTCATTTCATGTTCCTCATTAAAAAGCTGGAATGTGATGGAGTCCGCGTCGAGGTCAGAAGTGTTCTTCAATCCGAATGTCGAGAAAAACTCCCGTGCTAAATTCACCGGCACCTTCTCCTGGCTGTGCCTCAATAACCATTCAAAAACGATTGAATAGATACATGCGTGGAAATTCTCATCACATGCAATCGTCATGAGTTCCCTGGAGCTGTACTGCTTGCCAGACTTAGCCATCTTTCCAGCACTGCATCTCTCTTTGTACATTGTGGCTCGTTTCTGATCGTTGAAATGCCTCATCGACTCCAGTAGTTCCTTAGTCAGCCATACCTCCGGACGTCCTTGGACAAACTCCTCTTCAGATTCTCCAAGTTCAGATCGTACCCATGAGTAGGCTTGTCTTGTTCATCGGCAGAGGGAACTTCGGTCACTGGGGAAAGGGTTTCCTCAACCTCCTTGACGGAGGGAGCTTTCCTTGACCGTGTTGACTGGGTTTCCTCGGGCAGGGAACTCCTCCTTCTCGGAATAGACCAAGTCATCTACTTCGTCAAGCAGACTCCGCCTGGCCCTTCTCCTCTCTGCCCTCTCGTCCACCCGGGGTGCTTCTTCCTCATGGTCGTCCACCAGGTCCACAATCAGATCTATCCCTTCCTCGACGGGCTCCTGTACTTCAGTAGTCTCTAGGTTTGTGTCTTCCACAAGCTTTTCCGGGGTTTCCCCCACATCATCCACCATCGGGGTTGCCCCCTCAATATCGACAGGGGATTCCCCCCTGACATCACTTGGGGTTGCCCCCTCCTCCATTGGTTCAGGGGTCGCACCCCTAAAATCCTTGGGGGTCTCATCCCCAGTTTCCATAGGGGTTTCCCCCATTAACTTTAACACAGGGGTTTCCCCCTCAGCAACTTCCATTTGAACAGGGGTTTCTCCCTCAATAGGGGTTTCCCCCTCCACAATCTCCTCTCGAACAGAGGTTTCCCCCTTCTTCTCACCCTGAAAGTTAGGGTTTTCATCACCTTGTTGTTCGGCCTCCGTTTGTTCCTCATTCCGCACACCATCCGCCGGCAGATCGTTCGTCGCCTCTTCTTTATCCGCCTCCAGTGAAGTGGTTTCTGCTTGTTGAGAACCAGAGTCTGGTACCCTGGTCGAATCTTGAGGCTTTTCTTCCTGGGGAACTGCGGGTTGTGCCGTCAAATCCGCTGGAATCGTCGGTGGTGGTATGGCCACCGCGGATGTCATCAGGCTGGCGGAGAACAGAGCGTAGACTTCCTTCGCTTTCTCGACGCTGCCTAATATTTGCGTCAATTCTGCCAATAGAACTGCGTCATACACCGCCGGCTGCAAACTTCCGGTGGCCTGAGTTGGATCCATTACTGTAAATCTGAAATCAAAAGGAAAACTCGGTCGAAATTGGTTAGGATTTGTATTCTTGAGAGAGAAAAAAAGTAGAGAGAAGGAAGAGGAAATGCAGTTTTCGTCGATTGTGATTATTGGAGAGAGAAATGCCGGTTAGCCTTTTCTAGTGAAAAGATGGTGCGGTTGCAGGCGTGATGTAAGCAACCGTACACCTCCTATAAATATCGGCTAATTTTGAAATTCAAATTATCTCCATCCCTCCTTGACTTTCTTCTCCAGGCTCTCCTTCCCTAGCTGATTTCCCTGACCATGACCCTATACTTCAAAAAAATTTGAAGACGCCAGACTCCTAGGTCAAGGTTAGAATATAAGGCATCGGTTTTCCTACGGAGTCCGGTGTTTTGAAAATATTTTTGGAAGATTTAAAATTGTATATACATATTTTTGGATTTTCCTTTATTTGAAAAGCAATTAAACTATTTACACACTCCTTTTGAGTATTCCGAGATTCCCTGGTTCAGTGTATATATTCAAAATGTCAACCAATTTACCTGACCCAGGAATTCATCGAGAATACCTCCACGTCTGTCTAGGTGATAATAGAGAGTGCGCGTAGTGGCACTTCCTCCACTACACACAGCTCAGAATTATCCCTATAGACTTTCACTCTATGACCATTAACAAGAAAAGGGACAGAGTTAGAGGCACTTCCCTGGATCTCTACTGCTCCGTTTGCACGGAGGCCGACAATGGTATATGGACCGATCCATTTAGACTTCAACTTCCCTGGCATCAGCTTGAGCCGGGATTGGAAAATGAGCACATTCTGTCACACATGGAGTTCTTTGACCCGGAGATTCTTGTCATGCCATAATTTTGTCCTTTCCTTATACCTGGCAGACTCGTAAGACTCCAGCCTCAGTTCCTCCAATTCTTGTAATTGTAACTTTCTTTCTTCCTCACAAGCCGAAGGCTTCATACTCATCTCCTTGACTGCCCAGTACGCCTTGTGCTCGATACCCACGGGCAAGTGACACATTTTGCCAAACACCAGCCTATAAGGAGACATTCCGATAGGAGTCTTGAAAGCAGTTCTGTAGGTCCATAATGCATCGCCGAGCCTCTTACTCCAGTCTTTCCTTGACGGATTAACTGTCTTTTCCAATATTGCCTTGATCTCGCGATTAGAAATTTATGCTTGGCCGTTAGACTGAGTGTGGTACGGGGTAGATACCCTATGGTGAACACCATATTTCTTCATCAGAGCCTCGATGGTGCGGTTACAGAAATGTGTTCCTTGATCTGAGATAATGGCTCGAGGAACTCCGTATCTGTTGAAGATATTGGCCTTCAGAAATTTTGCCACATCCTTCGATTCACATGTCGTGGTGGCCTTAGCTTCTATCCATTTAGACACATAGTCTACTGCAACCAATATATATGTGTTCCCACAGGATGATGGAAATGGTCCCATGAAGTCCATCCCCCATACGTCGAAGATTTCACAAACAATCACCGGGACCTGGGGCATCTCGTCCCTTCTTGAAATTCCTCCTGTCTGTTGGCACCTCTTGCAGCACTGACAAAACCCAAAAGCATCTTTGTTAAGCGTCGGCCAGTAGAAACTGTTGTTCAATACCTTCCTTGCTGTCTTCCTTGGTCCAAAGTGACCTCCACACGCCAAAGTGTGGCAATGAATTAGCACATCTCTTTGTTCCCATTCGGAAATGCAGCGTCTAATCACTTGATCCGAACACATCTTCCATAAGTAAGGATCGTCCCAAAAGTAATATTTGGCTTCGCTTTTAATTTTCATCTTCTGGGCCCGGGAAACTTCGTCTGAACTTGGCACCTCTCCTGTAACCAAGTAGTTTGCTAAGTCAGCAAACCATGGTTCTGCGTTAAGTGTTCGCTTCCCCTAGATAATACAAATGCTTTTCAGGAAAAGCATCGGATAATACAAATACTCATTATCATTCATTTTGATAACATAGAAATCAGCGGGATATAGAAAATTATGCACCTTAACTATGACATTTTCCAATACACCTTCAGGACAGATGCAAGTTCGATCTGCTAAATGGATTACCACCTTAGTGGCGACCATCCTAACCCCTGTCAGTTTCTTGTAGATTGAAAGCGATAAAACATTTATAGACGCCCCTAGATCACACATAGCATGCTCGACTTTGATATCCCCTAGAGAAATGGGTAATGTGAACATACCTGGGTCTGTGCATTTCGAAGGCATCCTTCTCTTTTGTATCACAGCAGACACGTTCTCCCCGATCACAATCTTTCCGTCCGGCTTGGTCTTCCCTGCTATGAATTCCTTGATGAACTTGCTAAAGGCGGGCATCTTCAGGGCTTGCAAGAAGGGCAGGTTAATTTCCAGCTTGCTAAAAATCTCCATGAGGTCCTCTGTATCATCCTTCTTTTTCTTTGCTTCCCCTCGGTATGGAAACGGCTTCGCCCGCTTAACCGCATTTGTGGAACTCCCAGCTGGGGGTTCACCAGCTTCCCTACTTCCTTCTTTACTTACTAACTCAGGCTCTGGATCCAGGAAAATTGGATCAGCTGCTCGAGGTAAAGATCCCCCTAAATCTCCCTTCTGGAGGTCATCTTGAACAGGAACTTCTCTGGGTCTAAGGCTATCTCCTTGAAACACCTGACTCTCCTTCCCCTTACATGCTTGTGCGGGTACTTCCTCGTTGATCTCCAATGTCGGCCCTACATAACCCCTCCCGGATCTCAAGGTGATGTGACTAATGTTTGCTCGGTCAGGTGGCTTGACCGTGGCAGGAAGTTTTCCTTCATTTCCCCGCATCTCATTCAAAGAAACCGCGATCTGGGACAGCTGTTTTGCCATCATGTCCATGGCGGCTTTGTGTTCCGACTGAGCGTCTTGCAATTTGTGCACCACGTCGTTGTTGGAATGCAAGTTATTCTGAATGAACTGCTGTGAATTCACTAGGTTGTGGACCATGTCATCCAGACTCCTTTGTGGCCTGGAGTTGAATTGATTAGAATTTGATCCTTGACCTTGGTGTTGTCCTTGGGGTTGTCGATAGTTCCCTTGATTTCCTTGGTGGGTATTGTACTGGTTGCTAGACCCTTGATTCCCTTGGTGATTTGGTTGAGAATTTTGATAGTTCCCTTGGTTATTTCTCTGGTGAAGTGGCACATAGGAGTTCCCTGGATTGTTCTGATTCCTATTTCCCCAATTAGTATGATCCTGATTCCTGTACCCCAGTTGCAGTTGCCCCTCTTGATTTTTCCCTGACCAGTTGGACTACCTCTCTGGAGGGTGTGCATAATTTGTGAGCTGCAGTGGGGGCGGCTGACTTTGATCATTGTCAGTCCATCTAAAATTAGGGTGAGTTCTCCATGGGGCCTCCCTTTGTCTCCCTTGGTTCCAACTTCCATCCGGATTCCAGCTTCCCATTGAATTTGCCTGGGCTTGGCATTCCCCTTCACAAGGTTGACCATAATAAGGCTGAAGTTGCCTTTCCTCCGGACCAGGGGGTTTCTCATTTTCCGATGGACCATGAGGGTTGTACTTCTCAATTGCATTCAGCAGTGCTTTCTCCAATTTATCTGTCATGTCTTCCACCTTTTTGTCATCTTGCTCTGTTACTGCATTGGCTGATTCCCTTCTCAAAATGCTCCGCGGGTTATCATAGGCCTTCTTCGCCTCGATCAATCTCCCCAAAGTTTCCCTGGCTTCACTTGCTTTATTCTTGGTAAAATTTCCCCCGCTCGAGGAATTCATCAAGTCTTTTGATTCAGGGTTTGGACCTTCGTAAAACAGATAGTAGGTCTCTGCCTCTATCATCCTGTGGTTCGGACAAGCATCCAACAGTCCCTTGAACCGGGACCAATAAGAGCTCAGAGACTTATCATATTCTTGCTTGCACTCCTGGATCTCCTTCTTCAATGCGTTTGTCTTGTTGGACGGGAAAAAATAATCCAAGAACTCCAGCTTGAAGTTCTTCCATGTGTTGATCGAGTCTGGTGGGAGCCTCAACAACCAAGTATTAGCCTCCCCCTTGAGGGCAAACGGGACTGCACGCAATCGGTAGTCCTCCTCAGTCGCCTTGTTGGGCCTCTTTTGAATGCTGCAAAGCTTACTAAACTCGTTTAGGAATTCGTAAGGACATTCGTTCCTTCGTCCAGAGAATGTGGGCAAACCTCCAAGCACATTTGTCTTAATATCGATAGACCTCCGGCGCGGGTTTGAGACTATGGCATGGGCGGGCTCACCGTCTAGATGCGCAGTGAGTGACCCTATCTCCGGATCGGGATCCACTAAATGTGCCATATTCTCTTCCTCCTCTTCCTCTGTCTCGGAATGCTCTGTTTCTGTGGACGACTTCAGGTCCTCTTCTCCTGACGAATTCCACCTCTCACTTTCTGATTCGGACGGAAACGGGTCTAACCCTGATCTGGTAGTGACGGTGGACGTAGACTCCTTGACTTGCCCAATTTCCAGAATGGAAGCCCGCGTTTCCTGACCCAGATGAACTAGCCCAATTTCCAGAATGGAAGCCCGTGTTCATAAACTGTCAAGAAAAAAACAAAACAAAATAACAGAAATTAAACTATTTACACCAAATCCTCAAACGCATAAACAATTAAAGCCATCCATCCCCGGCAACGGCGCCATTTAAAGCCCACGAGTGTGTATGTGTGTTAAACACTGTGTGCACAGAAAGGAATAACAAGTCCCCTAGGTCTAGTGTATTCACTAGATCACAAGGTCTAGGAACTCACGGATCGTTGGAAGATCTCGGTCGTCGGACACACAAAATATCGCTTCAAAAACCCTCAACCACGTATACTAAAATTAGCACAGGGAAGTAGGGATCGATCCCACAGAGATGAATGCGTAATTAAACATCCTCAAGGATTCGGGACTATTTTTGGGTTGGCTGCTGCCACACATTTTTTTGGGTTGAGGAAATTAAACTAACTTGTTATGAAATCTGCTACGTTAACAACTAGATCTAGGCAGAATAGGAATCATGCATGAAAACCGGAAAATGAGACAATAACTAGATCTAAGAAACTATTTCCTAAATTACCTAGATCTGGGAAATAAACTGACGGTGGGGACCATTTGCTGAAAAGGTAAAGTACAGATGAAAAGCTGGGAAACAACTAACTCAAGTAACTCAAGTACTAACTAACATCAACATCATCTTTTCCAATCGATTTGCATAAAAAAAAGTAAAAACAGAGATGGAACGTGAATCGGAAATGAAGCAGACTAAATTTAAAGCAATTTAACGATGAACAATTAAAAACTAAGCAGATCTACGGCTACTAAACGAAGTAAATTGAAAAGAGGGCAAAAGAGTTCGAAATCCATGCACAACTTGATTCCCCTGTTCAGATCCAACCTCGGATGCTAAATCCACTCCGGATCCAAGCATCTGACACAAACTCCGACCAAAAGTATAACCATAGCTTCAGATTCAACAAACAACCACCGATAAACAACAACAATTCAGATCCACAACCTCTCTCCCAAATCAAGCACAGAATTATCCAAAAACAAAGATTAACATTCAACTGCCGAAATAAAACTTCAAACAAAAACCCAGAATCGTAAATCAACACAAGATAACACCAACATGACAAAAACTAAAATCATAGATAACCGATAATTAGCAACAACCAAATCGACTTCCAAAACAATGAAGTTCGACGGAATAAAAGTGCGAAAAGCTGAACGAAAAGAAGATTGATTCTTCGCCCTCCGAGAGGACAGTGTTACACTGACTTTCGCCGAAGATGAACCCCTTAGAAACCCTAAACTATCCCAGAAATCCCATTTACCAAGTGTGTGTATGAGTTAAGAGAAAAAATCATATCCGGCGTGTGCTGCATGCTCCTTTATTTATAGGCATTGAAGTGGGTCCAGCGAGGTATGAATAGTCTTTGTTGCCCTCAGCTATTGACTTCCTTCTTCTAGCCATTCTTTTCCGTTCAGTTCTGCTCACTTTCCTTCATTTTCCTTTGCTAGTCCATCGCCTCCAGCTCTTACTGGATCTAGCATTTCCTTCACACACCTGGCTTAAAAACTGCGTTAGACCCAGCAAAATGAAGTGTTTTCTCACCACGTAACCGATGCATGAAATTAGCCTTATCAGTAGACTAGTTGTGGGCGTCGTCCACTTTAAGGTAACACAGTCGGTTCTATGCAATGCTTTGCAAAAGAAAAAGAAGAATTTCACAACCTAGATAGGCTTAGACTACCTATCGTGAAAGGTTGCAATGTCAGTCCGATTATTTCTAAGCCTTACTGAAATAAGATGACATTGGTGTGGTATAGCACTGAATAGAACTAACAGCAAGACGTGTCTTTATGCTATTTACTGAAAGACTAGGTCTTGATAAATAATTATTTCTTAATCTACATACGTTAGCATTGAGCATACAGTATTGATTATGCACTAATTTGACTTATCAAATGGTGCGGGTTTTTCGCAACACAATAATCTTGATATATTGGGTAGTGGTGATTAATATCTACCGGTGCTAGGATTGCTATTATGTTGAATCGCGCGCGAGGTGAGTCACGTTTGATAATGTCCTCAAGAGGAGCTCGAACAAGGTTTTATTATTCGGGAAACTGGCCTTTGGAGTTTTATTATTCTATGAATAGTAAATAAGTGTTTCTTGCTAATTCCACTCTTGGAATTAATAAGATGTTAATTAATTAATTCCATAGCAGACATTAATTAATTAATGGACTTTTATATCTTAAGCGCGGGAAATAAATAATATAAATAATGGAAACCCGGATTACTTGTAATTTCGGATTTGGATGGGGAGTGCAATATTACTTCTATAGTGGCTGCTCGTAATATTTCAATTAAAAGCTTATATTAAATTGGGGTTCAATTTAATTAGTAAAAAGCTAATTGGAGGAGCCCATATCCAAAACCTTCCATAGATCTATCGTAATATTTCAATTAAAAGCTTATATTAAATTGGGGTTCAATTTAATTAGTAAAAAGCTAATTGGAGGAGCCCATATCCAAAACCTTCCATAGATCCCTGACTGAGCCCAATATGAACTAAATATAAATAGTAGAATAAATAAGACAAAAATCACTTTTCCAAAAGATGAAAAATAGCGTCAACTCCATATATGAGAGAGGAACGATTTTTTTCTATGAATTTCTCCTCCGTGAGATTTTCAGCTCCTCCTCCGTGAGGGATTTTCTGTCTTCTTTATTCGAGTCCTAGTAATTTGATAACATCAGTCCATCCTGATATCAAGATACAGCTCGGGAACCAGTCAGAAGATCTGTGGTCTAGTATTGAAGATCATCGTGGAGAAGGCGCGAGCAATCGACGATTCTTTTGAGAATCAAATTGGTAACTCTAAACCGTAGAATTCATGTTTTAGGATTTATAAGCATGCATTAATTGCGTTCTAGCATGCAATTATCTGTTTAACATGTGAATTGATTAATCGCATAATCGGTCAAATAGATCCGTATCTGATTTATTTGTTTTGTACAAGTCTTCCGCTGTGCAAGGGGATTCAAACCCCATCAATTGGTATCAGAGCCAAATTTTGGCTCTGATTATGTGGATTAATTTCATGTTATGTGAATTGCTCGAATGCATAATTTTTTACATGAGAATTGGTTTTATATTATTTACGTATATAATTGTCCGTATGAATCAATTGATTCTTTGAGGATAATTGGTGTAAACTAATTTTGTAATGATTGTGTGTAATTATTCCTTTGAATGATCTCATGTATACATATTATTATGTGGATTGTAATGACGAGAATTCAATTGTTTAAATTCCGTTTTGTGACCATCGTGAATTGATGAATCAATTCGAGTCGTGTGGCCGAGGACGGTGGTTGCACATGTGCATCGCCGGCGGCTGCAGATACGGCAGGAACGGCAGCGGAGACCACCAGTGATCCTGCTTGGGGGCGATGACGCAGCAGCGCTGTCAACGTAGAGACAGCAGCGTCAGGCGCGTCCTCCCGAGCAGACGACCGCAAAGCCGCAGCGTGGCAGCGGCGAAAGTCGACGTCGCAGAAGCGACGACGACTCAGCAACAGCACGTTGATGATGATGGTCACGCAGGCAGCAGCGGCAGGTACGACAACGCAGCGACAGCAGTGTCGGTATTCCGGAGTTCAGCGCCGGCGTCGGAGAAGTCAGGCTGGGCAAGCTTGCGAATCGAGTGGGAGCCCAATGTCGGCAGGCTGGCCAGGCTGCGTCGGCAGCCCATGCTCTCCAGCTGGGTAGTTTGCACGACGCAGAACAGCAGCGGCTCGCGAATCCGATAGAAGCACTTCGCGGGCAGTTCCCGGACTCGACGGTCGATGGAGGCGAGAGGTATGCATTTGCCTTTTGACTTCGCTTTCCAAATTTGATTAGGATTTTCAAATCCTTGGATTCAATTTTGGAAATAATTCAAGATTAATTTAGAAATAAGATTTGAATATATCTTTTGTGGATTTTATATATTATATGAGATTTAATTATGAATTAAATCATGGATTAATCAGATTCTTTCCTTATTTTATGGATTTATATGAATTTCATTCCTAGATGAATCCTAGTTATATTTGGAAAACAATAATCTAATTATTTATCTATATCTTATAGATTTATGTGGATTTATTCCTAGATGAATCTTAGTTGGATTTAGATAATGACAATAATATTTTATTCATATCCTATGAATTTATATGAATTTATTCATAGATAAACTCTAGATGGATTTGGAGAGTAATAATATAATATTTTATTCTTATCCCATAGATTTATATGGATTTATTTTTAGATAAATCTTGGATAGATTTGAATAATTATAATATAATATTATCTTATTCTATGGATTTATATGAATTTATTCCAAGATAAATCCTAGCTGAATTAGGATAAACATTTATATTAATTTATTTTATCTTATGGATTTGAATAGATTTAATTCTATTAAGAAAAATCCTAAATGGATTAAAAGTTTTAATCCAAGTTATCCTTATCTTTTGGATTCATGTCCTAGATACATAAGGATGTTAATGATATATAAGAAAATCCTTATTTAATTGGATTTAGATAAATTTATTTATGTAAGAAATCCTAAGTAATGTTTGATATATTCTGGATGTCTATTCTAAATAGAATTAAAATTTGTATAAATCTTGGTTGATAGGATTTTATTTTTATCTTATGGATTATGATGGGATTGTTTCTATCTAGTAAATAATGATAATCTTAGATCGACGTTATCTTGAATTGTAGGATTTGATTTTATCGAAATAAAATCAAGAATAATACTAAATTGATTTAGATAGTTGACTCTATCTTGATAAATCCCAGATGAATTTGGATAATTATTATCCAAGATAAAACTTAATTATTTAATTGATTCTCCCTTGACTAGATTAAATAATTTTCGATAATTATCATGTGTGTTCAAATACCATGCATTAAATGGATTTATCTGTTTATTTGGTGTTTATCTATTTTAAGTGGATTATCTGCTTTATCTGCTTATGTGATAATTAGCAAAAACCATATAAAAATATCTAAGTGATGATTACAACAAGTGCGTTGTATACAGTCTCCATCAATTGGTTTGCAAATTTATGAAGCTAGTTTCTAATATTATCGCCACCCGTGCTGTGGGGACAATAATCCTAAGAAATAACAAGTTCATAAGGGCAGACTTCTCAAACTTAAATAGTATGAACTAGAAAGTATGTATTTTTATGGGAGTGTGTTGTAGAAACAAGATTCTGTAATGCTAAATTTGATGGTCGAGCTTAGCATTTGGCGGCCATGCCGTGCTGCGGTCTCTGGACTATTTGTCGGTGTTGTGACCAGTAAAATTGCTAAAATTTTCATCCGTATTGACCTCTGCTTGAGGGTACAAAATTTTAATTTTACAGTTGCAAGATACATACTTGTTTTGTGGTTATTTGCGATTATGTATTTAGCATAAGTATGTGATAATAAGTTTATTTCCCAAATCTTCATTATGTCATTCAATATTTGTTTGCGATCCTTAAAGAAAGTAAACTCGAATGCCTAAATCATGTAGACCGGAAACGAAAATGGATAAGATTCTCATCGCTGAAAGCTTGGAGTTTATACTCAATGATTCATGTCCTCCATTTCCTCGACATAATTCCACGAAGAATGTTCGAGAATGCATTATGCATGTACTTGACAAGCTCTTTGAGGAATAAGGTCAAGCTATTTTCCTTTAAGTAGCTCGACAAGTCTTGGTTAATGACGATGAAAGATGGATATCAATAGAATCTGTCAAGATGATTCGATTGGAATATCCTAGAGTGACAGAATGTTTTGAGGATCTTTTGATCACTCAAATAGTTTCTGACACAAGTCATCGCCTAAAGTAATAAGAAATGACTACAAGAAGGTTTAACTGAAAAGTAGAAAATCTTCAGAATAATAGTCGTTATATTATTGTTAGAGGAAAGTAACATGATAGATGACGAATTCATAAAGGCTGCATTTTTCTTAAGTCCTAGTTCATTTGAACAAAAGACTAGATATGGAAATGGGAGAGCCTGAATTGTCATCAAAGTTTGTTTAAAGCGAGAAAAGATTCTTTGTGAGTTGGATTGACCTTTTTTATAGAAGGACAATGACTTACATGACAACGCAACTTCTAAGTAAGAGATCTTGATCCAGTTAGGTTTTTGTTGCAGTGGGAGCTATTAATGCTCAATTACTGTTTTATGGTTGATCCTTAAGGCATCATAGTATTAAAATAATATAAGTGCGACAAGGTTAGTATTCAACAACACATGAACTTCTTAATCATTGAATGATAAAGTATTTATGGCTCTTAGTCCGCCTTGGAAAAATGCAGATCAATGCAGCGGTCCGCCTTGGAAAAATGTGCTTGGAAGAGAAGTCTCGTCCGGCGACCGCCGGAAGACGTGCGGCGGTCCGCCGCCAAGGGAACAGACTCTCCGGACTCCAACGCGGCGACCACTGGCCAAGGTGCGGCGGTCCGCCGGAGAAAGGAGGCAAATTCAAGAAGCCTAGATTTGCGCCCAGATTTATCATATTTTGGAGATCTTTTCCTTCTACAACAAGGAATGGCTTTCCCCTATAAATAAGACCTCAAGCTTCATCAAAGAGGGAGAACATCTACTTGCAAAATACTTCATAGAGATCAAGACCTAGAGTACTTCATTGGTGCAAGGAGTTGGAGAAGGATTTCAAGAACATCAAGAACGACAAGGATTCATTTATGTGTAACTAAACTCATAGGATTCTAGGGATGTGTTAGTAACGAATTTGGTTATACAAATTCCTTTTTCTATTTAATATCCGTTTTGTTTTTACTTTGTTTCTTACCTAAGTAATTTTGATGCTGCATGATTGAGTGACACAATTGTGTATGATTTAATATAAGTTCCTTCATAACTGTGACAGAGTTTTAGCGAGTTAGATCCACTTAGTAGACACTACAGTTAGCTTCCCTTAAAACGACACTGTTAATTGAGAGTGAGGACTTTTCAAGGGTCTTAGGAGCTTTTTAGAGTTACTTGTTAGGATTGAAAACCCTAATCTTGTAATCAACGTTTGTATCGCATGAGCATGAGCTAGGTGACTCGTTCTATCAAAGTAATAACTATGCTAGGGTATTGTAGTTGGAATTTTGTATAACCATAACTGTGAACACACATCCCTGGGATTCCCTTATCTCTATCGTCTTTCTCCGTGTTTTATTCTCTTTTAGTTGGTCTATGCTTTTTTATTGTTTTTAGTTTTCCAAAAATTTTCAAAACCCGCTTGTTTTTCCAGATAGTATTTGAGTCTTAGTAGAGGATAGACACTTTGTGTTCGTCTTCCCCGTGTTCGATATTCGGTACTAACCTTTAGCTATACTATATATACTATGTATACTTGCAGGTTTATTTAGTGCTAATAAAAAGTGCATCAAGTTTTTGGCGGGTTTGCTGGGTAAGACAATTCACTTTGGAGTGATACCTTCAAACGGACAATTTTGCTACTTTGGATTTTAATCGCTTTTATTTTATTCCTCTTATTTCTATTTTTATTTTTATTTTTTTTAATTCTGTTATGGATTTTCCTGTAGTGATGGAGGATCCGTATGGCTACGAACAGCATGGGGAATTTAGCGATGAATACTATAACTCTGATCATGGGGGATCATACTACGACCCAAACTGCTCTGAATTCTCCTACGATGCACAAGATTACTGCTCTGATAACTCTTTTGAAATATGTGCAGGTATGGAGGATCAACCCCGCTCCACTTGGGAGAATCTGCTAGAAATCTGCATCGCAGAAGTTTTCGAACATAGAAATGTGATGAACCAGCGGTTGGAAAACCTAGAAAGAAACACAAGCACCTTGGAAAGAGGGTTGGCAACCCTAGTTGCTCAAGTTGAGATGCTGGAATTTAATCTTGGGATCATAGCCACGACCATAGGAAGCAGGCACACCCCAGGTACACTTCCTAGCCTGCCAGAGGTTAACCCGAAAGGAAAATGCCATGCCGTGCATCTGCGTAGCGGAACTACATATCAACCTCCGGAGGCAGGAGACATAGGCAGGGGAAGAAGGGAGGCAGAGAAGCCGCCTGGGAATGCATCTGCTGAAGCAGTGCGGCGGTCCACCGCACCTTAACACGGCGACCCGCCGCCTATACCTCAACAGATAGAGGAAGACTTAGGACTGGCCACTAGCGGAAGTCCGGTGACCGCCACACCTCATCGCGGCGGTCCACCGGCTGGGCAGCAGCAGCCAGACAGAGCCACACAGAGCAGTGTTGCCGTCCCATATCCTCAACGGTTGAAGAGCAAGAAGCTTGACGCTCAGTTTCCCAAATTCTTGGAGGCAATGAGTAAGTCCACATCAACATTCCACTAGTAGAAGCCCTGCAACAAATGCCCAATTACGCCAAATTTCTGAAAGATGTGGTGGCAAGAAAAAGGAAATGGGGGAAGTACGAGACAGTAGGCCTAACAGAGAATTGCAGTGCTATCATCCAGAAGGGATTACCTACTAAACACAAAGATCCAGGGTGTTTTACTTTATCTTGTGTTTTGGGGAATGATGTAAAGGGTAGGGCATTATGTGATCTAGGATCTAGTATTAACTTGATGCCTTTGTCTTTTTACAGGAAACTTGATGTTGATAGCATCCGTCCCACTTCAATCACGCTGCAAATGGCAGATCGGAGCACGACAATACCGATGGGGATAGTAGAAGGTGTCTTGGTAAGAGTTGGAGAATTTATTTTTCCAGCTGATTTTGTTGTTCTTGACATGCAGGAGGACAAGAAGGTTCCCTTGATACTTGGAAGACCATTTTTAGCTACTGGGGGAGCCATGATAGATGTACAGAAAGGAGACCTTACATTAAAGCTACACGACGAGAGCATTACATTCAACATCTACGACGCCGTGAAATTTCATGGAAAAGAAGGGGCAGAAGGCTACCAAGAATGCAGTGTCATCCAAGTTGTCACCGATTGTGTTGGAGAAGTGGAAGTCACTTATCACCAAATCCAGGACCCTCTTGAAACTTGTCTCCAAAATTCTTTCACTCCTAATGCTGATTTATCTTCTTGTGATGCAAACCTGTGTGCCATCATTGCAGAATTGGAAGTGCTACTAGAGAGAATCCCTCAAATGGGGAATACATTCTTACCATTACGCACTCCCGAAGAAGAGGCAGAAAGGAGGAAAACAGTGGGAAAGCCACTGGGACCGCCCAAAGTAGAGCTTAAACCTCTCCCCGACCATCTCAGGTACGCTTTCCTAGGACCAGAAAACACTTACCCTGTTGTTGTGTCCGCTGCATTGAGTCAGAAAGAGTGTGAGAAGCTTTTGTGTGTTTTGAACAAGTATAGGTCTGCCATAGGATGGTCTATTAGTGATCTAAAAGGAATTAGCCCGACCACATGCATGCATAGAATTTTACTTGAGGAAGGGCATAAACCTCGTGTTCAAAACCAACGTCGACTTAACCCTATTATGAAAGATGTAGTTAGAAAAGAGGTGATAAAGTTACTAGATGCAAGGATTATATATGCAATATCTGATAGTGAATGGGTAAGCCCTACGCAAGTAGTAGCAAAAAAAGGGGGGATGACCGTAGTGCCCGGCCAGGATGGAGAGATGATAGCTACTAGGGTAGCCACAGGTTGGAGAGTATGCATTGATTATAGGATGTTAAATGCAGCCACTAGGAAAGGTCATTTCCCTATACCTTTTATTGATCAAATGCTTGATAGACTAGGGGGATATGATTATTACTGCTTTCTTGATGGCTATTCTGGGTATAATCAAATTGCAATTGCTCCATAAGACCAACATAAGTCTGCTTTTATATGGCCTTATGGTATTTATGCTTATAGGAAAATGTCTTTTGGTTTGTGTAATGCTCCTGCTACTTTTCAGAGATGTATGATGGCCATATTTCATGATTTGATTGAAAAAGTGATGGAAGTTTTTATGGATGATTTTTCTGTGTTTGGTAAATCTTGTGATCATTGTCATGATAACCTAGCTAAGGTTTTGCAGAGATGCGTAGAAACTAACCTTGTTCTCAATTGGGAAAAATGCCACTTTATGGTGAAAGAAGGTATTGTTCTAGGGCATAAAGTGTCTTCTGCAGGGATAGAAGTCGACAGGGCAAAGATTGCAGCCATTGAGAAACTTCCACCGCCATCCAATAAAAAGGGAGTAAGAAGTTTTCTAGGACATGTAGGCTTCTACCGAAGATTCATCAAAGATTTTTCTAAGATCTCTAAACCTCTTTGTAAATTGCTTGAGAAGGATGTGAAATTTAATTTTACTTCCGATTGTTTGCAGGCTTTTGAGACTTTGAAGAAAGCTCTAGTAAGCGCCCCTATCCTCATTACACCTGATTGGAGTCAACCATTTGAGATCATGTGCGACGCAAGTGATATTGCAGTTGGCTTAGCTTTGGGGCAGAAGAGGGGCAAGATTTTTAGAGTCATCTACTATGCTAGTAGAACCTTAGATTCTGCCCAATCTAATTACACGACTACTGAAAGGGAGATGCTTGCTATTGTTTATTCTTTTGATAAATTTAGGGCTTATCTTGTTGGAACTAAGACTATTGTTTATACTGACCATGCAGCTATTAGGCATTTGTTTGCAAAGAAGGAAGCAAAACCCAGACTTATCCGATGGATCTTGTTACTCCAAGAGTTTGATGTGAAAATAAAGGACAGAAAAGGGTGCGAGAATGTGGTAGCGGACCACTTCTCAAGGTTGGAGCACCCGGTGGAAGGAGAAGATTTGTCTCAAGAAATCAACGAGGACTTCCCAGATGAGCATCTGTTTTTCACTCAAGCCACTTTTCCATGGTACACTGATATTGTCAATTATTTGGCGGCAAAGGTACATCCTCCAGATCTTACTCCTTACCAAAAAAAGAAATTTTATAGAGATGTACGATCTTACTTTTGGGATGAGCCCTACTTGTTCAAAAGATGTGCAGATACTATACTTAGGAGATGCGTGCCTCAAGAAGATTGGGTGGCTATAGTTGAAAAGTGTCATTCGTCCCCCACTGGAGGCCACTTTGGTGTGCAAAGAACCGTGATAAAAGTCTTGCAGAGTGGATTCTATTAGCCGACCATTTTCCGCGACTCCGCTAACTTTGTTCTCCAATGCAATGAATGTCAACGGACGGGTGAAATTTCTAAGAAGGAGATGCCTAAGAAAACCATCATTGAGGTAGAATTGTTTGATGTATGGGGATAGATTTTATGGGGCCATTCCAAAAATCAGGAGAGTACCAATATATCTTACTTGCAGTAGAATATGTTTCGAGATGGGTGGAAGCAATTCCAACCAAAACTAACGATTCTAAAGTTGTCATTACTTTTGTTAGAAAGAACATATTTTGCAGATTTGGTACGCCCCACGCTCTTATTAGTGATGGAGGATCTCACTTCAACAATAGATGGTTGGACAGCGTGTTGGACAAATATGGAGTCAAGCATACAGTCACTTCGCCCTATCATCGTCAAGCGGATGGGCAAACTGAATTAGCAAACAGAGAAATCAAGTCGGTCCTTCAAAAGACAGTGAGCGTGAGCCGCAAGGATTGGGCACTTCGATTAGATGACGCATTGTGGGCGTATCGTTCTATTTATAAAAGCCCCATAGGTATGTCTCCTTATCAACTTGTATTTGGTAAGTCTTTTCATTTGCCTCTTGAGATGGAATACAGGTCATATTGGGCAATCAAGAAGTTGAACCATGACTTTCGCAAGGCCGGTGAAGAAAGACGTCTTTTTCTTAATGAAATGGATGAATTTAGGATGGAGGCTTACAACAGTTCATCCACTTATAAGGAACGAATGAAGGCTTACCATGACCGGATGATCAGCCCGTGAGAGATCACGCTGGGGGATGTAGTTTTGTTGCACAATTCGAGACTTTCTCTATTCCCCGACAAGTTGAAGTCTAAATGGACCGGTCCTTACATGATCAAGAAGATATATGATAGTGGAACAGTAGAATTGCTAGCTCCGGATGGACAGTTGTTTCAAGCCAATGGTCACCGTGTAAAGAAATATTACAGCTCGGACAAGATAGTGGAGGAGGAGGTTGATCTAGAAGAACCACCCAAGGAGTAAACAATAAAAGGGAGTAACGTCGAGCTCATGACTTTAAAAGAGCGCTTGTTGGGAGGCAACCCAACCTTGTTTTTGACAATTTTTGGTTTTAGTTTAATTTTGTGCATTGAAATTTTTTTTTCGAAGGCTCTGACCTCTCCGCGGCGACCGCCGCATGTGCTGCGGCGGTCAGCCACCAGCTCGCTGGAACATCCTGTTGTCGCGCGGCGACCACCGGACATGCTGCAGCGGGCCGCCGCCTGGGCGTATTTTTCCAGCGCGATTTTTCCAAAGTTTCTCAACTTTCGCCCGGTCAAGCCTCGACGCATGAATTTTCAAGGTACGTTTTTTTTTCAGTAGTTCACTCACGTCCCTACCGACTCTGCAAACTTATTTTACACTTTGTTGTAAATAAGTTTGGGGGGATGACGTGGTGGACCGTGAGTTTAGGATTTTTCTTTTTGTTTTAAGTTTTTTGTTTTTGTTTTTCAAAACCCCGTAGGTGAATTTTGTGTTCTAAAAATGTTTTCTTGAATCCATGTCGTGAACTTAACATGAAGAACTTAGAAACACGCATGCTTAGGGACACACTTTAGATCGAGTTGCCAATGATATTACATTCCATCTATGTTTAAGTGTGGCTTAACGTTTTGATTTGATGGTTTGGTGAAAAGGTACATAATTAGTGAATTGCTTGTTCGCCTTGAATCATGCTTTATACCTTGTGAGGATTTGAGCCTATATTTCATTCTTGTGTGATTTATCTGCATTCATGTTTATGTTTCTAGAACTTGCTCCTAGTCTTGCCTAAGTTTACATAGTGTTTAAGTTGATTTAGGAGGATGATTGGTCATCTTTTCTTATTCTACTTTTGTCCAAAATATTGACCTTCTCAAAATTTCAAAATTTTTACCTTTGGAGCCAATTTTGAGCCTTTGCCTATTCTTTGGAAGCCAAAATAATGGGACAATTCCTTTGGTTAGTTAGTTTTTGCTATCTTATTTTATAAAGGAATTGGAGAGATAAGGAGAAAGTATAAAAAGTGGTGTGCTTAATGTAAAGAAAAGTATAAGTTGTGAAATTGAGGAAAAATTCCAAAAATGTGCTTGATCTTAGAAAAAAAAAGAAAGGATGTGTAAGAAAGAAAAAGAAAAAGAAAAAAAAAGAAAGAAATGTGTGAAAGGTTGTGAAAAGAAAAGAAAATCAAAGGATTGGAAAGTGAGTTGAAGGAGAAATAAATAAAGTGTTAATAGCGTCTTGGGTTTAGAAAAGTGGAGTTATCTTTACTCTACTTGGGATATTCTTATTTTTAAGTCACTTTTTAGCCAAATATTCCTCACCTACCTAAGTGCTTACATTACAACCAAAGATAAAGACCTTTCGGACTTTTGAAGCTTAATCACATTTAGTAGAGGAGGGATTAGACTTTGAGCAAGCCTATGGTAAACTTTGCATGATGCATGATTTGAGTGCTTATATACACATTATCCGTATACACTTTGAGAGTGAGAGAACACTTCCCATCTTTGGAAGTTTGTCACATGCGAGGGCTTGAATTCAAGGTGTTCCACGAGTTAGTAATGAAAGTGCACTAATAAGTCTTGCTTGATTTGATTGCGTTAATACATGTTTAAACTGTTCTTCCATCTTTTGAGGCAATTATGACATCTATTCCTTGTGCATTCCATGTGTCTATTCTTGTGTCTTTATTGTTTTGTTCGAGGACAAACAAAAATGTAAGTTTGGGGGAGTTGATACACTCGGATTTTGCACTGTTTAAGGCCATTATTTGGTCCGTTTTTAATGTCAAAGTCACTCTACACGTCCATTATTTGCATATTTTATCTATTTTGGTATTTTGACGTGTTTTGTGAGAAATGTGCATAATTGAGCCGAAAAAGGGAGCCACAACGCCAAGTTTGGAAATCTGGAGTCAGACGGCGACCGGCGACCGCCGCGGATGTGTGCGGCGACCACCGGTGCCCGGCGGGCAGATCAATGCAGCGGTCCGCCTCAGAAAAATGTGCTTGGAAGAGAAGTCGTGCGGCGGTCCACCACCGAGGGAACAGACTCTCTGGACTCTAACGCGGCGACAGCTAGCCAAGGTGCGGCGGTCCACCGGAGAAAGGCGGCGAATTCGAGAAGCCCTAGATTTGCGCCTAGATTTACCATATTTTGGAGATCTTTTCCTTCTACAACAAGGAATGGCTTTCCCCTATAAATAAAACCTCAAGCTTCTACTTGCAAAATACTTCATAGAGATCAAGACCTAGAGTACTTCATTGGTGCAAGGAGTTGGAGAAGGATTTCAAGAACATCAAGAACGACAAGGATTCAACCTACGGGTTTTATTTGCTCTAGTTTTATGTTCAAATTGTCTTCCCTTCAATCTATGTTTTTAGCTTATTCATTTATGTTTAACTAAACTCATAGGATTCTAGGGATGTGTTAGTAACGACTTTGGTTATACAAATTCCTTTTTCTATTTAATATCCGTTTTGTTTTTACTTTGTTTCTTACCTAAGTAATTTTGATGCTGCATGATTGAGTGACACAATTATGTATGATTTAATATAACTTGCTTCATAACTGTGACAGAGTTCTGGCGAGTTAGATCCACTTAGTAGACACTACAGTTAGCTTCCCTTAAAACGGCACTGTTAATTGAGAGTGAGGACTTTTCAAGGGTCTTAGGAGCTTTTTGGAGTTACGTGTTAGGATTGAAAACCCTAATCTTGTAATCAACGTTTGTATCTCATGAGCATAAGCTAGGTGACTCGTTCTATCAAAGTAATAACTATGCTAGGTTATTGTAGTTGGAATTTTGTATAACCATAACTGTGAACACACATCCCTGGGATTCCCTTATCTTTATCGTCTTTCTCCGGGTTTTATTCGCTTTTAGTTGGTCTATGCTTTCTATTATTTTTAGTTTTCCAAAAATTTTCAAAACCCACTTGTTTTTCCAGATAGTATTTGAGTCTTAGTAGAGGATAGACACTTTGTGTTCGTCTTCCCCGTGTTCGATATCCGGTACTAACCTTTAGCTATACTATATATACTTGCAGGTTTATTTAGTGTAATAAAAAGTGCATCATTTACTAAGTTTGATATTATTTGTGCGTATGCATGAAAAGCGTATATCATATTAACCATGACAAAGGACTTTGAATGAGGTAAAGAGTATACCATAGTACTTGAGAAAGACTAATTGCTATATTCTATTTTACCAGTCATTCATGTTAGGGGTGTCGAAACGGGTACCCGCGGGTACCCAAACCCGATTTTGCGGGTACCCGTACCCGAAAACTTAAATATTATACTACCCAATCCCGACCCGTATAGTTAAACGGGTAACCCCATACCCGCATCGGGTTTCCCAAACCCGCACTTGCGGGTACCCAAACCCGCAGACAAAATTTGAGTTGTGTATTATATTTTTCAACGGTACTATGCTTTTAGTTTTCGCTTATCACCAATGCTAGTTATCTAAAGCAATAATTTTATGTACATGTTTGAAATTCTAGAATGAATTTTGGGATTGTTGCTAGTTGCTACACTATGATTTTAGATTTGTATTTTTTTTACTTTGTTGTATTTGCATAATTTCCAACTATTAACTATTAACAAATATGGTTATTTCTCATCTCTTAAATATAATATGACTACTTATGAAATATAATGCAAATCCAAATTTCAAATAAGCAAATATGATAGAAGCATCAAGCATGTCTAAAATTAAATCACCATTTAAAAATTTAATATAAAATAAAAAATAATTCACTTTCATCAAAAGTCTAAATATAAATAACTTCAACTAAAAGTCTAAATATTTTAATTCTCTAATCAAAAGACACTAGACTAAAAAAGTTTCACTTTCACTCTTACTTTGGCACGTGGATCACTCTTACTTTGTGTGTTGTGCATATTAGTCGTTGGAGCCATGCTGTCAATCTTGGCTAACACTAAAAAAAAATATTAAAAAAATAAGAACTCTAAAAAGTATAATATGAAAAATAAAATGTAAATTATTTAAAAATTAGAATTATACTTACCACCATAAAATTCCTTTTCTTGTTCATCTTCATCAATATCTTCCTCATCTTTTTTATCTAAATCACAACTCTTCATCCAATCTCCGGCACATATCAAAGCCTCCATTATCGTGCAAGTTAATGAACTTCTATATGGTGAGAGAACACGACCACCCATGCTGAATGCGGACTCAGAAGCAACACTCGAAACGGGAATTGCTAGAATATCCCTCGCCATCTTGCTCAGAACATGATAGTGTGTATGCTCAGACCACCACTTCAATAAATCAAAGCTTGCTATCTCTTCCTTCGGCACTTTGTGTCTCCTGTCTGTTAGATAAAGATCAAGCTCAGTCTCATTAGTAGAGTCCTCGTCACCATCACTCATATCTATAGCAAAAATGTTGCAAGTGTCTTCTTTATCTGACGAGTCTTCTACATTTGCATCAACTGATGATCGACTAGAAGGACGAGGTGCATACCTCGCACTATAAAACACAAACAACTCGCTCATTGAGTCTCTCACCTCTTCTACCATTTCAGTTCCTCGAGTGTTTCCGTACAACAATTTCAAACACGTCTCAACATGTTTCATCTTCTGTCTTGGATCAAGAATAGCAGCAATGTATATAATCTTATTCATCTTCATATTCAATTCAGTTTCCTCCATCCAATACTTTCCAATCTTTAACCTCATCCTTGAAGCCATGGAATTTACTTCATAGTCACTATTCATCTCTAATCGACGGATAAGGTCAAAGATACCACACATCTCTGCAAAGAACAAATGTGATGTTGGCTTTTTGGTGATGGAGACGATCTGAGTAAATGAGTGGAACTTCTTCAAGTAGGAAGTCATCTTCTTCACATTTACCCAATCTTCTTCCTCAGGCGGTCCGATAGGTTCATCGTCATGCACTCTTTCACGCAAATCTTTTGCGAAAGAAGGATTCATATTTGCAAATGTCGTGAATGCCTCAGAAAATGGTATAGCCGACTCTAGCATCAAATATGTAGAGTTCCACCGAGTAGGAACATCTGTGGATAATTTCTTCTTGCAATCAACTTTGTCGCCGAGATAATCCAAGACTTTTTCCCACAACCCCCATCTCTGTGGTGAACTCTTAAGCCATTTCACCGCCTCCCTAACTCGTCTAATGGAAATGCCTATTTCTTTCAAACCATCTTTTACAATCAAATTCAAGCCATGTGCTACACAACGCATGTGGAAATACTTGCCACCAAAAATGTCTATATTCATCTTCTCCATGTGAGTCTGGATGACACCAATTGCGATATCATTTTGTCCTGCATTATCCAAAGTGCAAGAAAATAGATGCGTCAAACCTCACTCCGTCAATGATTTCACTACAGCAGCACCAATGTCTTGACCCTTGTGGCTGTCAATCTTTGAAAAGTTGATTATCTTCTTATGCAGTATCCAATCTTTCCCAATATAGTGTGCAATCCAATCTTTCCCAATATAGTGTGCAGTAACACAAATGAAGTTGTTGTTATTCAACGAAGTCCAACAGTCTGTTGTGATCGAGACTCTTCCCATGCCTTTTCTCTGAAAGAACTTGAGCATACTTTGTTTCTCCTCAAGAAATAATTGCACACAATCCGTTCGTATCGTTTGTCTCGAAGGTATTTGGAACTGTGGACAAACAAGTTGCATGAAACTTTGAAAACCTTCCCGCTCAACAAATACAAAAGGAAGTTCATCGAGTAAGATCATCTTGCACAGTCCTAGTCTGATTGTCTTCTGATCAAATTTCCATGTTGTTAATGCTCTACTGCCACCATCCACAGTGTAGGACAAAATAGTCTGACCATTACCGACTTCTTCTTTAGCTAACTTCTTCAAACAATAAATTGTATGGTTCTTCAAACCATTGGTCCCGCCTCGTGCATCTGCAACAATCAAAGTACCACAATGCTTGCACTTTGCTTTCATTCTTTGAATAGGAGGCCTACTTTAACCATCACTTTGTCGTAGTTATTCCAATGCACAGATGTGGTTTTCCGATTAGATTTCCCTTCAGTTTTTATTCTTTTTCCGTTTGGACTTGAAGCTTCTGTAGCTTCAGTTCTGGCAGCTTCTTCATCTTCTATATCTGTAACAGCCCGCCCTCCTAGGGTATAATAAATGCGGCGGCTGCTACCCAAAACCGACTCTAAAGAAGTAAACATAGGCTAGGGTTTCACTTAAAGAGTACCGACCAAAAGAATTGGAAGAAATATCAGAGTATTTAATGCAACAACTTAACCTAGAAGTTTAAAGGAAGAAAGATATCATAAATGACGATCAAAATATCTGAAGAGTACGATAAAAATATCCAAGATAAAAACCACAAGAAAAGGCTAAGGTGCAATTATCCCAAAAGAAGTTCTAAAGAGTATCAAGATTCAGCGGAAAACGACCAAGAGAAAGAATAGCTATGTATGAAGACACAACTACGCTTGAAGTTCAACATTTCCATATTAATTATTTATCCTGCTCAACACCCGCCACCGCTCGTCATCATTCAACCTGCACATAAGGAAAACACATGCAGGGCTGAGTATTTTGAAATACTCAGTGAGCTCGTTGCCAAAACATTTTATAGGTTATGCCACCCTTACCAAGTGAAATCGAGTTTTAAGCAGGTATAAGAGAATATCACGAGTATCACAAAATATATTTTTCCATAGACCGACCGAATATCAAGGACGACTCCCGATCCCCTCGTGTACACAGCCTAGTAGGGCTTGCGGCCCATACTCAGACCCGAATTCGTATAAACATATCCATAGCCCTAGCCCAATGGAGCGAACTCACAAACTAGGCATCAGGCGCACAATATCACAATAAAACAGACATAGGCATGGCATAACAGTTAAACCACCCTTATAACACCAATCAATATTTTTTGACAAAAATAAAAGAGAGTTTTAAGAGTAAAGCCCACCTCGACTGCTTAGTTTTCAAGTAGTTTTGCTTTTCCGTTATCCAGCTTCGCAACCAAAGTTTCACCTTTTAATCACATAGGCACATATCACAAATTAGGTTCAATACTACTCTTACTCATGCATGTCTTATTACCTTTCCCTTTTCCCATCGATTTATCTTATCATTACTAATTAATCAAGTTCATGTTTACCTCACAAGAATATTTAACCATCAAACACACACTACCCAACACAACGACACACACACATACACGACACACACATACACACGCCACACGCACACACACGGCACACACACACACAAGAACATATTCCCACATCCCTTTTATCCCACTTTTACTCAACCAAGATGCATGAGGGTTCGAGAAGACCGATTAATCGGTTAGAAAGAAGAAAAAAGAAGTAGAAGAAGAATAAGAAGAACTCATAAGCAAAATACCTTTTTAGAGAAAACAATCGGTAGAAACAAAGTAGAGACTTGGTTCTTCAAGAATCTTGGCGTTCAAACTCTAAATTCTTCTCAAAGGATGACAAAATATTGGTGTGTGGAAGAAGAAAATTTGAGAGAGTGAGGAAAGGTGGGGGCCGAAAATTTGGGGTCTAGGGTTGGGGTTTTCTCTTATTTATAGTGCTCAACAAGATCTTTAGGTAATTAGAATAGAATATTTGGTAAGATCTTATTCTCCACAATTAAATAAATAAATATTGTGAAGTAGGGGAGAAGAATTAACAAAAATAAGTTCTAAGGCGTAAACATGGAATTTTCGAAAATTAGGCCTTCTAATTAGCTATGGTTTTGTTTTTGGTATATTTCACGGAGTAGAATAAAATATCACGGAGCAAAATAAAAATAAGAATTCTTCCATCCTTGGAGTCAAAAGTGGCGTCCCTATGCCTTTTTAAATAAGGCATGGATTTTTAAATATTGTCTAGAATAAGTTAAGGCAAGATCTCTTGAAGTATGGACAGATTTGGTAGAATATTTAAATTCTAGGTATGGAAGGAAATCAAATAAGGGATCAATTAAATAAGTAAAATAATACTTCCTTCCCTACATGGGTGATTTTCGAAAATCACCTAGGAAAAATAAGGGGCTCTATTTTCCTCTTTTAAAATAAGGAAATAATTGGGTCTTGGATTTTAATTTGGGTAAATATTCCAAGGATTAAATTAATTCTGGAAGAGAATAGAATTTCTCTTCAAAGGGGGTCTAGGGTTCGAAAATTACAAGAATTAGGGTGACAAGTATTTATGGAAATTTTCTCTAATATCCTCACTCACCCTTAGATAATTAATTTACCACATAATCTCATTAATATATAACATGCCACATCATTAATCAGTAAGTTTGACTTTTCAAACTTCCCGGTCAAATAAACTCATGAAATAAATTCACTCATCAATTAATTCACATCTTCCACGTCATCAATAAATAAATTCTAGAGCTCTAAAATTAGGGTTCGGAAATTCGGGATGTTACATCCTACCACACTTAAAAGAAATTTCATCCCGAAATTTGGTACCTTTATGGAAAGAGTTCCGGGTATAGTTCCATCATCTTATCCTCGAGCTCCCACGTGGCTTCCTCGGGCCCGTGGTTTCTCCATTGAATTTTCACGAAGGCAGTGGTTTTATTTCTCTAGGTTTGGACCTTTCGATCTAAGATTATCTGGGGTTGCTCCTCGTAGCTCAGATCCGGGCTTACAACAATATCCTCGTAACGAATCACATGCTTCGGATCGAACACGTATTTTCGCAACTGCGACACATGAAAAACGTTGTGCACGTTCCCAAGGCTGGGCGGCAGCGTTAAACGATAAGCTACGGGTCCTACTCCTTCTAGAATTTCGTACGGCCCGATAAAACGTGGTTTCAGTTTGCCCTTGACTCCAAAACGCGCTATCCGTTTCGACGGGGATACCTTGAGGAAAACTTTATCACCAGCGTGGAATTGTAATTCCGTCCGTCGAACGTCGGCGTACGACTTCTGTCTATCCTGAGCTTCCTTCATTCGCGCACGAATTTGTCGAACGATTTCGACCATTTCTTCTACTGCATCGAGTCCAAGCGCTCTTCGTTCGCCAACTTCATCCCAGTAGAGCGGAGATCTACACTTTTTCCCATAAAGTGCTTCATATGGCGCCATGGCGATTGTTGCTTGAAAGCTGTTTTTGAAGGCGAACTCGATCAAAGGGAGTGCGGTCTCCCAATTTCCGCCTCGGTCGAGCACCACGGCTCTTAACATATCCTCGAGAGTTTGTATCGTTCTTCCGGATTGTCCATCGGACTGAGGGTGAAAAGCGGTGCTAAAGTTTAAGCGTGTTCCAAGCTCGCGTTGTAGACTAATCCAAAATTTCGAGGTAAACTTTGGGTCACGATCAGACGTGATCGTCACTGGAACTCCATGTAATCGCACAATCTCTTGAACGTAGATTCGAGCTAGCTTATCCGATCCATGGGTTACGGGGATTGGTATGAAATGCGCACTCTTGGTGAATCGATCGATGATCACCCAGATCGCGGTGTTCCCTTTGAGGGTCTTTGGTAATGCAGTCACGAAGTCCATAGCGATGTGCTCCCATTTCCACTCGGGTATCTCAAGCGGTTGCAGCTTCCCGTACGGTCGTTGGTGTAAGGCTTTTACCTGTTGGCAGGCTAAGCAGCGCTCCACGAAAGCTGCGACATCTCTCTTCATGCCGTTCCACCAAAAGGACTTCTTCAGATCCTGGTACATCTTTGTGCTCTCGGGGTGAGCAGTGTATGGGGTTTCGTGAGCTTCACTCATGATCTCGTTCCTAAGTCCCTCGTCGTTTGGCACACACAGTCTCCCTTCAAAGGTGAGAGCGTTATCGGAAGCCTCGCTAAAATTTCCAGATTCACCGGTTCTTACTTCGACTCGAATCTCCTCCAATTTCGCATCTAGCCGTTGTGCTGCAACGATCCTCGTTCTTAGATCAGGTTCTACTACTAACGCGGCGATTCGACCTTCCACGGTATCGGGTGTTCTAACTACTTCTATCCGCAACTTACTCAACTCTCGTACTAAACTTTCCTCTTCTGTTAGAAAAACAGCGAGTTGCGAATGGTCTCTACGGCTTAAAGCGTCTGCTACCACGTTTGCCTTGCCAGGGTGGTAGTTGATGCCACAATCGTAATCCTTCACTAGCTCGAGCCATCTCCGTTGTCGCATGTTTAGGTCCTTCTGCTCGAAGAAGTACTTCAAACTCTTATGGTCCGTAAAGATTTCACACCTAACTCCGTAGAGATGGTGCCTCCAAATCTTTAGGGCATGTACTACCGCGACTAACTCTAAATCGTGGGTGGGGTAGTTCAACTCGTGCGGTTTCAACTGTTGCAACGCGTAAGCGATCACCTTGTTGTTCTGCATCAACACGCATCCTAATCCGACCTTCGAAGCGTCAGTGTAAACTACGTAGTTCACTCCCAGCTCTGGCACAGCTAACACTGGTGCGGTGGTCAATTCCTCCTTCAAAAGTTGGAAGCTCGCTTCACACTCCGGCGTCCAGTTCACCTTGATTCCTTTCTTGATCTGCTGGGTCATTGGTCTCGTTATCTTGGAGAACCCTTTTATGAACCTTCGGTAGTATCCTGCCAAACCCAGGAAACTCCGAATCTCGTTCAGCGTCGATGGTGACTTCCACTGTTGCACCGTCTCAACCTTGGCGGGGTCCACTCGGGTTCCTTCTGCCGACACGATGTGTCCTAAAAAGTTGACTTCCTTCAGCCAGAATTCGCACTTGCTGAATTTGGCGTACAGTTTCTCCTTCCTCAACGTCTCCAGCGCGATCCGTAGGTGCTCCGTGTGCTCCTTCTCGTCCTTCGAGTAGACTAAGATATCATCTATGAATACTAAGACGAACGTATCTAGATACGGGTGAAAAACTCGGTTCATCAAGTCCATAAATAAGGCTGGGGCGTTCGTCAGACCGAACGGCATCAAAACGAACTCATATTGACCATATCTGGTACGAAATGCGGTTTTAGGGATATCCTCCTTTCGCACTTTCAGCTGATGGTATCCGGACTTCAAATCCATCTTAGAGAACACTCCGGCTCCTCGGAGTTGATCGAACAGGTCATCTATCCTCGGCAAAGGGTACTTGTTCTTGAGGGTCAATTTGTTCAACTCTCTATAGTCGATACACATTCTCATTGACCCGTCTTTCTTCTTAACGAAGAGCACCGGTGCGCCCTATGGCGAAACACTGGGCCTAACGAAACTTAAATCCATGAGCTCTTGCAGCTGAATCTTTAATTCCTCTAACTCCTTAGGCGCCATGCGGTATGGTGCCTTCGATATGGGTGCGGCTCCAGGTTCAAGATCGATCGTAAATTCTAACTGCCTATCTGGCGGCGGTCCAGGTAACTCCTCGGGAAAAACATCGGGAAAATCTCGTACGACAGCAACGTCTTCAAGTCTCGCTTCCTTCTTCTCTTCTCCGTGGAGATAGACAAGGTAGGCCGGGCGTCCTTTCTTCAGCATGGCAGTGGCTTGTAACGCGGAGACTATAGCGACTCGTCGGTTCATCGAGATTCCGTGGTACATGGCGGGTTCCGTACCCAGGGTTTGTAGGGTTATTAGCCTCTCCTTACAGCGAATCGTCGCAAATTTCGCAGTTAACCAATCCATTCCTAAGATTACGTCAACGTCTCTCATCGCCATAACTCGCAGGTCGTGAGCAACTAACTTAAGTTCTCCTAGTACGATTTCTACGTTCAAGCAAAACCGAGAGATCTCTATCATTCCTCCTACTGGTGAGGACACCATCATCCTATGTTCAGACTTTCTAGTAGGCAAGCTTGAGGTATGCACACATAACTCAGAGATGAACGAATGAGATGCGCCCGTGTCGAATAAAACAACAATAGGGGTATCAAGGATTTCGCCTATACCTGCTAAATTTCCACTCTCGGGCTTCCCTTGCTCGATCTTGGGCTGCTTCTGACTTACAGCATACGCTCTAGCCGGGGTGGGAAGTCATGGGCGGACAGGCTGTTGCAGCCGCAGTGGTTGATCCCGGTTTGCTCCCGAGCCCGTAGGTGGCGCCCTCGGCTGCTGACGGAAACCCTGATGGTTCTGCCTCGACCCGTTTCCCATATTCTTGTTCGGGCACTCCCTCGAGAAATGACCGTTCCCTCCACAGTTGAAGCACCTAGTCGGGTTCGGTCCTTTACACTCCCCGAAATGGTACCTGGCGCAAACGTTACACTGAGGTGGTCTGGCACGGGGGTCGTTCCTTGGATTGGGCGAAGTCTGTCCTCCTTCGTACGGTGGCCTGTTCTGAGTGGGGCGGTATCGCGTGTTGTCATATGGAATCCTACTCTCCTCCCATCTCCTCTTATCATGGTTAGGACGTGGCGGGGGAAATGTCATTGCGGTGTTTCCCGCGCTCTTCTCCTTTGGCATTGCTGCCTCTACATCCAGTGCGAGGGCTAGCGCCTCGGCGTACGTAAGGGTTCCGCAGACTGCCAAAGCCATCCTAATCTCGTGCCTAAGGCCCTCACAAAAATTATCAGCCAGCTTCTCATTGGTATCGGTCTGTTCCGGCGCATAGCGGGTCATGTCACAAAGTGCACGGTCATACTCGGCTACGGACAGACGTCCTTGGGTGAGGTTGTGAAACTCGGCGGCTTTTGCCTTGCGGTAGTTCTTGGGTACGTACTTGTCGTAAACCTCAGTCTTGAATTCCTCCCAAGTCATCTCTTCTATGCGATCCTGGGACATGGTCTTTAACTTGGTGTCCCACCAAAAATCAGCGGACTCGGTCAGCTGATGCGTCACACAGATCATCTTCTCCGCATCGTTGCACACTAAGGTCTTGAAGATGCGTTCTAAGGCACGTATCCAAGTTTCAGCTCTTGCAGGTTCACCCATCCCGTCGAAGGTAGGAGGCTTTTGGTCAAGAAAAAGCTTCACGACTTCCCTATCTACTCGTGGAGGTGGTGGTGGTGACGGCGGTCTTGGTTGCATCACACTTTCTTCTACCGAAGCCTGGGAGGTAGGTTCCTCGTTCCTCACGTTGCGTCTAGGCGGCATTCTGATTTATCACACTCGAATTGTTAGGGCACTTATTTCAAATTTTCAAGGTAGTGATAGGGTACTTTGAAAGGAAGAAAAGAAATTTTTAATTCATTCACAAGCAGGGTCTAAAGGAAGACCACGCAATAGCAGTTGTAAGGAAAACAGAGAACATAATAAGGTTGCACCATAAGGTGGGAAAGCACTTGGAAGATAATAGAACGAGCAAGTACATTCATGCAATAAGGATAGAAAAGAGTGAAGGCGGCTTCATTGCCATATAATAGAATGAAAGGTGCGAATTCCCCATTAAATTTCAAAAGTGATCCCAAAAGGTCTTGGTACAATGAATGAAAAAGAGTGATGCAATCGCGGAAGAAAATAACAACATAAATAGAAGTTTTAGAATTCAAAAACACGGGGAAAGGGAAAACAAAATTTCTATTCGGGCACTAGACATCTCCGCCCTCGTCCTCTTCGGGTTCCCGACTCTCTGACACTCTCCGCGTTCGAACTCTCTCCTTTCTCGAACGGTCCCATCTCCTCGTCTTTCTCCTCGTTGTCTTGGGGCAAAGGAATCGAGGTAAGCATCTCTTCGGCCTCTCTTATGGGGAACGCGAGCAACGTGCGGCTCCTCATCATCGCGATACTTCATCCGACGTGCTGCTCCTGGCGAGTACCTATGCGTTGGCGGATGGAGTGGAGTTCCGTCAACGGCGGCAGACATGGCCGGAAGTAAGACTCCTATTAGGCCAACGAAGTCTCCTCGAGGCGTGTACTTGGGTGGGCTAAACCAGGTGTATGATACTGAGGCTTAAGCGGTCCACTCGCTCCAAGGGGAAGGTAGTATATGGATAATTCGCATGATTCCCTCGTGATGGGTAGTCCCGTACGCGTAGGCGTCCAGCCAATGACCATAGAAGTTGGTAACGAAGTTCAGGAGGAACTGGTTTCCGTCCCATTCCAGCTCTCTATAGCGCTCCACCGGAAAGTTCCTATTCTTGGCGTAGCGGTGACGCATAAGGGCGTGATAGGGTTGAACCATCTACAAAAAGGGGGAAAAGGAACAAGTCAGCACCGTCACAAAAAGGTGGAAAAGAATGGAAAGTGTGTGATCTCAAAAGGTGCTGCGAAAGTGTATAAAAGTCAAAAGGTGATGGTTCAAAGCGTCGCGTCCAAGGTTCTCGTTCTTAAGACAACTATTCGTGCGTTTTCTGTTCACGTTTCGTCGAATTCCCACATACTCTAATGGCCTTATACTAGTCCTTCCACGTTTCTATTGTTGGTACAAGCGCTGTGATCGTATAGCTATGTCATGCTAGGTTCCAAAAGTCCAAGTCTAAGTATAGCAACATTTCAACTTAGTCTCATGTGATCACATTCGCATTTCACTAATTTTACCAAGTTCTCATACAACACTCAACAAATCATTCAAGAAGCATCGCTTCGCATTCATAATATTTCTAGCACATAAGGCATGCTTTTCACAAGTTCTCATATTCATTTGACTTATCATCGTTCGGGAAGCGTCACCTCTCATTCACAATATTTCCAAAAGCATCAAGTTTCAAGCACAAGTCACAAAATATCTAGTACCTCTTTCTTTGTGGTTGAACGAGACGAGTTGTGGTGTTGAGCCTTCCACATTTAGTTCATTTACACAAAGGATTACATGGACTACCTAAAGTTTGAAAAGACTCTTGGGTCCAGAGCGGAAAGAACTGAGGCTCTGATACCAACTGTAACAGCCCGCCCTCCTAGGGTATAATAAATGCGGCGGCTGCTACCCAAAACCGACTCTAAAGAAGTAAACATAGGCTAGGGTTTCATTTAAAGAGTACCGATCAAAAGAATTGGAAGAAATATCAGAGTATTTAATTCAACAACTTAACCTAGAAGTTTAAAGGAAGAAAGATATCATAAATGACGATCAAAATATCTGAAGAGTACGATAAAAATATCCAAGATAAAAACCACAAGAAAAGGCTAAGGTGCAATTATCCCAAAAGAAGTTCTAAAGAGTATCAAGATTCAGCAGAAAACGACCAAGAGAAAGAATAGCTATGTATGAAGACACAACTACGCTTGAAGTTCAACATTTCCATATTAATTATTTATCCTGCTCAAACCCGCCACCGCTCGTCATCATTCAACCTGCATATAAGGAAAACACATGCAGGGCTGAGTATTTTGAAATACTCAGTGAGCTCGTTGCCAAAACATTTTATAGATTATGCCACCCTTACCAAGTGAACTCAAGTTTTAAGCAGTTATAAGAGAATATCACGAGTATCACAAAATATATTTTCCATAGACTGGCCAGTCAAAATAACTCCCCATTTTCCTCATCAAAATAACAATCACAATCATTCCATGGTGCGACGAAAGTGTGGCCACACTTTTCGCCCACGAGACCGGCCGAATAGCAAGGACGACTCCCGATCCCCTCGTGTACACAGCCTGGTAGGGCTTGCGGCCCATACTCAGACCCGAATTCGTATAAACATATCCATAGCCCTAGCCCAATGGAGCGAACTCACAAACTAGGCATCAGGCGCACAATATCACAATAAAACAGACATAGGCATGGCATAACAGTTAAACCACCCTTATAACACCAATCAATTTTTTTTGACAAAAATAAAAGAGAGTTTTAAGAGTAAAGCCCACCTCGACTGCTTAGTTTTCAAGTAGTTTCGTTTTTCCGTTATCCGGCTTCGCAACCAAAGTTTCACCTTTCAGTCACATAGGCACATATCACAAATTAGGTTCAATACTACTCTTACTCATGCATGTCTTATTACCTTTCCCTTTTCCCATCGATTTATCTTATCATTACTAATTCATCAAGTTCATGTTTACCTCACAAGAATATTTAGTCATCAAACACACACTACACAACACAACGACACACACACATACACGACACACACATACACACGCCACACGCACACACACGGCACACACACACACAAGAACATATTCCCACATCCCTTTTATCCCACTTTTACTCAACCAAGATGCATGAGGGTTCGAGAAGACCGATTAATCGGTTAGAAAGAAGAAAAAAGAAGTAGAAGAAGAATAAGAAGAACTCATAAGCAAAATACCTTTTTAGAGACAAACAATCGGTAGAAACAAAGTAGAGACTTGGTTCTTCAAGAATCTTGGCGTTCAAACTCTAAATTCTTCTCAAAGGATGACAAAATATTGGTGTGTGGAAGAAGAAAATTTGAGAGAGTGAGGAAAGGTGGGGGCCGAAAATTTGGGGTCTAGGGTTGGGGTTTTCTCTTATTTATAGTGCTCAACAAGATCTTTAGGTAATTAGAATAGAATATTTGGTAAGATCTTATTCTCCACAATTATATAAATAAATATTGTGAAATAGGGGAGAAGAATTAACAAAAATAAGTTCTAAGGCATAAACATGGAATTTTCGAAAATTAGGCCTTCTAATTAGCTATGGTTTTGTTTTTGGTATATTTCACGGAGTAGAATAAAATATCACGGAGCAAAATAAAAATAAGAATTCTCCCATCCTTGGAGTCAAAAGTGGCGTCCCTATGCCTTTTTAAATAAGGCATGGTTTTTTAAATATTGTCTAGAATAAGTTTAGGCAAGATCTCTTGAAGTATGGAAAGATTTGGTAGAATATTTAAATTCTAGGTATGCGCTACAGTGTTGTGCATAGAATGAGAAAAATAAAAAAATACACTCACCAAAATTCTTGCTGCTGGAGACGTTTGCAGGTAGCGGCGGGTAGCAGCAGGAGAAGGGATGGAATAATTATAATTTATAAGAGGGGGAACCAGATAAATAATAGGAAATAAAGTGTATATATAGATTTGAAATTAATTAATTAAAATAAAATATTTGAAAACCCTAACCCTAAAAATAACGGGTATACCGCGCGGGTAGCGGGTATACCATACCCGCAAAAATTAAAACAAACTACCCAATCCCGCCCCGTTTCCCATTGTCGTCGGGTAGGCGGTACCCGCTACCCGCCGGGTAGCGGGTCGTTTGAGGGTTTCCCGATACCCACTACCCGTTTTGACACCCCTAATTCATGTAATGTCCTTGGGGTTACACTGACTTAGTTTTATGACTAATCAGTGATCGAGTAAGTCATCATCTGAATATGTGTTTACCTTAGGAGTATCTTCCTAATAGCTTTAATCGTAAGTTTGACTATGCCTATGAGTACTACATTTGGTTGTGATTACTCTAGTGAAGGCTAACTTAAGGGACACACGAGCTAATAAAGCTAAGCAATCACATAGAGAGATGAAATTAATTAAAGATCAAGTACGCAGCAAAGACATTATGGTGGAAAAGATATAATCAGAGAACAACCAAGCAGATGATTCACATAAAATGCCTTTGTGGCAGCATGTTCAAACATGATGTGAAATGAATGGTGGTTCGATATATCTAGTACCAATACCTGCTTTGTGTATAAGTGGGAGAGTTTTTGGCAGTGGGTATACACGAAAGCATGTTTTGAGTATAAGTGGGAGATTGTTAGGTTTGGTATACTGAAAAGCATGTTTCGAGCAAGTTTCGCTCGAATAGAATCTTGCTTGTATACGTAAAACTCTATAATCCACTTTGAACCCGATTCAGTATGATTCGAGCAGGTTTGCACGAATAGAATCCGTATATTATTACATTGTGTTTGCTTGTGCATTTATAAGATGTTTTATAAACATTTAAATATATAAGAAACAAACAAAGTCTAAGTCTTTTGCTTAGTAGACTGGTTGTGGGCGTCGTCCACTTTAAAGTAACACAGTCGGTTTTATGCAATGCTTTGCAAAAGAAAAAGAAGAATTTCACAACCCAAGATAGACTTAGACTACCTATCGTGAAAGGTTGCAATGTCAGTCCGATTATTTCTAAGTCTTACTGAAATAAGATGACGTTGGTGTGGTATAGCACAGAATGGATCTAACAGCAAGACGTGTCTTTATGCTATCGACTGAAAGACTAGGTCTTGATAAATAATTATTTCTTAATCTACATACATTATCAAATGGTGCGGGTTTTTCGCAACCCAATAATCCTGATATATTGGGTAGTGGTGATTAATATCTAGCGGTGCTAGGATTGCTATTATGTTGAATCGCGCGAGGTGAGTCTCGTTTGATAAAATCCTCAAGAGGAGCTCGAACAAGGTTTTATTATTCGGGAAACTGGTCAGTTGGAGTTTTATAGTGGCTGCTCGTAATATTCCAATTAAAAGCTTATATTAAATTGGGGTTCAATTTAATTAGTAAAAAGATAATTGGAGGAGCCCATATCCAAAACCTTCCATAGATCCCT
Source organism: Salvia hispanica (assembly GCF_029641045.1). Lineage (NCBI taxonomy): Eukaryota > Viridiplantae > Streptophyta > Magnoliopsida > Lamiales > Lamiaceae > Salvia > Salvia hispanica. The sequence continues at coordinate 11,117,760 of NC_142696.1, read as the reverse complement.
GACTGAGCCCAATATGAACTAAATATAACTAGTAGAATAAATAAGACAGAAAACACTTTTCCAAAAGATGAAAAATAGCGTCAACTATAACACCTCAATATTATCCAATCTCCAAGCAGCTTCCTCGTCGTGTCGCCACTTTTAGGTTACGCAAGATTACTCTACACTAATTTAAATCGCAAGTATGATCTCTCGTCGTTGCATAGTTACGTCGCTTAGCATCAGCTCTTCTTGCCTCGCACCCTCTTTCATGTTTGAAACTTCACTTAGTGTTTGGTAACCTCCTCTTCTTGAGATCTTCCTCGTATTCTTTTGTTTTTATTTTTCAAGGAAAATGTGAAGAAGTAGTAATATAGTTCTCTCATTAAGCAAGCTCCAACGTTTCACACCATTCCAAGAAATAGAAAAATACCACGGTCCACCAACCTCAATTCGCACTCTCGATCTCCTTGCCTCGCTGTGCCTTGATAACTTAGGGGTTCACCTCAAACTCTCATATTCTCGTATATTTTAATTGCTCGGAAAAGCAATAGGTAAGTTTTTAACTTAGAACTACGGTTCGCGCGATCAACTAGGCCTATATCTTAGCACTCTAAGTTCACAACACATTTCATCTTCTCATAGATCAACAACTATTACATTTAATATTATTCACACCTCAAGATAAACAAGTATAACACACAACATTTTCACATCCAAAAGCAAAACAATTTCGCACATCACATTTACATTCAAAACTTTTGAAACAAAAATTTTCTTCAAACTCTCACAATTTCCTCAAAATTTCCACATCTCACTTTCAACTTTAAAGTAAAAGTTTTGACTCAAAACTCAAAACATACTCTAAGATGAACTTTCCTCTTTCATGTAAAAACAAACATTACATCATTCCTCTTCAAAACATCCTCAACTTTCTTTCTCCAACACTGCCTCATCCTCCTTTCTCTAAAATTTTCTCATAAAAACATAGTACCTCTTTCTTGGTTGAGTGTGGCGAGTCGGGATGTTGAGCCTTCAATTCTCACTTTTTAATCTAGCGAATAGAATCTAGACTAAGACTGAAAAAGACTCTCAAGTCCAGAGCGGAAAGAAAAATTGCTCTGATACCACTTTGTCACGACCGCATTTTCTAAGGATAGAAAACACGGTTGATCGTGACTAGGGGAGGATTAAAGAAGCGGGGAAGAAAGGGGAAATAAACGAAACTCGACCATAGCTCGAAATAATAGGGGCAATTCGAATAAAATCAGAGTATTATGTCAACAGCTGACAACTCAAAGGAATACAATATCTCATCAATAAATGAACTCGAAAGAAACAACATTTAGCGGAAGCATTCGAGAGAAGAATCATACTATGTATGAAGACATAATATATTCGGAATATTTAAAAGCAAACACAAATCTTCACCAGCTCTGCTCAACACACACCGCGCTTCCACTGCGCTTTTGCCCGAAGAAGGTCTCTCCGGTACAGCTGTCGCCGTTCAGCCCCGCATCATCTCAGTTAGCTCCAGTCTCTTCCTCATTGCTCTTTCTCTCTCAAATTTTGTTTTCTTTAATACTCGGCTTTACTTGAGGTTGATTGAATCTGATAAAACATGGAGTTGTGGGCTATGTATATGTAAACATTGTTGAGTCTTTGAAGGGTAGTGGAGAGATTTACGGTAACCATTTTGTATTGGGAAAGAAAAGGTTGAGGGAAAAGTGTCTATATAAACAAATCGTTGTTCGCATTTGGTGTAACTGATTTTCGTTGAACGTTTCAAGTGGGCTCGACAATATGAAAAATAATACTATGTGACTTGGGCTCATATCAAATGGGTTCCAAATTGGGCTAGGAAATAATAATTGTTTCAGCCCAAAATGTAAAGTCCTTCTCTCGACGAGAGAAATTAAATCGAAAAAATTTCAGGTCCGCAAACGACATCGATTCAAGAACAAATAAAAAGGTAGGAAAAGTCGGGGTATTACAATCTACCCATCTTAACAAAAATTTCGTCCTGAAATTTGCTTACATCCTTCGAATAAAATATTTCTCCATCGTCTTCTTGTCTTCCAATCTCCAAGCAGCTTCCTCGCCGTGTCGCCACTTTTAGGTTACGCAAGATTACTCTACACTAATTTAAATCGCAAGTATGATCTCTCGTCGTTGCATAGTTACGTCGCTTAGCATCAGCTCTTCTTGCCTCGCACCCTCTTTCATGTTTGAAACTTCACTTAGTTTTTGGTAACCTCCTCTTCTTGAGATCTTCCTCGTATTCTTTTGTTTTTATTTTTCAAGGAAAATGTGAAGAAGTAGTAATATAGTTCTCTCATTAAGCAAGCTCCAACGTTTCACACCATTCCAAGAAATAGAAAAATACCACGGTCCACCAACCTCAATTCGCACTCTCGATCTCCTTGCCTCGCTGTGCCTTGATAACTTAGGGGTTCACCTCAAACTCTCATATTCTCGTATGTTTTAATTGCTCGGAAAAGCAATAGGTAAGTTTTTAACTTAGAACTACGGTTCGCGCGATCAACTAGGCCTGTATCTTAGCACTCTAAGTTCACAACGCATTTCATCTTCTCATAGATCAACAACTATTACATTTAATATTATTCACACCTCAAGATAAACAAGTATAACACACAACATTTTCACATCCAAAAGCAAAACAATTTCGCACTTCACATTTACATTCAAAACTTTTGAAACAAAAATTTTCTTCAAACTCTCATAATTTCCTCAAAATTTCCACATCTCACTTTCAACTTTAAAGTAAAAGTTTTGACTCAAAACTCAAAACATACTCTAAGATGAACTTTCCTCTTTCATGTAAAAACAAACAATACATCATTCCTCTTCAAAACATCCTCAACTTTCTTTCTCCAAAACTTCCTCATCCTCCTTTCTCTAAAATTTTCTCATAAAAACATAGTACCTCTTTCTTGGTTGAGTGTGGCGAGTCGGGATGTTGAGCCTTCAATTCTCACTTTTTAATCTAGCGAATAGAATCTAGACTAAGACTGAAAAAGACTCTCAAGTCCAGAGCGGAAAGAAAAATTGCTCGGATACCACTTTGTCACGACCGCATTTTCTAAGGATAGAAAACACGGTTGATCGTGACTAGGGGAGGATTAAAGAAGCGGGGAAGAAAGGGGAAATAAACGAAACTCGACCATAGCTCGAAATAATAGGGGCAATTCGAATAAAATCAGAGTATTATCTCAACAGCTGACAACTAAAAGGAATACAATATCTCATCAATAAATGAACTCAAAAGAAACAACATTTAGCGGAAGCATTCGAGAGAAGAATCATACTATGTATGAAGACATAATATATTCGGAATATTTAAAAGCAAACACAAATCTTCACCAGCTCTGCTCAACACCCACCGCGCTTCCACTGCGCTTTTGCCCGAAGAAGGTCTCTCCGGTACAGCTGTCGCCGTTCAGCCCCGCATCATCTCAGTTAGCTCCAGTCTCTTCCTCATTGCTCTTTCTCTCTCAAATTTTGTTTGGTCTAATACTCGGCTTTACTTGAGGTTGATTGAATCTGATAAAACATGGAGTTGTGGGCTATGTATATGTAAATATTGTTGAGTCTTTGAAGGGTAGTGGAGAGATTTACGGTAACCATTTTGTATTGGGAAAGAAAAGGTTGAGGGAAAAGTGTCTATATAAACAAATCGTTGTTCGCATTTGGTGTAACTGATTTTCGTTGAACGTTTCAAGTGGGCTCGACAATAAGAAAAATAATACTATGTGACTTGGGCTCATATCAAATGGGTTTCAAATCGGGTTAGGAAATAATAATTGTTTCAGCCCAAAATGTAAAGTCCTTCTCTCGGCGAAAGAAATTAAATCGAAAAAATTTCAGGTCCGCAAACGACATCGATTCAAGAACAAATAAAAAGGTAGAAAAAGTCGGGGTATTACAATCTACCCATCTTAACAAAAATTTCGTCCTGAAATTTGCTTACATCCTTCGAATAAAATATTTCTCCATCGTCTTCTTGTCTTCCAATCTCCAAGCAGCTTCCTCGCCGTGTCGCCACTTTTAGGTTACGCAAGATTACTCTACACTAATTTAAATCGCAAGTATGATCTCTCGTCGTTGCATAGTTACGTCGCTTAGCATCAGCTCTTCTTGCCTCGCACCCTCTTTCATGTTTGAAACTTCCCTTAGTTTTTGGTAACCTCCTCTTCTTGAGATCTTCCTCGTATTCTTTTGTTTTTATTTTTCAAGGAAAATGTGAAGAAGTAGTAATATAGTTCTCTCATTAAGCAAGCTCCAACGTTTCACACCATTCCAAGAAATAGAAAAATACCACGGTCCACCAACCTCAATTCGCACTCTCGATCTCCTTGCCTCGCTGTGCCTTGATAACTTAGGGGTTCACCTCAAACTCTCATATTCTCGTATGTTTTAATTGCTCGGAAAAGCAATAGGTAAGTTTTTATCTTAGAACTACGGTTCGCGCGATCAACTAGGCCTATATCTTAGCACTCTAAGTTCACAACGCATTTCATCTTCTCATAGATCAACAACTATTACATTTAATATTATTCACACCTCAAGATAAACAAGTATAACACACAACATTTTCACATCCAAAAGCAAAACAATTTCGCACTTCACATTTACATTCAAAACTTTTGAAACAAAAATTTTCTTCAAACTCTCACAATTTCCTCAAAATTTCCACATCTCACTTTCAACTTTAAAGTAAAAGTTTTGACTAAAAACTCAAAACATACTCTAAGATGAACTTTCCTCTTTCATGTAAAAACAAACAATACATCATTCCTCTTCAAAACATCCTCAACTTTCTTTCTCCAAAACTTCCTCATCCTCCTTTCTCTAAAATTTTCTCATAAAAACGTAGTACCTCTTTCTTGGTTGAGTGTGGCGAGTCGGGATGTTGAGCCTTCAATTCTCACTTTTTAATCTAGCGAATAGAATCTAGACTAAGACTGAAAAAGACTCTCAAGTCCAGAGCGGAAAGAAAAATTGCTCGGATACCACTTTGTCACGACCGCATTTTCTAAGGATAGAAAACACGGTTGATCGTGACTAGGGGAGGATTAAAGAAGCGGGGAAGAAAGGGGAAATAAACGAAACTCGACCATAGCTCGAAATAATAGGGGCAATTCGAATAAAATCAGAGTATTATGTCAACAGCTGACAACTAAAAGGAATACAATATCTCATCAATAAATGAACTCAAAAGAAACAACATTTAACGGAAGCATTCGAGAGAAGAATCATACTATGTATGAAGACATAATATATTCGGAATATTTAAAAGCAAACACAAATCTTCACCAGCTCTGCTCAACACCCACCGCGCTTCCACTGCGCTTTTGCCCGAAGAAGGTCTCTCCGGTACAGCTGTCGCCGTTCAGCCCCGCATCATCTCAGTTAGCTCCAGTCTCTTCCTCATTGCTCTTTCTCTCTCAAATTTTGTTTTCTCTAATACTCGGCTTTACTTGAGGTTGATTGAATCTGATAAAACATGGAGTTGTGGGCTATGTATATGTAAATATTGTTGAGTCTTTGAAGGGTAGTGGAGAGATTTACGGTAACCATTTTGTATTGGGAAAGAAAAGGTTGAGGGAAAAGTGTCTATATAAACAAATCGTTGTTCGCATTTGGTGTAACTGATTTTCGTTGAACGTTTCAAGTGGGCTCGACAATAAGAAAAATAATACTATGTGACTTGGGCTCATATCAAATGGGTTTCAAATCGGGCTAGGAAATAATAATTGTTTCAGCCCAAAATGTAAAGTCCTTCTCTCGGCGAAAGAAATTAAATCGAAAAAATTTCAGGTCCGCAAACGACATCGATTCAAGAACAAATAAAAAGGTAGAAAAAGTCGGGGTATTACAATCTACCCATCTTAACAAAAATTTCGTCCTGAAATTTGCTTACATCCTTCGAATAAAATATTTCTCCATCGTCTTCTTGTCTTCCAATCTCCAAGCAGCTTCCTCGCCGTGTCGCCACTTTTAGGTTACGCAAGATTACTCTACACTAATTTAAATCGCAAGTATGATCTCTCGTCGTTGCATAGTTACGTCGCTTAGCATCAGCTCTTCTTGCCTCGCACCCTCTTTCATGTTTGAAACTTCCCTTAGTTTTTGGTAACCTCCTCTTCTTGAGATCTTCCTCGTATTCTTTTGTTTTTATTTTTCAAGGAAAATGTGAAGAAGTAGTAATATAGTTCTCTCATTAAGCAAGCTCCAACGTTTCACACCATTCCAAGAAATAGAAAAATACCACGGTCCACCAACCTCAATTCGCACTCTCGATCTCCTTGCCTCGCTGTGCCTTGATAACTTAGGGGTTCACCTCAAACTCTCATATTCTCGTATGTTTTAATTGCTCGGAAAAGCAATAGGTAAGTTTTTATCTTAGAACTACGGTTCGCGCGATCAACTAGGCCTGTATCTTAGCACTCTAAGTTCACAACGCATTTCATCTTCTCATAGATCAACAACTATTACATTTAATATTATTCACACCTCAAGATAAACAAGTATAACACACAACATTTTCACATCCAAAAGCAAAACAATTTCGCACTTCACATTTACATTCAAAACTTTTGAAACAAAAATTTTCTTCAAACTCTCACAATTTCCTCAAAATTTCCACATCTCACTTTCAACTTTAAAGTAAAAGTTTTGACTCAAAACTCAAAACATACTCTAAGATGAACTTTCCTCTTTCATGTAAAAACAAACAATACATCATTCCTCTTCAAAACATCCTCAACTTTCTTTCTCCAAAACTTCCTCATCCTCCTTTCTCTAAAATTTTCTCATAAAAACATAGTACCTCTTTCTTGGTTGAGTGTGGCGAGTCGGGATGTTGAGCCTTCAATTCTCACTTTTTAATCTAGCGAATAGAATCTAGACTAAGACTGAAAAAGACTCTCAAGTCCAGAGCGGAAAGAAAAATTGCTCGGATACCACTTTGTCACGACCGCATTTTCTAAGGATAGAAAACACGGTTGATCGTGACTAGGGGAGGATTAAAGAAGCGGGGAAGAAAGGGGAAATAAACGAAACTCGACCATAGCTCGAAATAATAGGGGCAATTCGAATAAAATCAGAGTATTATCTCAACAGCTGACAACTCAAAGGAATACAATATCTCATCAATAAATGAACTCATAAGAAACAACATTTAGCGGAAGCATTCGAGAGAAGAATCATACTATGTATGAAGACATAATATATTCAGAATATTTAAAAGCAAACACAAATCTTCACCAGCTCTGCTCAACACCCACCGCGCTTCCACTGCGCTTTTGCCCGAAGAAGGTCTCTCCGGTACAGCTGTCGCCGTTCAGCCCCGCATCATCTCAGTTAGCTCCAGTCTCTTCCTCATTGCTCTTTCTCTCTCAAATTTTGTTTTCTCTAATACTCGGCTTTACTTGAGGTTGATTGAATCTGATAAAACATGGAGTTGTGGGCTATGTATATGTAAATATTGTTGAGTCTTTGAAGGGTAGTGGAGAGATTTACGGTAACCATTTTGTATTGGGAAAGAAAAGGTTGAGGGAAAAGTGTCTATATAAACAAATCGTTGTTCGCATTTGGTGTAACTGATTTTCGTTGAACGTTTCAAGTGGGCTCGACAATAAGAAAAATAATACTATGTGACTTGGGCTCATATCAAATGGGTTTCAAATCGGGCTAGGAAATAATAATTGTTTCAGCCCAAAATGTAAAGTCCTTCTCTCGGCGAAAGAAATTAAATCGAAAAAATTTCAGGTCCGCAAACGACATCGATTCAAGAACAAATAAAAAGGTAGAAAAAGTCGGGGTATTACAATCTACCCATCTTAACAAAAATTTCGTCCTGAAATTTGCTTACATCCTTCGAATAAAATATTTCTCCATCGTCTTCTTGTCTTCCAATCTCCAAGCAGCTTCCTCGCCGTGTCGCCACTTTTAGGTTACGCAAGATTACTCTACACTAATTTAAATCGCAAGTATGATCTCTCGTCGTTGCATAGTTACGTCGCTTAGCATCAGCTCTTCTTGCCTCGCACCCTCTTTCATGTTTGAAACTTCCCTTAGTTTTTGGTAACCTCCTCTTCTTGAGATCTTCCTCGTATTCTTTTGTTTTTATTTTTCAAGGAAAATGTGAAGAAGTAGTAATATAGTTCTCTCATTAAGCAAGCTCCAACGTTTCACACCATTCCAAGAAATAGAAAAATACCACGGTCCACCAACCTCAATTCGCACTCTCGATCTCCTTGCCTCGCTGTGCCTTGATAACTTAGGGGTTCACCTCAAACTCTCATATTCTCGTATGTTTTAATTGCTCGGAAAAGCAATAGGTAAGTTTTTATCTTAGAACTACGGTTCGCGCGATCAACTAGGCCTGTATCTTAGCACTCTAAGTTCACAACGCATTTCATCTTCTCATAGATCAACAACTATTACATTTAATATTATTCACACCTCAAGATAAACAAGTATAACACACAACATTTTCACATCCAAAAGCAAAACAATTTCGCACTTCACATTTACATTCAAAACTTTTGAAACAAAAATTTTCTTCAAACTCTCACAATTTCCTCAAAATTTCCACATCTCACTTTCAACTTTAAAGTAAAAGTTTTGACTAAAAACTCAAAACATACTCTAAGATGAACTTTCCTCTTTCATGTAAAAACAAACAATACATCATTCCTCTTCAAAACATCCTCAACTTTCTTTCTCCAAAACTTCCTCATCCTCCTTTCTCTAAAATTTTCTCATAAAAACGTAGTACCTCTTTCTTGGTTGAGTGTGGCGAGTCGGGATGTTGAGCCTTCAATTCTCACTTTTTAATCTAGCGAATAGAATCTAGACTAAGACTGAAAAAGACTCTCAAGTCCAGAGCGGAAAGAAAAATTGCTCGGATACCACTTTGTCACGACCGCATTTTCTAAGGATAGAAAACACGGTTGATCGTGACTAGGGGAGGATTAAAGAAGCGGGGAAGAAAGGGGAAATAAACGAAACTCGACCATAGCTCGAAATAATAGGGGCAATTCGAATAAAATCAGAGTATTATCTCAACAGCTGACAACTAAAAGGAATACAATATCTCATCAATAAATGAACTCAAAAGAAACAACATTTAGCGGAAGCATTCGAGAGAAGAATCATACTATGTATGAAGACATAATATATTCGGAATATTTAAAAGCAAACACAAATCTTCACCAGCTCTGCTCAACACCCACCGCGCTTCCACTGCGCTTTTGCCCGAAGAAGGTCTCTCCGGTACAGCTGTCGCCGTTCAGCCCCGCATCATCTCAGTTAGCTCCAGTCTCTTCCTCATTGCTCTTTCTCTCTCAAATTTTGTTTTCTCTAATACTCGGCTTTACTTGAGGTTGATTGAATCTGATAAAACATGGAGTTGTGGGCTATGTATATGTAAATATTGTTGAGTCTTTGAAGGGTAGTGGAGAGATTTACGGTAACCATTTTGTATTGGGAAAGAAAAGGTTGAGGGAAAAGTGTCTATATAAACAAATCGTTGTTCGCATTTGGTGTAACTGATTTTCGTTGAACGTTTCAAGTGGGCTCGACAATAAGAAAAATAATACTATGTGACTTGGGCTCATATCAAATGGGTTTCAAATCGGGCTAGGAAATAATAATTGTTTCAGCCCAAAATGTAAAGTCCTTCTCTCGGCGAAAGAAATTAAATCGAAAAAATTTCAGGTCCGCAAACGACATCGATTCAAGAACAAATAAAAAGGTAGAAAAAGTCGGGGTATTACAATCTACCCATCTTAACAAAAATTTCGTCCTGAAATTTGCTTACATCCTTCGAATAAAATATTTCTCCATCGTCTTCTTGTCTTCCAATCTCCAAGCAGCTTCCTCGCCGTGTCGCCACTTTTAGGTTACGCAAGATTACTCTACACTAATTTAAATCGCAAGTATGATCTCTCGTCGTTGCATAGTTACGTCGCTTAGCATCAGCTCTTCTTGCCTCGCACCCTCTTTCATGTTTGAAACTTCCCTTAGTTTTTGGTAACCTCCTCTTCTTGAGATCTTCCTCGTATTCTTTTGTTTTTATTTTTCAAGGAAAATGTGAAGAAGTAGTAATATAGTTCTCTCATTAAGCAAGCTCCAACGTTTCACACCATTCCAAGAAATAGAAAAATACCACGGTCCACCAACCTCAATTCGCACTCTCGATCTCCTTGCCTCGCTGTGCCTTGATAACTTAGGGGTTCACCTCAAACTCTCATATTCTCGTATGTTTTAATTTCTCGGAAAAGCAATAGGTAAGTTTTTAACTTAGAACTACGGTTCGCGCGATCAACAAGGCCTGTATCTTAGCAGTCTAAGTTCACAACGCATTTCATCTTCTCATAGATAAACAACTATTACATTTAATATTATTCACACCTCAAGATAAACAAGTATAACACACAACATTTTCACATCCAAAAGCAAAACAATTTCGCACTTCACATTTACATTCAAAACTTTTGAAACAAAAATTTTCTTCAAACTCTCATAATTTCCTCAAAATTTCCACATCTCACTTTCAACTTTAAAGTAAAAGTTTTGACTCAAAACTCAAAACATACTCTAAGATGAACTTTCCTCTTTCATGTAAAAACAAACAATACATCATTCCTCTTCAAAACATCCTCAACTTTCTTTCTCCAAAACTTCCTCATCCTCCTTTCTCTAAAATTTTCTCATAAAAACATAGTACCTCTTTCTTGGTTGAGTGTGGCGAGTCGGGATGTTGAGCCTTCAATTCTCACTTTTTAATCTAGCGAATAGAATCTAGACTAAGACTGAAAAAGACTCTCAAGTCCAGAGCGGAAAGAAAAATTGCTCGGATACCACTTTGTCACGACCGCATTTTCTAAGGATAGAAAACACGGTTGATCGTGACTAGGGGAGGATTAAAGAAGCGGGGAAGAAAGGGGAAATAAACGAAACTCGACCATAGCTCGAAATAATAGGGGCAATTCGAATAAAATCAGAGTATTATCTCAACACCTGACAACTAAAAGGAATACAATATCTCATCAATAAATGAACTCAAAAGAAACAACATTTAGCGGAAGCATTCGAGAGAAGAATCATACTATGTATGAAGACATAATATATTCGGAATATTTAAAAGCAAACACAAATCTTCACCAGCTCTGCTCAACACCCACTGCGCTTCCACTGCGGTTTTGCCCAAAGAAGGTCTCTCCGGTACAGCTGTCGCCGTTCAGCCCCGCATCATCTCAGTTAGCTCCAGTCTCTTCCTCATTGCTCTTTCTCTCTCAAATTTTGTTTTCTCTAATACTCGGCTTTACTTGAGGTTGATTGAATCTGATAAAACATGGAGTTGTGGGCTATGTATATGTAAATATTGTTGAGTCTTTGAAGGGTAGTGGAGAGATTTACGGTAACCATTTTGTATTGGGAAAGAAAAGGTTGAGGGAAAAGTGTCTATATAAACAAATCGTTGTTCGCATTTGGTGTAACTGATTTTCGTTGAACGATTCAAGTGGGCTCGACAATATGAAAAATAATACTATGTGACTTGGGCTCATATCAAATGGGTTCCAAATTGGGCTAGGAAATAATAATTGTTTCAGCCCAAAATGTAAAGTCCTTCTCTCGACGAGAGAAATTAAATCGAAAAAATTTCAGGTCCGCAAACGACATCGATTCAAGAACAAATAAAAAGGTAGGAAAAGTCGGGGTATTACAATCTACCCATCTTAACAAAAATTTCGTCCTGAAATTTGCTTACATCCTCCGAATAAAATATTTCTCCATCGTCTTCTTGTCTTCCAATCTCCAAGCAGCTTCCTCGCCGTGTCGCCACTTTTAGGTTACGCAAGATTACTCTACACTAATTTAAATCGCAAGTATGATCTCTCGTCGTTGCATAGTTACGTCGCTTAGCATCAGCTCTTCTTGCCTCGCACCCTCTTTCATGTTTGAAACTTCACTTAGTTTTTGGTAACCTCCTCTTCTTGAGATCTTCCTCGTATTCTTTTGTTTTTATTTTTCAAGTAAAATGTGAAGAAGTAGTAATATAGTTCTCTCATTAAGCAAGCTACAACGTTTCACACCATTCCAAGAAATAGAAAAATACCACGGTCCACCAACCTCAATTCGCACTCTCGATCTCCTTGCCTCGCTGTGCCTTGATAACTTAGGGGTTCACCTCAAACTCTCATATTCTCGTATGTTTTAATTGCTCGGAAAAGCAATAGGTAAGTTTTTAACTTAGAACTACGGTTCGCGCGATCAACTAGGCCTGTATCTTAGCACTCTAAGTTCACAACGCATTTCATCTTCTCATAGATCAACAACTATTATATTTAATATTATTCACACCTCAAGATAAACAAGTATAACACACAACATTTTCACATCCAAAAGCAAAACAATTTCGCACTTCACATTTACATTCAAAACTTTTGAAACAAAAATTTTCTTCAAACTCTCACAATTTCCTCAAAATTTCCACATCTCACTTTCAACTTTAAAGTAAAAGTTTTGACTCAAAACTCAAAACATACTCTAAGATGAACTTTCCTCTTTCATGTAAAAACAAACATTACATCATTCCTCTTCAAAACATCCTCAACTTTCTTTCTCCAACACTGCCTCATCCTCCTTTCTCTAAAATTTTCTCATAAAAACATAGTACCTCTTTCTTGGTTGAGTGTGGCGAGTCGGGATGTTGAGCCTTCAATTCTCACTTTTTAATCTAGCGAATAGAATCTAGACTAAGACTGAAAAAGACTCTCAAGTCCAGAGCGGAAAGAAAAATTGCTCGGATACCACTTTGTCACGACCGCATTTTCTAAGGATAGAAAACACGGTTGATCGTGACTAGGGGAGGATTAAAGAAGCGGGGAAGAAAGGGGAAATAAACGAAACTCGACCATAGCTCGAAATAATAGGGGCAATTCGAATAAAATCAGAGTATTATGTCAACAGCTGTCAACTCAAAGGAATACAATATCTCATCAATAAATGAACTCGAAAGAAACAACATTTAGCGGAAGCATTCGAGAGAAGAATCATACTATGTATGAAGACATAATATATTCGGAATATTTAAAAGCAAACACAAATCTTCACCAGCTCTGCTCAACACCCACCGCGCTTCCACTGCGCTTTTGCCCGAAGAAGGTCGCTCCGGTACAGCTGTCGCCGTTCAGCCCCGCATCATCTCAGTTAGCTCCAGTCTCTTCCTCATTGCTCTTTCTCTCTCAAATTTTGTTTTCTCTAATTCTCGGCTTTACTTGAGGTTGATTGAATCTGATAAAACATGGAGTTGTGGGCTATGTATATGTAAATATTGTTGAGTCTTTGAAGGGTAGTGGAGAGATTTACGGTAACCATTTTGTATTGGGAAAGAAAAGGTTGAGGGAAAAGTGTCTATATAAACAAATCGTTGTTCGCATTTGGTGTAACTGATTTTCGTTGAACGTTTCAAGTGGGCTCGACAATATGAAAAACAATACTATGTGACTTGGGCTCATATCAAATGGGTTCCAAATTGGGCTAGGAAATAATAATTGTTTCAGCCCAAAATGTAAAGTCCTTCTCTCGGCGAGAGAAATTAAATCGAAAAAATTTCAGGTCCGCAAACGACATCGATTCAAGAACAAATAAAAAGGTAGGAAAAGTCGGGGTATTACAATCTACCCATCTTAACAAAAATTTCGTCCTGAAATTTGCTTACATCCTTCGAATAAAATATTTCTCCATCGTCTTCTTGTCTTCCAATCTCCAAGCAGCTTCCTCGCCGTGTCGCCACTTTTAGGTTACGCAAGATTACTCTACACTAATTTAAATCGCAAGTATGATCTCTCGTCGTTGCATAGTTACGTCGCTTAGCATCAGCTCTTCTTGCCTCGCACCCTCTTTCATGTTTGAAACTTCACTTAGTTTTTGGTAACCTCCTCTTCTTGAGATCTTCCTCGTATTCTTTTGTTTTTATTTTTCAAGGAAAATGTGAAGAAGTAGTAATATAGTTCTCTCATTAAGCAAGCTCCAACGTTTCACACCATTCCAAGAAATAGAAAAATACCACGGTCCACCAACCTCAATTCGCACTCTCGATCTCCTTGCCTCGCTGTGCCTTGATAACTTAGGGGTTCACCTCAAACTCTCATATTCTCGTATGTTTTAATTGCTCGGAAAAGCAATAGGTAAGTTTTTAACTTAGAACTACGGTTCGCGCGATCAACTAGGCCTGTATCTTAGCACTCTAAGTTCACAACGCATTTCATCTTCTCATAGATCAACAACTATTACATTTAATATTATTCACACCTCAAGATAAACAAGTATAACACACAACATTTTCACATCCAAAAGCAAAACAATTTCGCACTTCACATTTACATTCAAAACTTTTGAAACAAAAATTTTCTTCAAACTCTCACAATTTCCTCAAAATTTCCACATCTCACTTTCACCTTTAAAGTAAAAGTTTTGACTCAAAACTCAAAACATACTCTAAGATGAACTTTCCTCTTTCATGTAAAAACAAACAATACATCATTCCTCTTCAAAACATCCTCAACTTTCTTTCTCCAAAACTGCCTCATCCTCCTTTCTCTAAAATTTTGTCATAAAAACATAGTACTTCTTTCTTGGTTGAGTGTGGCGAGTCGGGATGTTGAGCCTTCAATTCTCACTTTTTAATCTAGCGAATAGAATCTAGACTAAGACTGAAAAAGACTCTCAAGTCCAGAGCGGAAAGAAAAATTGCTCTGATACCACTTTGTCACGACCGCATTTTCTAAGGATAGAAAACACGGTTGATCGTGACTAGGGGAGGATTAAAGAAGCGGGGAAGAAAGGGGAAATAAACGAAACTCGACCATAGCTCGAAATAATAGGGGCAATTCGAATAAAATCAGAGTATTATGTCAACAGCTGTCAACTCAAAGGAATACAATATCTCATCAATAAATGAACTCGAAAGAAACAACATTTAGCGGAAGCATTCGAGAGAAGAATCATACTATGTATGAAGACATAATATATTCGGAATATTTAAAAGCAAACACAAATCTTCACCAGCTCTGCTCAACACCCACCGCGCTTCCACTGCGCTTTTGCCCGAAGAAGGTCGCTCCGGTACAGCTGTCGCCGTTCAGCCCCGCATCATCTCAGTTAGCTCCAGTCTCTTCCTCATTGCTCTTTCTCTCTCAAATTTTGTTTTCTCTAATTCTCGGCTTTACTTGAGGTTGATTGAATCTGATAAAACATGGAGTTGTGGGCTATGTATATGTAAATATTGTTGAGTCTTTGAAGGGTAGTGGAGAGATTTACGGTAACCATTTTGTATTGGGAAAGAAAAGGTTGAGGGAAAAGTGTCTATATAAACAAATCGTTGTTCGCATTTGGTGTAACTGATTTTCGTTGAACGTTTCAAGTGGGCTCGACAATATGAAAAACAATACTATGTGACTTGGGCTCATATCAAATGGGTTCCAAATTGGGCTAGGAAATAATAATTGTTTCAGCCCAAAATGTAAAGTCCTTCTCTCGGCGAGAGAAATTAAATCGAAAAAATTTCAGGTCCGCAAACGACATCGATTCAAGAACAAATAAAAAGGTAGGAAAAGTCGGGGTATTACAATCTACCCATCTTAACAAAAATTTCGTCCTGAAATTTGCTTACATCCTTCGAATAAAATATTTCTCCATCGTCTTCTTGTCTTCCAATCTCCAAGCAGCTTCCTCGCCGTGTCGCCACTTTTAGGTTACGCAAGATTACTCTACACTAATTTAAATCGCAAGTATGATCTCTCGTCGTTGCATAGTTACGTCGCTTAGCATCAGCTCTTCTTGCCTCGCACCCTCTTTCATGTTTGAAACTTCACTTAGTTTTTGGTAACCTCCTCTTCTTGAGATCTTCCTCGTATTCTTTTGTTTTTATTTTTCAAGGAAAATGTGAAGAAGTAGTAATATAGTTCTCTCATTAAGCAAGCTCCAACGTTTCACACCATTCCAAGAAATAGAAAAATACCACGGTCCACCAACCTCAATTCGCACTCTCGATCTCCTTGCCTCGCTGTGCCTTGATAACTTAGGGGTTCACCTCAAACTCTCATATTCTCGTATGTTTTAATTGCTCGGAAAAGCAATAGGTAAGTTTTTAACTTAGAACTACGGTTCGCGCGATCAACTAGGCCTGTATCTTAGCACTCTAAGTTCACAACGCATTTCATCTTCTCATAGATCAACAACTATTACATTTAATATTATTCACACCTCAAGATAAACAAGTATAACACACAACATTTTCACATCCAAAAGCAAAACAATTTCGCACTTCACATTTACATTCAAAACTTTTGAAACAAAAATTTTCTTCAAACTCTCACAATTTCCTCAAAATTTCCACATCTCACTTTCACCTTTAAAGTAAAAGTTTTGACTCAAAACTCAAAACATACTCTAAGATGAACTTTCCTCTTTCATGTAAAAACAAACAATACATCATTCCTCTTCAAAACATCCTCAACTTTCTTTCTCCAAAACTGCCTCATCCTCCTTTCTCTAAAATTTTGTCATAAAAACATAGTACTTCTTTCTTGGTTGAGTGTGGCGAGTCGGGATGTTGAGCCTTCAATTCTCACTTTTTAATCTAGCGAATAGAATCTAGACTAAGACTGAAAAAGACTCTCAAGTCCAGAGCGGAAAGAAAAATTGCTCTGATACCACTTTGTCACGACCGCATTTTCTAAGGATAGAAAACACGGTTGATCGTGACTAGGGGAGGATTAAAGAAGCGGGGAAGAAAGGGGAAATAAACGAAACTCGACCATAGCTCGAAATAATAGGGGCAATTCGAATAAAATCAGAGTATTATGTCAACAGCTGTCAACTCAAAGGAATACAATATCTCATCAATAAATGAACTCGAAAGAAACAACATTTAGCGGAAGCATTCGAGAGAAGAATCATACTATGTATGAAGACATAATATATTCGGAATATTTAAAAGCAAACACAAATCTTCACCAGCTCTGCTCAACACCCACCGCGCTTCCACTGCGCTTTTGCCCGAAGAAGGTCGCTCCGGTACAGCTGTCGCCGTTCAGCCCCGCATCATCTCAGTTAGCTCCAGTCTCTTCCTCATTGCTCTTTCTCTCTCAAATTTTGTTTTCTCTAATTCTCGGCTTTACTTGAGGTTGATTGAATCTGATAAAACATGGAGTTGTGGGCTATGTATATGTAAATATTGTTGAGTCTTTGAAGGGTAGTGGAGAGATTTACGGTAACCATTTTGTATTGGGAAAGAAAAGGTTGAGGGAAAAGTGTCTATATAAACAAATCGTTGTTCGCATTTGGTGTAACTGATTTTCGTTGAACGTTTCAAGTGGGCTCGACAATATGAAAAACAATACTATGTGACTTGGGCTCATATCAAATGGGTTCCAAATTGGGCTAGGAAATAATAATTGTTTCAGCCCAAAATGTAAAGTCCTTCTCTCGGCGAGAGAAATTAAATCGAAAAAATTTCAGGTCCGCAAACGACATCGATTCAAGAACAAATAAAAAGGTAGGAAAAGTCGGGGTATTACAATCTACCCATCTTAACAAAAATTTCGTCCTGAAATTTGCTTACATCCTTCGAATAAAATATTTCTCCATCGTCTTCTTGTCTTCCAATCTCCAAGCAGCTTCCTCGCCGTGTCGCCACTTTTAGGTTACGCAAGATTACTCTACACTAATTTAAATCGCAAGTATGATCTCTCGTCGTTGCATAGTTACGTCGCTTAGCATCAGCTCTTCTTGCCTCGCACCCTCTTTCATGTTTGAAACTTCACTTAGTTTTTGGTAACCTCCTCTTCTTGAGATCTTCCTCGTATTCTTTTGTTTTTATTTTTCAAGGAAAATGTGAAGAAGTAGTAATATAGTTCTCTCATTAAGCAAGCTCCAACGTTTCACACCATTCCAAGAAATAGAAAAATACCACGGTCCACCAACCTCAATTCGCACTCTCGATCTCCTTGCCTCGCTGTGCCTTGATAACTTAGGGGTTCACCTCAAACTCTCATATTCTCGTATGTTTTAATTGCTCGGAAAAGCAATAGGTAAGTTTTTAACTTAGAACTACGGTTCGCGCGATCAACTAGGCCTGTATCTTAGCACTCTAAGTTCACAACGCATTTCATCTTCTCATAGATCAACAACTATTACATTTAATATTATTCACACCTCAAGATAAACAAGTATAACACACAACATTTTCACATCCAAAAGCAAAACAATTTCGCACTTCACATTTACATTCAAAACTTTTGAAACAAAAATTTTCTTCAAACTCTCACAATTTCCTCAAAATTTCCACATCTCACTTTCACCTTTAAAGTAAAAGTTTTGACTCAAAACTCAAAACATACTCTAAGATGAACTTTCCTCTTTCATGTAAAAACAAACAATACATCATTCCTCTTCAAAACATCCTCAACTTTCTTTCTCCAAAACTGCCTCATCCTCCTTTCTCTAAAATTTTGTCATAAAAACATAGTACTTCTTTCTTGGTTGAGTGTGGCGAGTCGGGATGTTGAGCCTTCAATTCTCACTTTTTAATCTAGCGAATAGAATCTAGACTAAGACTGAAAAAGACTCTCAAGTCCAGAGCGGAAAGAAAAATTGCTCTGATACCACTTTGTCACGACCGCATTTTCTAAGGATAGAAAACACGGTTGATCGTGACTAGGGGAGGATTAAAGAAGCGGGGAAGAAAGGGGAAATAAACGAAACTCGACCATAGCTCGAAATAATAGGGGCAATTCGAATAAAATCAGAGTATTATGTCAACAGCTGTCAACTCAAAGGAATACAATATCTCATCAATAAATGAACTCGAAAGAAACAACATTTAGCGGAAGCATTCGAGAGAAGAATCATACTATGTATGAAGACATAATATATTCGGAATATTTAAAAGCAAACACAAATCTTCACCAGCTCTGCTCAACACCCACCGCGCTTCCACTGCGCTTTTGCCCGAAGAAGGTCGCTCCGGTACAGCTGTCGCCGTTCAGCCCCGCATCATCTCAGTTAGCTCCAGTCTCTTCCTCATTGCTCTTTCTCTCTCAAATTTTGTTTTCTCTAATTCTCGGCTTTACTTGAGGTTGATTGAATCTGATAAAACATGGAGTTGTGGGCTATGTATATGTAAATATTGTTGAGTCTTTGAAGGGTAGTGGAGAGATTTACGGTAACCATTTTGTATTGGGAAAGAAAAGGTTGAGGGAAAAGTGTCTATATAAACAAATCGTTGTTCGCATTTGGTGTAACTGATTTTCGTTGAACGTTTCAAGTGGGCTCGACAATATGAAAAACAATACTATGTGACTTGGGCTCATATCAAATGGGTTCCAAATTGGGCTAGGAAATAATAATTGTTTCAGCCCAAAATGTAAAGTCCTTCTCTCGGCGAGAGAAATTAAATCGAAAAAATTTCAGGTCCGCAAACGACATCGATTCAAGAACAAATAAAAAGGTAGGAAAAGTCGGGGTATTACAATCTACCCATCTTAACAAAAATTTCGTCCTGAAATTTGCTTACATCCTTCGAATAAAATATTTCTCCATCGTCTTCTTGTCTTCCAATCTCCAAGCAGCTTCCTCGCCGTGTCGCCACTTTTAGGTTACGCAAGATTACTCTACACTAATTTAAATCGCAAGTATGATCTCTCGTCGTTGCATAGTTACGTCGCTTAGCATCAGCTCTTCTTGCCTCGCACCCTCTTTCATGTTTGAAACTTCACTTAGTTTTTGGTAACCTCCTCTTCTTGAGATCTTCCTCGTATTCTTTTGTTTTTATTTTTCAAGGAAAATGTGAAGAAGTAGTAATATAGTTCTCTCATTAAGCAAGCTCCAACGTTTCACACCATTCCAAGAAATAGAAAAATACCACGGTCCACCAACCTCAATTCGCACTCTCGATCTCCTTGCCTCGCTGTGCCTTGATAACTTAGGGGTTCACCTCAAACTCTCATATTCTCGTATGTTTTAATTGCTCGGAAAAGCAATAGGTATGTTTTTAACTTAGAACTACGGTTCGCGCGATCAACTAGGCCTATATCTTAGCACTCTAAGTTCACAACACATTTCATCTTCTCATAGATCAACAACTATTACATTTAATATTATTCACACCTCAAGATAAACAAGTATAACACACAACATTTTCACATCCAAAAGCAAAACAATTTCGCACTTCACATTTACATTCAAAACTTTTGAAACAAAAATTTTCTTCAAACTCTCACAATTTCCTCAAAATTTCCACATCTCACTTTCACCTTTAAAGTAAAAGTTTTGACTCAAAACTCAAAACATACTCTAAGATGAACTTTCCTCTTTCATGTAAAAACAAACAATACATCATTCCTCTTCAAAACATCCTCAACTTTCTTTCTCCAAAACTGCCTCATCCTCCTTTCTCTAAAATTTTGTCATAAAAACATAGTACTTCTTTCTTGGTTGAGTGTGGCGAGTCGGGATGTTGAGCCTTCAATTCTCACTTTTTAATCTAGCGAATAGAATCTAGACTAAGACTGAAAAAGACTCTCAAGTCCAGAGCGGAAAGAAAAATTGCTCTGATACCACTTTGTCACGACCGCATTTTCTAAGGATAGAAAACACGGTTGATCGTGACTAGGGGAGGATTAAAGAAGCGGGGAAGAAAGGGGAAATAAACGAAACTCGACCATAGCTCGAAATAATAGGGGCAATTCGAATAAAATCAGAGTATTATGTCAACAGCTGTCAACTCAAAGGAATACAATATCTCATCAATAAATGAACTCGAAAGAAACAACATTTAGCGGAAGCATTCGAGAGAAGAATCATACTATGTATGAAGACATAATATATTCGGAATATTTAAAAGCAAACACAAATCTTCACCAGCTCTGCTCAACACCCACCGCGCTTCCACTGCGCTTTTGCCCGAAGAAGGTCGCTCCGGTACAGCTGTCGCCGTTCAGCCCCGCATCATCTCAGTTAGCTCCAGTCTCTTCCTCATTGCTCTTTCTCTCTCAAATTTTGTTTTCTCTAATTCTCGGCTTTACTTGAGGTTGATTGAATCTGATAAAACATGGAGTTGTGGGCTATGTATATGTAAATATTGTTGAGTCTTTGAAGGGTAGTGGAGAGATTTACGGTAACCATTTTGTATTGGGAAAGAAAAGGTTGAGGGAAAAGTGTCTATATAAACAAATCGTTGTTCGCATTTGGTGTAACTGATTTTCGTTGAACGTTTCAAGTGGGCTCGACAATATGAAAAACAATACTATGTGACTTGGGCTCATATCAAATGGGTTCCAAATTGGGCTAGGAAATAATAATTGTTTCAGCCCAAAATGTAAAGTCCTTCTCTCGGCGAGAGAAATTAAATCGAAAAAATTTCAGGTCCGCAAACGACATCGATTCAAGAACAAATAAAAAGGTAGGAAAAGTCGGGGTATTACAATCTACCCATCTTAACAAAAATTTCGTCCTGAAATTTGCTTACATCCTTCGAATAAAATATTTCTCCATCGTCTTCTTGTCTTCCAATCTCCAAGCAGCTTCCTCGCCGTGTCGCCACTTTTAGGTTACGCAAGATTACTCTACACTAATTTAAATCGCAAGTATGATCTCTCGTCGTTGCATAGTTACGTCGCTTAGCATCAGCTCTTCTTGCCTCGCACCCTCTTTCATGTTTGAAACTTCACTTAGTTTTTGGTAACCTCCTCTTCTTGAGATCTTCCTCGTATTCTTTTGTTTTTATTTTTCAAGGAAAATGTGAAGAAGTAGTAATATAGTTCTCTCATTAAGCAAGCTCCAACGTTTCACACCATTCCAAGAAATAGAAAAATACCACGGTCCACCAACCTCAATTCGCACTCTCGATCTCCTTGCCTCGCTGTGCCTTGATAACTTAGGGGTTCACCTCAAACTCTCATATTCTCGTATGTTTTAATTGCTCGGAAAAGCAATAGGTATGTTTTTAACTTAGAACTACGGTTCGCGCGATCAACTAGGCCTATATCTTAGCACTCTAAGTTCACAACACATTTCATCTTCTCATAGATCAACAACTATTACATTTAATATTATTCACACCTCAAGATAAACAAGTATAACACACAACATTTTCACATCCAAAAGCAAAACAATTTCGCACTTCACATTTACATTCAAAACTTTTGAAACAAAAATTTTCTTCAAACTCTCACAATTTCCTCAAAATTTCCACATCTCACTTTCACCTTTAAAGTAAAAGTTTTGACTCAAAACTCAAAACATACTCTAAGATGAACTTTCCTCTTTCATGTAAAAACAAACAATACATCATTCCTCTTCAAAACATCCTCAACTTTCTTTCTCCAAAACTGCCTCATCCTCCTTTCTCTAAAATTTTGTCATAAAAACATAGTACTTCTTTCTTGGTTGAGTGTGGCGAGTCGGGATGTTGAGCCTTCAATTCTCACTTTTTAATCTAGCGAATAGAATCTAGACTAAGACTGAAAAAGACTCTCAAGTCCAGAGCGGAAAGAAAAATTGCTCTGATACCACTTTGTCACGACCGCATTTTCTAAGGATAGAAAACACGGTTGATCGTGACTAGGGGAGGATTAAAGAAGCGGGGAAGAAAGGGGAAATAAACGAAACTCGACCATAGCTCGAAATAATAGGGGCAATTCGAATAAAATCAGAGTATTATGACAACAGCTGACAACTCAAAGGAATACAATATCTCATCAATAAATGAACTCGAAAGAAACAACATTTAGCGGAAGCATTCGAGAGAAGAATCATACTATGTATGAAGACATAATATATTCGGAATATTTAAAAGCAAACACAAATCTTCACCAGCTCTGCTCAACACCCACCGCGCTTCCACTGCGCTTTTGCCCGAAGAAGGTCTCTCCGGTACAGCTGTCGCCGTGAAGCCCCGCATCATCTCAGTTAGCTCCAGTCTCTTCCTCATTGCTCTTTCTCTCTCAAATTTTGTTTTCTCTAATACTCGGCTTTACTTGAGGTTGATTGAATCTGATAAAACATGGAGTTGTGGGCTATGTATATGTAAATATTGTTGAGTCTTTGAAGGGTAGTGGAGAGATTTACGGTAACCATTTTGTATTGGGAAAGAAAAGGTTGAGGGAAAAGTGTCTATATAAACAAATCGTTGTTCGCATTTGGTGTAACTGATTTTCGTTGAACGTTTCAAGTGGGCTCGACAATATGAAAAACAATACTATGTGACTTGGGCTCATATCAAATGGGTTCCAAATTGGGCTAGGAAATAATAATTGTTTCAGCCCAAAATGTAAAGTCCTTCTCTCGGCGAGAGAAATTAAATCGAAAAAATTTCAGGTCCGCAAACGACATCGATTCAAGAACAAATAAAAAGGTAGGAAAAGTCGGGGTATTACAATCTACCCATCTTAACAAAAATTTCGTCCTGAAATTTGCTTACATCCTTCGAATAAAATATTTCTCCATCGTCTTCTTGTCTTCCAATCTCCAAGCAGCTTCCTCGCCGTGTCGCCACTTTTAGGTTACGCAAGATTACTCTACACTAATTTAAATCGCAAGTATGATCTCTCGTCGTTGCATAGTTACGTCGCTTAGCATCAGCTCTTCTTGCCTCGCACCCTCTTTCATGTTTGAAACTTCACTTAGTTTTTGGTAACCTCCTCTTCTTGAGATCTTCCTCGTATTCTTTTGTTTTTATTTTTCAAGGAAAATGTGAAGAAGTAGTAATATAGTTCTCTCATTAAGCAAGCTCCAACGTTTCACACCATTCCAAGAAATAGAAAAATACCACGGTCCACCAACCTCAATTCGCACTCTCGATCTCCTTGCCTCGCTGTGCCTTGATAACTTAGGGGTTCACCTCAAACTCTCATATTCTCGTATGTTTTAATTGCTCGGAAAAGCAATAGGTAAGTTTTTAACTTAGAACTACGGTTCGCGCGATCAACTAGGCCTGTATCTTAGCACTCTAAGTTCACAACGCATTTCATCTTCTCATAGATCAACAACTATTACATTTAATATTATTCACACCTCAAGATAAACAAGTATAACACACAACATTTTCACATCCAAAAGCAAAACAATTTCGCACTTCACATTTACATTCAAAACTTTTGAAACAAAAATTTTCTTCAAACTCTCACAATTTCCTCAAAATTTCCACATCTCACTTTCAACTTTAAAGTAAAAGTTTTGACTCAAAACTCAAAACATACTCTAAGATGAACTTTCCTCTTTCATGTAAAAACAAACATTACATCATTCCTCTTCAAAACATCCTCAACTTTCTTTCTCCAACACTGCCTCATCCTCCTTTCTCTAAAATTTTCTCATAAAAACATAGTACCTCTTTCTTGGTTGAGTGTGGCGAGTCGGGATGTTGAGCCTTCAATTCTCACTTTTTAATCTAGCGTATAGAATCTAGACTAAGACTGAAAAAGACTCTCAAGTCCAGAGCGGAAAGAAAAATTGCTCTGATACCACTTTGTCACGACCGCATTTTCTAAGGATAGAAAACACGGTTGATCGTGACTAGGGGAGGATTAAAGAAGCGGGGAAGAAAGGGGAAATAAACGAAACTCGACCATAGCTCGAAATAATAGGGGCAATTCGAATAAAATCAGAGTATTATGACAACAGCTGACAACTCAAAGGAATACAATATCTCATCAATAAATGAACTCGAAAGAAACAACATTTAGCGGAAGCATTCGAGAGAAGAATCATACTATGTATGAAGACATAATATATTCGGAATATTTAAAAGCAAACACAAATCTTCACCAGCTCTGCTCAACACCCACCGCGCTTCCACTGCGCTTTTGCCCGAAGAAGGTCTCTCCGGTACAGCTGTCGCCGTGAAGCCCCGCATCATCTCAGTTAGCTCCAGTCTCTTCCTCATTGCTCTTTCTCTCTCAAATTTTGTTTTCTCTAATACTCGGCTTTACTTGAGGTTGATTGAATCTGATAAAACATGGAGTTGTGGGCTATGTATATGTAAATATTGTTGAGTCTTTGAAGGGTAGTGGAGAGATTTACGGTAACCATTTTGTATTGGGAAAGAAAAGGTTGAGGGAAAAGTGTCTATATAAACAAATCGTTGTTCGCATTTGGTGTAACTGATTTTCGTTGAACGTTTCAAGTGGGCTCGACAATATGAAAAACAATACTATGTGACTTGGGCTCATATCAAATGGGTTCCAAATTGGGCTAGGAAATAATAATTGTTTCAGCCCAAAATGTAAAGTCCTTCTCTCGGCGAGAGAAATTAAATCGAAAAAATTTCAGGTCCGCAAACGACATCGATTCAAGAACAAATAAAAAGGTAGGAAAAGTCGGGGTATTACAATCTACCCATCTTAACAAAAATTTCGTCCTGAAATTTGCTTACATCCTTCGAATAAAATATTTCTCCATCGTCTTCTTGTCTTCCAATCTCCAAGCAGCTTCCTCGCCGTGTCGCCACTTTTAGGTTACGCAAGATTACTCTACACTAATTTAAATCGCAAGTATGATCTCTCGTCGTTGCATAGTTACGTCGCTTAGCATCAGCTCTTCTTGCCTCGCACCCTCTTTCATGTTTGAAACTTCACTTAGTTTTTGGTAACCTCCTCTTCTTGAGATCTTCCTCGTATTCTTTTGTTTTTATTTTTCAAGGAAAATGTGAAGAAGTAGTAATATAGTTCTCTCATTAAGCAAGCTCCAACGTTTCACACCATTCCAAGAAATAGAAAAATACCACGGTCCACCAACCTCAATTCGCACTCTCGATCTCCTTGCCTCGCTGTGCCTTGATAACTTAGGGGTTCACCTCAAACTCTCATATTCTCGTATGTTTTAATTGCTCGGAAAAGCAATAGGTAAGTTTTTAACTTAGAACTACGGTTCGCGCGATCAACTAGGCCTGTATCTTAGCACTCTAAGTTCACAACGCATTTCATCTTCTCATAGATCAACAACTATTACATTTAATATTATTCACACCTCAAGATAAACAAGTATAACACACAACATTTTCACATCCAAAAGCAAAACAATTTCGCACTTCACATTTACATTCAAAACTTTTGAAACAAAAATTTTCTTCAAACTCTCACAATTTCCTCAAAATTTCCACATCTCACTTTCAACTTTAAAGTAAAAGTTTTGACTCAAAACTCAAAACATACTCTAAGATGAACTTTCCTCTTTCATGTAAAAACAAACATTACATCATTCCTCTTCAAAACATCCTCAACTTTCTTTCTCCAACACTGCCTCATCCTCCTTTCTCTAAAATTTTCTCATAAAAACATAGTACCTCTTTCTTGGTTGAGTGTGGCGAGTCGGGATGTTGAGCCTTCAATTCTCACTTTTTAATCTAGCGTATAGAATCTAGACTAAGACTGAAAAAGACTCTCAAGTCCAGAGCGGAAAGAAAAATTGCTCTGATACCACTTTGTCACGACCGCATTTTCTAAGGATAGAAAACACGGTTGATCGTGACTAGGGGAGGATTAAAGAAGCGGGGAAGAAAGGGGAAATAAACGAAACTCGACCATAGCTCGAAATAATAGGGGCAATTCGAATAAAATCAGAGTATTATGACAACAGCTGACAACTCAAAGGAATACAATATCTCATCAATAAATGAACTCGAAAGAAACAACATTTAGCGGAAGCATTCGAGAGAAGAATCATACTATGTATGAAGACATAATATATTCGGAATATTTAAAAGCAAACACAAATCTTCACCAGCTCTGCTCAACACCCACCGCGCTTCCACTGCGCTTTTGCCCGAAGAAGGTCTCTCCGGTACAGCTGTCGCCGTGAAGCCCCGCATCATCTCAGTTAGCTCCAGTCTCTTCCTCATTGCTCTTTCTCTCTCAAATTTTGTTTTCTCTAATACTCGGCTTTACTTGAGGTTGATTGAATCTGATAAAACATGGAGTTGTGGGCTATGTATATGTAAATATTGTTGAGTCTTTGAAGGGTAGTGGAGAGATTTACGGTAACCATTTTGTATTGGGAAAGAAAAGGTTGAGGGAAAAGTGTCTATATAAACAAATCGTTGTTCGCATTTGGTGTAACTGATTTTCGTTGAACGTTTCAAGTGGGCTCGACAATATGAAAAACAATACTATGTGACTTGGGCTCATATCAAATGGGTTCCAAATTGGGCTAGGAAATAATAATTGTTTCAGCCCAAAATGTAAAGTCCTTCTCTCGGCGAGAGAAATTAAATCGAAAAAATTTCAGGTCCGCAAACGACATCGATTCAAGAACAAATAAAAAGGTAGGAAAAGTCGGGGTATTACAATCTACCCATCTTAACAAAAATTTCGTCCTGAAATTTGCTTACATCCTTCGAATAAAATATTTCTCCATCGTCTTCTTGTCTTCCAATCTCCAAGCAGCTTCCTCGCCGTGTCGCCACTTTTAGGTTACGCAAGATTACTCTACACTAATTTAAATCGCAAGTATGATCTCTCGTCGTTGCATAGTTACGTCGCTTAGCATCAGCTCTTCTTGCCTCGCACCCTCTTTCATGTTTGAAACTTCACTTAGTTTTTGGTAACCTCCTCTTCTTGAGATCTTCCTCGTATTCTTTTGTTTTTATTTTTCAAGGAAAATGTGAAGAAGTAGTAATATAGTTCTCTCATTAAGCAAGCTCCAACGTTTCACACCATTCCAAGAAATAGAAAAATACCACGGTCCACCAACCTCAATTCGCACTCTCGATCTCCTTGCCTCGCTGTGCCTTGATAACTTAGGGGTTCACCTCAAACTCTCATATTCTCGTATGTTTTAATTGCTCGGAAAAGCAATAGGTAAGTTTTTAACTTAGAACTACGGTTCGCGCGATCAACTAGGCCTGTATCTTAGCACTCTAAGTTCACAACGCATTTCATCTTCTCATAGATCAACAACTATTACATTTAATATTATTCACACCTCAAGATAAACAAGTATAACACACAACATTTTCACATCCAAAAGCAAAACAATTTCGCACTTCACATTTACATTCAAAACTTTTGAAACAAAAATTTTCTTCAAACTCTCACAATTTCCTCAAAATTTCCACATCTCACTTTCAACTTTAAAGTAAAAGTTTTGACTCAAAACTCAAAACATACTCTAAGATGAACTTTCCTCTTTCATGTAAAAATAAACATTACATCATTCCTCTTCAAAACATCCTCAACTTTCTTTCTCCAACACTGCCTCATCCTCCTTTCTCTAAAATTTTCTCATAAAAACATAGTACCTCTTTCTTGGTTGAGTGTGGCGAGTCGGGATGTTGAGCCTTCAATTCTCACTTTTTAATCTAGCGAATAGAATCTAGACTAAGACTGAAAAAGACTCTCAAGTCCAGAGCGGAAAGAAAAATTGCTCTGATACCACTTTGTCACGACCGCATTTTCTAAGGATAGAAAACACGGTTGATCGTGACTAGGGGAGGATTAAAGAAGCGGGGAAGAAAGGGGAAATAAACGAAACTCGACCATAGCTCGAAATAATAGGGGCAATTCGAATAAAATCAGAGTATTATGACAACAGCTGACAACTCAAAGGAATACAATATCTCATCAATAAATGAACTCGAAAGAAACAACATTTAGCGGAAGCATTCGAGAGAAGAATCATACTATGTATGAAGACATAATATATTCGGAATATTTAAAAGCAAACACAAATCTTCACCAGCTCTGCTCAACACCCACCGCGCTTCCACTGCGCTTTTGCCCGAAGAAGGTCTCTCCGGTACAGTTGTCGCCGTGAAGCCCCGCATCATCTCAGTTAGCTCCAGTCTCTTCCTCATTGCTCTTTCTCTCTCAAATTTTGTTTTCTCTAATACTCGGCTTTACTTGAGGTTGATTGAATCTGATAAAACATGGAGTTGTGGGCTATGTATATGTAAATATTGTTGAGTCTTTGAAGGGTAGTGGAGAGATTTACGGTAACCATTTTGTATTGGGAAAGAAAAGGTTGAGGGAAAAGTGTCTATATAAACAAATCATTGTTCGCATTTGGTGTAACTGATTTTCGTTGAACGTTTCAAGTGGGCTCGACAATATGAAAAACAATACTATGTGACTTGGGCTCATATCAAATGGGTTCCAAATTGGGCTAGGAAATAATAATTGTTTCAGCCCAAAATGTAAAGTCCTTCTCTCGGCGAGAGAAATTAAATCGAAAAAATTTCAGGTCCGCAAACGACATCGATTCAAGAACAAATAAAAAGGTAGGAAAAGTCGGGGTATTACAATCTACCCATCTTAACAAAAATTTCGTCCTGAAATTTGCTTACATCCTTCGAATAAAATATTTCTCCATCGTCTTCTTGTCTTCCAATCTCCAAGCAGCTTCCTCGCCGTGTCGCCACTTTTAGGTTACGCAAGATTACTCTACACTAATTTAAATCGCAAGTATGATCTCTCGTCGTTGCATAGTTACGTCGCTTAGCATCAGCTCTTCTTGCCTCGCACCCTCTTTCATGTTTGAAACTTCACTTAGTTTTTGGTAACCTCCTCTTCTTGAGATCTTCCTCGTATTCTTTTGTTTTTATTTTTCAAGGAAAATGTGAAGAAGTAGTAATATAGTTCTCTCATTAAGCAAGCTCCAACGTTTCACACCATTCCAAGAAATAGAAAAATACCACGGTCCACCAACCTCAATTCGCACTCTCGATCTCCTTGCCTCGCTGTGCCTTGATAACTTAGGGGTTCACCTCAAACTCTCATATTCTCGTATGTTTTAATTGCTCGGAAAAGCAATAGGTAAGTTTTTAACTTAGAACTACGGTTCGCGCGATCAACTAGGCCTGTATCTTAGCACTCTAAGTTCACAACGCATTTCATCTTCTCATAGATCAACAACTATTACATTTAATATTATTCACACCTCAAGATAAACAAGTATAACACACAACATTTTCACATCCAAAAGCAAAACAATTTCGCACTTCACATTTACATTCAAAACTTTTGAAACAAAAATTTTCTTCAAACTCTCACAATTTCCTCAAAATTTCCACATCTCACTTTCAACTTTAAAGTAAAAGTTTTGACTCAAAACTCAAAACATACTCTAAGATGAACTTTCCTCTTTCATGTAAAAACAAACATTACATCATTCCTCTTCAAAACATCCTCAACTTTCTTTCTCCAACACTGCCTCATCCTCCTTTCTCTAAAATTTTCTCATAAAAACATAGTACCTCTTTCTTGGTTGAGTGTGGCGAGTCGGGATGTTGAGCCTTCAATTCTCACTATCTAGCGAATAGAATCTAGACTAAGACTGAAAAAGACTCTCAAGTCCAGAGCGGAAAGAAAAATTGCTCTGATACCACTTTGTCACGACCGCATTTTCTAAGGATAGAAAACACGGTTGATCGTGACTAGGGGAGGATTAAAGAAGCGGGGAAGAAAAGGGAAATAAACGAAACTCGACCATAGCTCGAAATAATAGGGGCAATTCGAATAAAATCAGAGTATTATGACAACAGCTGACAACTCAAAGGAATACAATATCTCATCAATAAATGAACTCGAAAGAAACAACATTTAGCGGAAGCATTCGAGAGAAGAATCATACTATGTATGAAGACATAATATATTCGGAATATTTAAAAGCAAACACAAATCTTCACCAGCTCTGCTCAACACCCACCGCGCTTCCACTGCGCTTTTGCCCGAAGAAGGTCTCTCCGGTACAGCTGTCGCCGTGAAGCCCCGCATCATCTCAGTTAGCTCCAGTCTCTTCCTCATTGCTCTTTCTCTCTCAAATTTTGTTTTCTCTAATACTCGGCTTTACTTGAGGTTGATTGAATCTGATAAAACATGGAGTTGTGGGCTATGTATATGTAAATATTGTTGAGTCTTTGAAGGGTAGTGGAGAGATTTACGGTAACCATTTTGTATTGGGAAAGAAAAGGTTGAGGGAAAAGTGTCTATATAAACAAATCGTTGTTCGCATTTGGTGTAACTGATTTTCGTTGAACGTTTCAAGTGGGCTCGACAATATGAAAAACAATACTATGTGACTTGGGCTCATATCAAATGGGTTCCAAATTGGGCTAGGAAATAATAATTGTTTCAGCCCAAAATGTAAAGTCCTTCTCTCGGCGAGAGAAATTAAATCGAAAAAATTTCAGGTCCGCAAACGACATCGATTCAAGAACAAATAAAAAGGTAGGAAAAGTCGGGGTATTACAATCTACCCATCTTAACAAAAATTTCGTCCTGAAATTTGCTTACATCCTTCGAATAAAATATTTCTCCATCGTCTTCTTGTCTTCCAATCTCCAAGCAGCTTCCTCGCCGTGTCGCCACTTTTAGGTTACGCAAGATTACTCTACACTAATTTAAATCGCAAGTATGATCTCTCGTCGTTGCATAGTTACGTCGCTTAGCATCAGCTCTTCTTGCCTCGCACCCTCTTTCATGTTTGAAACTTCACTTAGTTTTTGGTAACCTCCTCTTCTTGAGATCTTCCTCGTATTCTTTTGTTTTTATTTTTCAAGGAAAATGTGAAGAAGTAGTAATATAGTTCTCTCATTAAGCAAGCTCCAAC
Source organism: Salvia hispanica (assembly GCF_029641045.1). Lineage (NCBI taxonomy): Eukaryota > Viridiplantae > Streptophyta > Magnoliopsida > Lamiales > Lamiaceae > Salvia > Salvia hispanica. Next base: position 11,086,137 of record NC_142696.1, on the reverse strand, counting down.
GTTTCACACCATTCCAAGAAATAGAAAAATACCACGGTCCACCAACCTCAATTCGCACTCTCGATCTCCTTGCCTTGCTGTGCCTTGATAACTTAGGGGTTCACCTCAAACTCTCATATTCTCGTATGTTTTAATTGCTCGGAAAAGCAATAGGTAAGTTTTTAACTTAGAACTACGGTTCGCGCGATCAACTAGGCCTGTATCTTAGCACTCTAAGTTCACAACGCATTTCATCTTCTCATAGATCAACAACTATTACATTTAATATTATTCACACCTCAAGATAAACAAGTATAACACACAACATTTTCACATCCAAAAGCAAAACAATTTCGCACTTCACATTTACATTCAAAACTTTTGAAACAAAAATTTTCTTTAAACTCTCACAATTTCCTCAAAATTTCCACATCTCACTTTCAACTTTAAAGTAAAAGTTTTGACTCAAAACTCAAAACATACTCTAAGATGAACTTTCCTCTTTCATGTAAAAACAAACATTACATCATTCCTCTTCATAACATCCTCAACTTTCTTTCTCCAACACTGCCTCATCCTCCTTTCTCTAAAATTTTCTCATAAAAACATAGTACCTCTTTCTTGGTTGAGTGTGGCGAGTCGGGATGTTGAGCCTTCAATTCTCACTTTTTAATCTAGCGAATAGAATCTAGACTAAGACTGAAAAAGACTCTCAAGTCCAGAGCGGAAAGAAAAATTGTTCTGATACCACTTTGTCACGATCGCATTTTCTAAGGATAGAAAACACGGTTGATCGTGACTAGGGGAGGATTAAAGAAGCGGGGAAGAAAGGGGAAATAAACGAAACTCGACCATAGCTCGAAATAATAGGGGCAATTCGAATAAAATCAGAGTATTATGTCAACAGCTGACAACTCAAAGGAATACAATATCTCATCAATAAATGAACTCGAAAGAAACAACATTTAGCGGAAGCATTCGAGAGAAGAATCATACTATGTATGAAGACATAATATATTCGGAATATTTAAAAGCAAACACAAATCTTCACCAGCTCTGCTCAACACCCACCGCGCTTCCACTGCGCTTTTGCCCGAAGAAGGTCTCTCCGGTACAGCTGTCGCCGTTCAGCCCCGCATCATCTCAGTTAGCTCCAGTCTCTTCCTCATTGCTCTTTCTCTCTCAAATTTTGTTTTCTCTAATACTCGGCTTTACTTGAGGTTGATTGAATCTGATAAAACATGGAGTTGTGGGCTATGTATATGTAAATATTGTTGAGTCTTTGAAGGGTAGTGGAGAGATTTACGGTAACCATTTTGTATTGGGAAAGAAAAGGTTGAGGGAAAAGTGCCTATATAAACAAATCGTTGTTCGCATTTGGTGTAACTGATTTTCGTTGAACGTTTCAAGTGGGCTCGACAATAAGAAAAATAATACTATGTGACTTGGGCTCATATCAAATGGGTTTCAAATCGGGCTAGGAAATAATAATTGTTTCAGCCCAAAATGTAAAGTACTTCTCTCGGCGAAAGAAATTAAATCGAAAAAATTTCAGGTCCGCAAACGACATCGATTCAAGAACAAATAAAAAGGTAGAAAAAGTCGGGGTATTACAATCTACCCATCTTAACAAAAATTTCGTCCTGAAATTTGCTTACATCCTTCGAATAAAATATTTCTCCATCGTCTTCTTGTCTTCCAATCTCCAAGCAGCTTCCTCGCCGTGTCGCCACTTTTAGGTTACGCAAGATTACTCTACACTAATTTAAATCGCAAGTATGATCTCTCGTCGTTGCATAGTTACGTCGCTTAGCATCAGCTCTTCTTGCCTCGCACCCTCTTTCATGTTTGAAACTTCACTTAGTTTTTGGTAACCTCCTCTTCTTGAGATCTTCCTCGTATTCTTTTGTTTTTATTTTTCAAGGAAAATGTGAAGAAGTAGTAATATAGTTCTCTCATTAAGCAAGCTCCAACGTTTCACACCATTCCAAGAAATAGAAAAATACCACGGTCCACCAACCTCAATTCGCACTCTCGATCTCCTTGCCTCGCTGTGCCTTGATAACTTAGGGGTTCACCTCAAACTCTCATATTCTCGTATGTTTTAATTGCTCGGAAAAGCAATAGGTAAGTTTTTAACTTAGAACTACGGTTCGCGCGATCAACTAGGCCTGTATCTTAGCACTCTAAGTTCACAACGCATTTCATCTTCTCATAGATCAACAACTATTACATTTAATATTATTCACACCTCAAGATAAACAAGTATAACACACAACATTTTCACATCCAAAAGCAAAACAATTTCGCACTTCACATTTACATTCAAAACTTTTGAAACAAAAATTTTCTTCAAACTCTCACAATTTCCTCAAAATTTCCACATCTCACTTTCAACTTTAAAGTAAAAGTTTTGACTCAAAACTCAAAACATACTCTAAGATGAACTTTCCTCTTTCATGTAAAAACAAACATTACATCATTCCTCTTCAAAACATCCTCAACTTTCTTTCTCCAACACTGCCTCATCCTCCTTTCTCTAAAATTTTCTCATAAAAACATAGTACCTCTTTCTTGGTTGAGTGTGGCGAGTCGGGATGTTGAGCCTTCAATTCTCACTTTTTAATCTAGCGTATAGAATCTAGACTAAGACTGAAAAAGACTCTCAAGTCCAGAGCGGAAAGAAAAATTGCTCTGATACCACTTTGTCACGACCGCATTTTCTAAGGATAGAAAACACGGTTGATCGTGACTAGGGGAGGATTAAAGAAGCGGGGAAGAAAGGGGAAATAAACGAAACTCGACCATAGCTCGAAATAATAGGGGCAATTCGAATAAAATCAGAGTATTATGACAACAGCTGACAACTCAAAGGAATACAATATCTCATCAATAAATGAACTCGAAAGAAACAACATTTAGCGGAAGCATTCGAGAGAAGAATCATACTATGTATGAAGACATAATATATTCGGAATATTTAAAAGCAAACACAAATCTTCACCAGCTCTGCTCAACACCCACCGCGCTTCCACTGCGCTTTTGCCCGAAGAAGGTCTCTCCGGTACAGCTGTCGCCGTGAAGCCCCGCATCATCTCAGTTAGCTCCAGTCTCTTCCTCATTGCTCTTTCTCTCTCAAATTTTGTTTTCTCTAATACTCGGCTTTACTTGAGGTTGATTGAATCTGATAAAACATGGAGTTGTGGGCTATGTATATGTAAATATTGTTGAGTCTTTGAAGGGTAGTGGAGAGATTTACGGTAACCATTTTGTATTGGGAAAGAAAAGGTTGAGGGAAAAGTGTCTATATAAACAAATCGTTGTTCGCATTTGGTGTAACTGATTTTCGTTGAACGTTTCAAGTGGGCTCGACAATATGAAAAACAATACTATGTGACTTGGGCTCATATCAAATGGGTTCCAAATTGGGCTAGGAAATAATAATTGTTTCAGCCCAAAATGTAAAGTCCTTCTCTCGGCGAGAGAAATTAAATCGAAAAAATTTCAGGTCCGCAAACGACATCGATTCAAGAACAAATAAAAAGGTAGGAAAAGTCGGGGTATTACAATCTACCCATCTTAACAAAAATTTCGTCCTGAAATTTGCTTACATCCTTCGAATAAAATATTTCTCCATCGTCTTCTTGTCTTCCAATCTCCAAGCAGCTTCCTCGCCGTGTCGCCACTTTTAGGTTACGCAAGATTACTCTACACTAATTTAAATCGCAAGTATGATCTCTCGTCGTTGCATAGTTACGTCGCTTAGCATCAGCTCTTCTTGCCTCGCACCCTCTTTCATGTTTGAAACTTCACTTAGTTTTTGGTAACCTCCTCTTCTTGAGATCTTCCTCGTATTCTTTTGTTTTTATTTTTCAAGGAAAATGTGAAGAAGTAGTAATATAGTTCTCTCATTAAGCAAGCTCCAACGTTTCACACCATTCCAAGAAATAGAAAAATACCACGGTCCACCAACCTCAATTCGCACTCTCGATCTCCTTGCCTCGCTGTGCCTTGATAACTTAGGGGTTCACCTCAAACTCTCATATTCTCGTATGTTTTAATTGCTCGGAAAAGCAATAGGTAAGTTTTTAACTTAGAACTACGGTTCGCGCGATCAACTAGGCCTGTATCTTAGCACTCTAAGTTCACAACGCATTTCATCTTCTCATAGATCAACAACTATTACATTTAATATTATTCACACCTCAAGATAAACAAGTATAACACACAACATTTTCACATCCAAAAGCAAAACAATTTCGCACTTCACATTTACATTCAAAACTTTTGAAACAAAAATTTTCTTCAAACTCTCACAATTTCCTCAAAATTTCCACATCTCACTTTCACCTTTAAAGTAAAAGTTTTGACTCAAAACTCAAAACATACTCTAAGATGAACTTTCCTCTTTCATGTAAAAACAAACAATACATCATTCCTCTTCAAAACATCCTCAACTTTCTTTCTCCAAAACTGCCTCATCCTCCTTTCTCTAAAATTTTGTCATAAAAACATAGTACCTCTTTCTTGGTTGAGTGTGGCGAGTCGGGATGTTGAGCCTTCAATTCTCACTTTTTAATCTAGCGAATAGAATCTAGACTAAGACTGAAAAAGACTCTCATGTCCAGAGCGGAAATAAAAATTGCTCTGATACCACTTTGTCACGACCGCATTTTCTAAGGATAGAAAACACGGTTGATCGTGACTAGGGGAGGATTAAAGAAGCGGGGAAGAAAGGGGAAATAAACGAAACTCGACCATAGCTCGAAATAATAGGGGCAATTTGAATAAAATCAGAGTATTATCTCAACAGCTGACAGCTCAAAGGAATATAATATCTCATCAATAAATGAACTCAAAAGAAACAACATTTAGCGGAAGCATTCGAGAGAAGAATCATACTATGTATGAAGACATAATATATTCGGAATATTTAAAAGAAAACACAAATCTTCACCAGCTCTGCTCAACACCCACCGCGCTTCCACTGCGCTTTTGCCCGAAGAAGGTCTCTCCGGTACAGCTGTCGCCGTTCAGCCCCGCATCATCTCAGTTAGCTCCAGTCTCTTCCTCATTGCTCTTTCTCTCTCAAATTTTGTTTTCTCTAATACTCGGCTTTACTTGAGGTTGATTGAATCTGATAAAACATGGAGTTGTGGGCTATGTTTATGTAAATATTGTTGAGTCTTTGAAGGGTAGTGGAGAGATTTACGGTAACCATTTTGTATTGGGAAAGAAAAGGTTGAGGGAAAAGTGTCTATATAAACAAATCGTTGTTCGCATTTGGTGTAACTGATTTTCGTTGATCGTTTCAAGTGGGCTCGACAATAAGAAAAATAATACTATGTGACTTGGGCTCATATCAAATGGGTTTCAAATCGGGCTAGGATATAATAATTGTTTCAGCCCAAAATGTAAAGTCCTTCTCTCGGCGAAAGAAATTAAATCGAAAAAATTTCAGGTCCGCAAACGACATCGATTCAAGAACAAATAAAAAGGTAGAAAAAGTCAGGGTATTACAATCTACCCATCTTAACAAAAATTTCGTCCTGAAATTTGCTTACATCCTTCGAATAAAATATTTCTCCATCGTCTTCTTGTCTTCCAATCTCCAAGCAGCTTCCTCGCCGTGTCGCCACTTTTAGGTTACGCAAGATTACTCTACACTAATTTAAATCGCAAGTATGATCTCTCGTCATTGCATAGTTACGTCGCTTAGCATCAGCTCTTCTTGCCTCGCACCCTCTTTCATGTTTGAAACTTCACTTAGTTTTTGGTAACCTCCTCTTCTTGAGATCTTCCTCGTATTCTTTTGTTTTTATTTTTGAAGGAAAATGTGAAGAAGTAGTAATATAGTTCTCTCATTAAGCAAGCTCCAACGTTTCACACCATTCCAAGAAATAGAAAAATACCACGGTCCACCAACCTCAATTCGCACTCTCGATCTCCTTGCCTCGCTGTGCCTTGATAACTTAGGGGTTCACCTCAAACTCTCATATTCTCGTATGTTTTAATTGCTCGGAAAAGCAATAAGTAAGTTTTTAACTTAGAACTACGGTTCGCGCGATCAACTAGGCCTATATCTTAGCACTCTAAGTTCACAACACATTTCATCTTCTCATAGATCAACAACTATTACATTTAATATTATTCACACCTCAAGATAAACAAGTATAACACACAACATTTTCACATCCAAAAGCAAAACAATTTCGCACTTCACATTTACATTCAAAACATTTGAAACAAAAATTTTCTTCAAACTCTCACAATTTCCTCAAAATTTCCACATCTCACTTTCACCTTTAAAGTGAAAGTTTTGACTCAAAACTCAAAACATACTCTAAGATGAACTTTCCTCTTTCATGTAAAAACAAACATTACATCATTCCTCTTCAAAACATCCTCAACTTTCTTTCTCCAAAACTGCCTCATCCTCCTTTCTCTAAAATTTTCTCATAAAAACATAGTACCTCTTTCTTGGTTGAGTGTGGCGAGTCGGGATGTTGAGCCTTCAATTCTCACTTTTTAATCTAGCAAATAGAATCTAGACTAAGACTGAAAAAGACTCTCAAGTCCAGAGCGGAAAGAAAAATTGCTCTGATACCACTTTGTCACGACCGCATTTTCTAAGGATAGAAAACACGGGTGAACGTGACTAGGGGAGGATTAAAGAAGCGGGGAAGAAAGGGGAAATAAACGAAACTCGACCATAGCTCGAAATAATAGGGGCAATTCGAATAAAATCAGAGTATTATCTCAACAGCTGACAGCTCAAAGGAATATAATATCTCATCAATAAATGAACTCAAAAGAAACAACATTTAGCGGAAGCATTCGAGAGAAGAATCATACTATGTATGAAGACATAATATATTCGGAATATTTAAAAGCAAACACAAATCTTCACCAGCTCTGCTCAACACCCACCGCGCTTCCACTGCGCTTTTGCCCGAAGAAGGTCTCTCCGGTACAGCTGTCGCCGTTCAGCCCCGCATCATCTCAGTTAGCTCCAGTCTCTTCCTCATTGCTCTTTCTCTCTCAAATTTTGTTTTCTCTAATACTCGGCTTTACTTGAGGTTGATTGAATCTGATAAAACATGGAGTTGTGGGCTATGTATATGTAAATATTGTTGAGTCTTTGAAGGGTAGTGGAGAGATTTACGGTAACCATTTTGTATTGGGAAAGAAAAGGTTGAGGGAAAAGTGTCTATATAAACAAATCGTTGTTCGCATTTGGTGTAACTGATTTTCGTTGAACGTTTCAAGTGGGCTCGACAATATGAAAAACAATACTATGTGACTTGGGCTCATATCAAATGGGTTCCAAATTGGGCTAGGAAATAATAATTGTTTCAGCCCAAAATGTAAAGTCCTTCTCTCGGCGAGAGAAATTAAATCGAAAAAATTTCAGGTCCGCAAACGACATCGATTCAAGAACAAATAAAAAGGTAGGAAAAGTCGGGGTATTACAATCTACCCATCTTAACAAAAATTTCGTCCTGAAATTTGCTTACATCCTTCGAATAAAATATTTCTCCATCGTCTTCTTGTCTTCCAATCTCCAAGCAGCTTCCTCGCCGTGTCGCCACTTTTAGGTTACGCAAGATTACTCTACACTAATTTAAATCGCAAGTATGATCTCTCGTCGTTGCATAGTTACGTCGCTTAGCATCAGCTCTTCTTGCCTCGCACCCTCTTTCATGTTTGAAACTTCACTTAGTTTTTGGTAACCTCCTCTTCTTGAGATCTTCCTCGTATTCTTTTGTTTTTATTTTTCAAGGAAAATGTGAAGAAGTAGTAATATAGTTCTCTCATTAAGCAAGCTCCAACGTTTCACACCATTCCAAGAAATAGAAAAATACCACGGTCCACCAACCTCAATTCGCACTCTCGATCTCCTTGCCTCGCTGTGCCTTGATAACTTAGGGGTTCACCTCAAACTCTCATATTCTCGTATGTTTTAATTGCTCGGAAAAGCAATAGGTAAGTTTTTAACTTAGAACTACGGTTCGCGCGATCAACTAGGCCTGTATCTTAGCACTCTAAGTTCACAACGCATTTCATCTTCTCATAGATCAACAACTATTACATTTAATATTATTCACACCTCAAGATAAACAAGTATAACACACAACATTTTCACATCCAAAAGCAAAACAATTTCGCACTTCACATTTACATTCAAAACTTTTGAAACAAAAATTTTCTTCAAACTCTCACAATTTCCTCAAAATTTCCACATCTCACTTTCACCTTTAAAGTAAAAGTTTTGACTCAAAACTCAAAACATACTCTAAGATGAACTTTCCTCTTTCATGTAAAAACAAACAATACATCATTCCTCTTCAAAACATCCTCAACTTTCTTTCTCCAAAACTTCCTCATCCTCCTTTCTCTAAAATTTTCTCATTAAAACATAGTACCTCTTTCTTGGTTGAGTGTGGCGAGTCGGGATGTTGAGCCTTCAATTCTCACTTTTTAATCTAGCGAATAGAATCTAGACTAAGACTGAAAAAGACTCTCAAGTCCAGAGCGGAAAGAAAAATTGCTCTGATACCACTTTGTCACGACCGCATTTTCTAAGGATAGAAAACACGGTTGATCGTGACTAGAGAAGGATTAAAGAAGCGGGGAAGAAAGGGGAAATAAACAAAAATCGACCATAGCTCGAAATAATAGGGGCAATTCGAATAAAATCAGAGTATTATCACAACAGCTGACAACTCAAAGGAATACAATATCTCATCAATAAATGAACTCAAAAGAAACAACATTTAGCGGAAGCATTCGAGAGAAGAATCATACTATGTATGAAGACATAATATATTCGGAATATTTAAAAGCAAACACAAATCTTCACCAGCTCTGCTCAACACCCACCGCGCTTCCACTGCGCTTTTGCCCGAAGAAGGTCTCTCCGGTACAGCTGTCGCCGTTCAGCCCCGCATCATCTCAGTTAGCTCCAGTCTCTTCCTCATTGCTCTTTCTCTCTCAAATTTTGTTTTCTCTAATACTCGGCTTTACTTGAGGTTGATTGAATCTGATAAAACATGGAGTTGTGGGCTATGTATATGTAAATATTCTTGAGTCTTTGAAGGGTAGTGGAGAGATTTACGGTAACCATTTTGTATTGGGAAAGAAAAGGTTGAGGGAAAAGTGTCTATATAAACAAATCGTTGTTCGCATTTGGTGTAACTGATTTTCGTTGAACGTTTCAAGTGGGCTCGACAATAAGAAAAATAATACTATGTGACTTGGGCTCATATCAAATGGGTTCCTAATTGGGCTAGGAAATAATAATTGTTTCAGCCCAAAATGTAAAGTCCTTCTCTCGACGAAAGAAATTAAATCGAAAAAATTTCAGGTCCGCAAACGACATCGATTCAAGAACAAATAAAAAGGTAGAAAAAGTCGGGGTATTACAATCTACCCATCTTAACAAAAATTTCGTCCTGAAATTTGCTTACATCCTTCGAATAAAATATTTCTCCATCGTCTTCTTGTCTTCCAATCTACAAGCAGCTTCCTCGTCGTGTCGCCACTTTTAGGTTACGCAAGATTACTCTACACTAATTTAAATCGCAAGTATGATCTCTCGTCGTTGCATAGTTACGTCGCTTAGCATCAGCTCTTCTTGCCTCGCACCCTCTTTCATGTTTGAAACTTCACTTAGTTTTTGGTAACCTCCTCTTCTTGAGATCATCCTCGTATTCTTTTGTTTTTATTTTTCAAGGAAAATGCGAAGAAGTAGTAATATAGTTCTCTCAGTAAGCAAGCTCCAACGTTTCACACCATTCCAAGAAATAGAAAAATACCACGGTCCACCAACCTCAATTCGCACTCTCGATCTCCTTGCCTCGCTGTGCCTTGATATCTTAGGGGTTCACCTCAAACTCTCATATTCTCGTATGTTTTAATTGCTCGGAAAAGCAATAGGTAAGTTTTTAACTTAGAACTACGGTTCGCGCGATCAACTAGGCCTATATCTTAGCACTCTAAGTTCACAACGCATTTCATCTTCTCATAGATCAACAACTATTACATTTAATATTATTCACACCTCAAGATAAACAAGTATAACACACAACATTTTCACATCCAAAAGCAAAACAATTTCGCACTTCACATTTACATTCAAAACTTTTGAAACAAAAATTTTCTTCAAACTCTCACAATTTCCTCAAAATTTCCACATCTCACTTTCAACTTTAAAGTAAAAGTTTTGACTCAAAACTCAAAACATACTCTAAGATGAACTTTCCTCTTTCATGTAAAAACAAACAATACATCATTCCTCTTCAAAACATCCTCAACTTTCTTTCTCCAAAACTGCCTCATCCTCCTTTCTCTAAAATTTTGTCATAAAAACATAGTACCTCTTTCTTGGTTGAGTGTGGCGAGTCGGGATGTTGAGCCTTCAATTCTCACTTTTTAATCTAGCGAATAGACTGAAAAAGACTCTCATGTCCAGAGCGGAAAGAAAAATTGCTCTGATACCACTTTCTCACGACCGCATTTTCTAAGGATAGAAAACACGGTTGATCGTGACTAGGGGAGGATTAAAGAAGCGGGGAAGAAAGGGGAAATAAATGAAACTCGACCATAGCTCGAAATAATAGGGGCAATTCGAATAAAATCAGAGTATTATCTCAACAACTGACAACTCAAAGCAATACAATATCTCATCAATAAATGAACTCAAAAGAAACAACATTTAGCGGAAGCATTCGAGAGAAGAATCATACTATGTATGAAGACATAATATATTCGGAATATTTAAAAGCAAACACAAATCTTCACCAGCTCTACTCAACACCCACCGCGCTTCCACCGCGCTTTTGCCCGAAGAAGGTCTCTCCGGTACAGCTGTCGCCGTTCAGCCCCGCATCATCTCAGTTAGCTCCAGTCTCTTCCTCATTGCTCTTTCTCTCTCAAATTTTGTTTTCTCTAATACTCGGCTTTACTTGAGGTTGATTGAATCTGATAAAACATGGAGTTGTGGGCTATGTATATGTAAATATTGTTGAGTCTTTGAAGGGTAGTGGAGAGATTTACGGTAACCATTTTGTATTGTGAAAGAAAAGGTTGAGGGAAAAGTGTCTATATAAACAAATCGTTGTTCGCATTTGGTGTAACTGATTTTCGTTGAACGTTTCAAGTGGGCTCGACAATAAGAAAAATAATACTATGTGACTTGGGCTCATATCAAATGGGTTCCAAATTGGGCTAGGAAATAATAATTGTTTCAGCCCAAAATGTAAAGTCCTTCTCTCGACGAAAGAAACTAAATCGAAAAAATTTCAGGTCCGCAAACGACATCGATTCAAGAACAAATAAAAAGGTAGAAAAAGTCGGGGTATTACAATCTACCCATCTTAACAAAAATTTCGTCCTGAAATTTGCTTACATCCTTCGAATAAAATATTTCTCCATCGTCTTCTTGTCTTCCAATCTCCAAGCAGCTTCCTCGCCGTGTCGCCACTTTTAGGTTACGCAAGATTACTCTAAACTAATTTAAATCGCAAGTATGATCTCTCGTCGTTGCATAGTTACGTCGCTTAGCATCAGCTCTTCTTGCCTCGCACCCTCTTTCATGTTTGAAACTTCACTTAGTTTTTGGTAACCTCCTCTTCTTGAGATCTTCCTCGTATTCTTTTGTTTTTATTTTTCAAAGAAAATGTGAAGAAGTAGTAATATAGTTCTCTCATTAAGCAAGCTCCAACGTTTCACACCATTCCAAGAAATAGAAAAATACCACGGTCCACCAACCTCAATTCGCACTCTCGATCTCCTTGCCTCGCTGTTCCTTGATAACTTAGGGGTTCACCTCAAACTCTCATATTCTCTTAATTGCTCGGAAAAGCAATAGGTAAGTTTTTAACTTAGAACTACGGTTCGCGCGATCAACTAGGTCTATATCTTAGCACTCTAAGTTCACAACACATTTCATCTTCTCATAGATCAACAACTATTACATTTAATATTATTCACACCTCAAGATAAACAAGTATAACAAACAACATTTTCACATCCAAAAGCAAAACAATTTCGCACTTCACATTTACATTCAAAACTTTTGAAACAAAAATTTTCTTCAAACTCTCACAATTTCCTCAAAATTTCCACATCTCACTTCCAACTTTAAAGTAAAAGTTTTGACTTAAAACTCAAAACATACTTTAAGATGAACTTTCCTCTTTCATGTAAAAACAAACAATACATCATTCCTCTTCAAAACATCATCATCTTTCTTTCTCCAAAACTTCCTCATCCTCCTTTCTCTAAAATTTTCTCATAAAAACATAGTACCTCTTTCTTGGTTGAGTGTGGCGAGTCGGGATGTTGAGCCTTCAATTCTCACTTTTTAATCTAGCGAATCGAATCTAGACTAAGACTGGAAAAGACTCTCAAGTCCAGAGCGGAAAGAAAAATTGCTCTGATACCACTTTATCACGACCGCATTTTCTAAGGATAGAAAACACGGTTGATCGTGACTAGGGGAGGATTAAAGATGCGGGAAAGAAAAGGGAAATAAACGAAACTCGACCATAGCTCGAAATTATAGGGGCAATTCGAATAAAATCAGAGTATTATCTCAACAGCTGACAACTCAAAGGAATACAATATCTCATCAATAAATGAACTCAAAAGAAACAACATTTAGCGGAAGCATTCGAGAGAAGAATCATACTATGTATGAAGACATAATATATTCGGAATATTTAAAAGCAAACACAAATCTTCACCAGCTCTGCTCAACACCTACCGCGCTTCCGCTGCGCTTTTTCCCGGAGAAGGTCTCTCCGGTACAGCTGTCGCCGTTCAGCCCTGCATCATCTCAGTTAGCTCCAGTCTCTTCCTCATTGCTCTTTCTCTCTCAAATTTTGTTTTCTCTAATACTCGGCTTTACTTGAGGTTGATTGAATCTGATAAAACATGGAGTTGTGGGTTATGTATATGTAAATATTGTTGAGTCTTTGAAGGGTAGTGGAGATATTTACGGTAACCATTTTGTATTGGGAAAGAAAAGGTTGAGGGAAAAGTGTCTATATAAACAAATCGTTGTTAGCATTTGGTGTAACTGATTTTCGTTGAACGTTTCAAGTGGGCTCAACAATAAGAAAAATAATACTATGTGACTTGGGCTCATATACTAGGAAATAATAATTGTTTCAGCCCAAAATGTAAAGTCCTTCTCTCGACGAAAGAAATTAAATTGAAAAAAAATTTCAGGTCCGCAAACGACATCGATTCAAGATCAAATAAAAAGGTAGAAAAAGTCGGGGTATTACATATTGTGATCTCGCCACGACCTACATCAATCAAAGCTTTGCAAGTAGCAATAAAATCTCTCCCTAAGATTAGAGGGACATTCTTGTCTACTTTCATGTCAGGCACAATAAAATCTGCGGGGAAAATAAAATCATCGACTTTTACTAAGACATCCTCAATCATACCTACAGTTTTTATGGACGAGTTATCGACCAACCTGAGTGTTACGTCTAAAGTTTTGAGTGGCCCAATGTTGAGTTTTTTGTAGTACTTCAGTGGCATGAGTTTGATGGAAGATCCTTGATCGCATAGGGCCTTTTCAACCTTTCCCTCTCCAATCTGGCATCGGATAATGAATTGGCCCGGATCTCTCTGTTTCACTGCCTTTTCCTTTTGGATGATCTCGCTGCAATGATGCGGTAGCTTAAGGTCGGCTTTTGTCGGCTTTCTCTTCCTCATCACCGTCTCCCTTAGTAGCTTCGCATATTTAGGTATTTCCTGCAACGATTCATCTAGAGGAATGTTAGTATGAACCTTACAAAACATGTTCAAAAAATGTTTGAACTGCTCTTCGAGCTTAAACATCCTCTTTGGTTGGAAAGGTAGCACAATCCCATTATGCCGCACGAGTTCCTGCTGAGTGGGTGCTTCTGCCTTGTTTGTAGCGGCCCGCCGCGGGGTGTGCGGCGGGCCGCTGCAGCGGTTGTGGCAATCCACCGGCAGCTGGGCAGTCCCCATTTTTCTGCTTTGCCACCCACTTCTTGTTGATGTCATCCACTCGTGCAGCTGCCTTTGCCCTATCCTCATCCAACTTCTTTTGGATTTGCTCCATTTGAGTGTTGATGTTGGCTATGGCAGGTGAGATCGTGTTCATTCCCTGCTCGAGGTTGTTTATTTTAGCTTCAACCACTCCGATCTTGGTGTCATTAACCTTCCTGTCTTGCGTGATTACTTCCAAGATCCTTGTGATCCCTTGGTCATACTTTTCCTCCTTCTTGGTTGTCTCAACTACTTCTCCCTTGCTAACATTAAATCCTGCGGGGGGTTGCAAGTAATTACTGTTAGAATAAGAGAGATTTGGATGAGGTCGGTTTCCATTATAGTTATTGAAATTACCGCCCCCCTGATTAGGGCGATAATTTTTGTTGTAATTTCTGTTGGAACCGCCTCCTTGCATGTAGTTGATTTCCTCCACTATCGGGGCAGGCGTTTCGGGTTTAGAGACCGCTATGATGGAGGTTGGTGGAATCGGATCCTCCTTCCTTGATGTATCCATTTGGTCCACCCTAACTCTGAGCTCGACCAATTCCTTCGCAAAAGAATTTTCCTCTGCCTCTTCAATTCCAGATATCCTCTAGATGTTATGCCTTTCTTTCGACTACCCCCTGCTGTTGGTGGCGAATTCCTCTATTACCGCCATGGCTTCTTCACCTGACTTCCTTAAGAATCCTCCATTTGCACCTGAATCAAGCATAGCACAAATCTTCTCGTTAAACCCATTCCTACCTGATGATCCACGGTGAAACCATGGTTGGGGCACTTTCGGAGCAGAGCTTTGAAACAAGTAAACGCCTCGTAGAGGGTCTCGTCATGACCTTGGATGAACTGGAAGATCTCGCTTTTGAGCTTCAAGATTGTGCCCGGCGGATAGTACTTGTCGAGGAAGGCAGCTACAATGTCCTTCCATGTGGAGACCTGTTCTCTGGGCATGCATTCAAACCACTCTTTAGCAGAATCAGTTAATGAAAAGGGGAAGAGTCTTACCCTTATGGCATCGTCATCGACACCGTTAAACTTGAGAGTGTTTGAGATCTCCACAAATTTAGAGAGATGGCGATTGGCATCCTCTGTAGCCCTACCTGCAAAAGGAGTTTGCTCGACCCTTTGAATAAGGGGCATGCGTAACTCGAAATTGTTAGCGTCAATACGAGGTCCTTCGGGTAAAGTAAACATATTCCCATGATTGAACATGTTCATCACGGGTTGTATTTCCTGATTCTTCTTCTCCAAAGCCTCGCGGGCTGCCCTTTCCGCATCTCTCTCATCCATTAGCAGCTTCACCATTTCTTGTAGCTTCTCAATGTCTGTTCGGTCACCCATTGTTCCTGATCCTTTTTCACTTCTTATTTTCCTACGAGTTCTTTCAAGTTCTAAATCGAGCGGTTCTAGGTTGTCCTTTCCAGAGCGCGTTCGCATACAAAACCTGCAAGAATCAAAAACGAAAACAAATTAAAAACTAAAAACAAAAACTGAAAGCAATTAAATTCCAAAGTAGTAAAATTATCCGTTTGAAGATATCACTCCAAAGTGAATTGTCTTTCGCGGCAACGGCGCCAAAAACTTGATGTAATTTTTATTAGCACTAAATAAACCTGCAAGTATACAGAATATATATAGTATAGCTAAAGGTCAGTACCAGATATCGAACACGGGGAAGGCAAATACAAAGTGTCTATCCTCTACTAAGACTCATTTACTATCTGGAAAAGCAAATAGGTTTTGAAAAACTTTTGAAAACTAGAAACAATAAAAAGCTTATAACAACTAAATGCAAATAAAACACGGAGATAAGCGATAGAGATAAGGGAATCCCAGGGATGTGCGTACACAGTTATGGTTATACAAATTCCAACTACAATACCCTAGCACAGTTTATACTTTGAAAGGACGAGTCACCTAGCTTATGCTCATGCGATGCAAACGTTGATTACAAGATTAGGGTTGTCAATCCTAACACGTAACTCCATAAAGCTCCTAAGACCCTTGAAAAGTCCTCACTCTCAATTAACAGTGTCGTTTTAAGGAAAACTAACTGTAGCGTCTACTAAGTGAATCTAACTCGCTAGAACTCTCTCACAATTATGAAGTAAGTTATATTAAATCATACAAGATTGTGTCACTCAATCATGCAGCATCAGAACTACTTAGGGAAGAAACAAAGTAAAAACAAAACGGATATTAAATAGAAAAATGAATTTGTATAACCAAAGTCATTACCAACACATCCCTAGAATCCTATGAGTTTAGTTACACATGATGAAATAAGCTTTAGTTTTATGTTCAAATTGTTTTCCCTTCAATCTATGTGTTTAGCTTATTCCATTATGTGTAACTAAACTCATAGGATTCTAGGGATGTGTTAGTAACGACATTGGTTATATAATTTCTTTTTTCTATTTAATATCCGTTTTATTTTTACTTTGTTTCTTCCCTAATTTAATCTTGATGCTTCATGATTGAGTGACACAATCGTGCATGATTTAATATAACTTGCTTCATAGCTGTGAGAGAGTTCTAGCGAGTTAGGTCCACTTAGTAGACGCTACAGTTAGCTTCCCTTAAAACGGCACTGTTAATTGAGAGTGAGGACTTTTCAAGCATCTTAGGAGCTTTTTGTAGTTACGTGTTAGGATTGACAACCCTAATCTTGTAATCAACGTTTGTATCGCATGAGCCTAAGATAGGCGACTCGTCCTATCAAAGTAATAATTGTGCTAGGGTATTGTAGTTTGGAATTTGTATAACCATAACTGTGAACGCACATCCCTGGAATTCCCTTATCCCTATATTTTATCTCTGTGTTTTATTTGCAATCAGTTGTTATTTGCTTTTTATTGCTTTCAGTTTTCAAAAGTTTTCAAAATTCGCTTGTTTGTCCAAATAGTAATTGAGTCTTAGTAAAAGATAGACAGTCCGTGTTTGCCTTCCCCGTGTTCGATATCTGATACTAACCTTTATCTATACTATATATACTCTGTATACTTGCAGGTTTATTTAGTGCTAAAAAATAGTGCATCAATTTTTTGGCGCTGTTGCCGGGGAAGACAATTCACTTTGGAGTGATATCTTCAAACGGATAATTTTACTACTTTGGATTTTAATCGCTTTCATTTTATTTTTATTTTTATTTTTTTTTTATTTTTATTTTCTTTTTATTTTAATGGATTTTCCTGCAGGCATGGAGAATCCATATAGTTACTATGATGAGTAGCAAGGAAGATATTACGAGGAGTGCTATAGCCCCAACCATGGGGGGTCATACTACGACCCAAACTGCTCTGATTACTCCTACGATGCACAAGATTACTGTTCTGATA
The DNA here is from genome assembly GCF_029641045.1 of Salvia hispanica. Classification (NCBI taxonomy): domain Eukaryota; kingdom Viridiplantae; phylum Streptophyta; class Magnoliopsida; order Lamiales; family Lamiaceae; genus Salvia; species Salvia hispanica. The sequence continues at coordinate 11,068,786 of NC_142696.1, read as the reverse complement.
ATTATTTTGAAATATGTGCAGGTATGGAGGATCAACCCCGCTCCAATTGGGAGGATCTGTTAGAAATCTGCATTGTTGAAGTTCTCGAACATAAAAAGGTGACGAACCAGAGGCTGGAAAATTTGGAAAGGAATACAAGCATCTTGGAAAGAGGGTTGGAAAACTTCGTCACTCAATTTGGGATGCTGGAATTTAACCTGGGGATCCTAGCCACAACCACAGGAAGCAAGCACACTCCAGGTACGCTTCCTAGCCTGCCAGAGGTAAACCCGAAAGGAAAGTGTCATGTTGTGCAGTTGCGTAGCGGGACCACATATCAACCGCCGGAGGCAGGAGATCTAGGTAGGGGAAGAAGGGAGGCAGAGAAGTCGCCCAGCAACAAGTCTGCCGAAGATGTGCGGCGGCCCGCCACACCACAATACGGCGACCCGCCGGCTATCCCCCAGCAGGTCGAGACAGGCTCTGGAACAGACGCTGATGAAGTTCTGGCGGCCGCCACACCCCATCGCGGCGGTTCGCCGGCTTAGAGGCAGCAGTCAGATGCACCACCACACAGCAGTGTCACCATTCCATATCCTCAACGATTGAAAAGCGAGAAGCTTGACGCCCAGTTTGCCAAATTCTTAGAAGCAATGAGCAAGGTCCACATCAACATCCCACTGGTGGAAGCTTTGCAACAAATGCCCAATTATGCTAAATATTAGAAAGATGTGGTGGCCAAGAAAAGAAAGTGGGGAAAGTATGAGACAGTAGGCCTAACAGAGAACTGCAACGCTATCATCCAAAAGGGGTTACCCACTAAACATAAGGATCCGGGGAGTTTCACTTTATCTTGTGTTTTAGGGAATGATGTGAAGGGTAAAGCATTATGTGATCTAGGATCTAGTATTAATTTGATGCCTTTATCTTTTTACAGGAAACTTGATGTTGATAACATCCACCCCACCTCAATCACGTTGCAAATGCCAGATTAGAGCACCACTACACCAATGTGAATAATGGAAGATGTTTTGGTAAAAGTTGGAGAATTTATTTTCCCAGCTGATTTTGTTGTGTTGGACATGCAGGAAGCCAAGAAGGTGCCTTTAATTCTTGGAAGACCATTTCTAACTACTGGGGGAGCCATGATAGATGTACAGAAAGGAGAGCTTACATTGAAGCTACATGATGAAAGCATTACATTCAATATCTACGATGCCCTGAAGTTCCATGGAAAGGAGGGGGCAGAAGGCTACCAAGAATGTGGTGTCATCCAAGTCGTCACCGATTGTGTGGGAGAAGTGGAAGTCACTTATCATCAAACCCAGGATCCTCTTGAATCTTGTCTAATAAATTCTTTCAGACCTAGTGTTGACTTATCTTCTTGTGATGCTAATGTGTGTGCTATAATTGCAGAATTGGAAGTGCTCCCGGAAAGAATCCCTCAAAAGGGGAACGCATTCTTGCCATTACACACTCCCGAAGAAGAGGCAGAGAGGAAAAAAGCAGTGGGGAAGCCACGGGGACCGCCAAAGGTAGAGCTAAAACCACTCCCCGAACATCTCAGGTACGCATTCTTAGGGCCAGATAACACCTTTCTGGTTGTTTTGTCCGCTGCTTTGAGTGAAAAAGAATGTGAGTAGCTCTTGTGTGTGTTGAACAAGTATAGGTCTAACATATGATGGTCTATTAGTGATTTGAAAGGGATTAGCCCTACCACGTGCATGCATAGAATTTTACTTGAGGAAGGGCATAAACCTCGTGTGCAAAACCAACGTAGACTTAATCCTATCATGCAAGATGTAGTGAGAAAAGAGGTGATAAAGTTACTAGATGCAAGGATTATCTATGCAATATCTGATAGTGAATGGGTAAGTCCTACGCAAGTAATAGCTAAGAAAGGGGGGATGACTGTAATGCCCTGCCAGGATGGAGAGATTATAGCCACTAGAGTAGCTACAGGTTGAAGAGTATGCATTGATTATAGGATGTTAAATGCTGCCACAAGGAAAGATCATTTCCCTTTGCCTTTCATTGATCAGATGCTTGATAGACCAGGGGGATATGAATTCTACTGTTTTTTTATGGTTATTCTGGGTTTAATCAAATTGCAATTGCTCCCGAAGACCAACATAAGTCTGCTTTCACATGTTCTTGTGGTATTTATGCTTATAGGAAGATGTCATTTGGCTTATGTAACGCTCCTGCTACTTTTCAGAAATATATGATGGCTATATTTCATGATTTGATTGAAAAAGTGATGGAGGTTTTTATGGATGATTTTTCTGTGTTTGGCAAATCTTATGATCATTGTCTTGACAATCTGAGAAAAATGCGTAGACACTAACCTTGTTCTCAATTGAGAAAAATGTCAATTTATGGTGAAAGAAGGTATAGTTCTAGGGCATAAAGTGTCTTCTGTAGGGATAGAAATAAACAGGGCAAAGATTGCAGCCATTGAGAAACTCCCACCTCCATCCAATGAAAAGGGAGTAAGAAGTTTTCTAGGACACGCAGGCTTCTACCGGAGATTCATCAAGGATTTTTCAAAAATCTCTAAACCTCTTTGTAAATTTCTTGAGAAGGATGTGAAATTTAATTTTACTTCTGATTGCTTGCAGGCTTTTGAGACCTTGAAGAAAGCTCTAGTGAGCGCTCCTGTCCTCACCACACCCGATTGGAGTCAACCATTCGAAATTATGTGCGACGCAAGTGATATTGCAGTTTGGTTCAGCTTTGGGGCAGAAGAGGGACAAGATTTTTAGAGTCATTTATTATGCTAGTAGAACTTTAGATTCTGCTCAAGCTAATTATACGACTACTGAAAGGGAGATGCTTGTTATCGTATATTCTTTTGATAAATTTAGAGCCTATCTTGTTGGAACTAAAACTATTGTTTATACTGACCATGCAGCTATTAGGCACTTATTTGCAAAGAAGGATGTGTAGCCCAGGCTTATCCGATGGATCTTGCTACTTCAAGAGTTTGATGTGGAAATAAGGGACAGAAAGGGGTGTGAGAATGTGGTAGCGGACCACTTGTCACGGTTGGAACACCCGGTGGAAGGAGAAGATTTATCACAAGAAATCAACGAGGACTTCCCTGATGAGCATTTGTTCTTCACTCAAGCCATCTTTCCATGCTATGCTGATATTGTTAATTATTTAGCGGCTAAGGTACATCCTTCGGATCTTACTCCTTATCAGAAAAAGAAATTTTATAAAGATGTACGATCTTATTTTTAGGATGAGCCCTACTTGTTCAAAAGATGTGCAGATACTATACTTAGGAGGTGTGTACCTCAAGAGGATTGGGCGGCCATAGTTGAGAAGTGCCATTCATCCCCAACTGGAGGGCATTTTGGTGTGCAAAGAACTGCGATAAAAATTTTGCAAAGTGGTTTCTATTGGCCTACAATTTTTCGCGACTCTGCTAGCTTTGTTCTCCAATGTAATGAATGCCAACGGGCGGGAGGAATATCTAAGAAAAAGGAGATGCCTATGAACACCATCATTGAGGTAGAATTGCTTGACGTATGGGGGATAGATTTTATGGGACCATTCCCAAAATCAGGAGAGTACCAATACATCTTACTTGCAGTAGAGTATGTTTCTAGATGGGTGGAAGCAATTCCAACCAGAACTAACGATTCTAAAGTTGTCACTGCATTTGTTAGAAAAAACATCTTTTGCAGGTTTTGTACACTCCGTGCTCTTATTAGTGATGGAGGATCTCACTTCAACAATAGATGGTTGGACAGCATGTTGGACAAATACGGAGTCAAGCATAGAGTCACTTCGCCCTACCATCCTCAAGCGAATGGACAAACCGAGTTAGCAAACAGAGAGATCAAGTCGGTTCTTCCAAAGACGGTGAGCGTGAATAGAAAAGATTGGGCACTTCGGTTAGATGACGCATTGTGGGCGTATCTTACCACCTACAAGGGCCCCATAGGTATATTCCCTTATCAACATGTGTTTGGAAAGTCAAGTCATTTGCCTCTTGAGATGGAGTGCAGGTCGTATTGGGCAATCAAGAAGTTGAACCAAGACTTCCATAAGGCCGGTGAGGAAAGGCGTCTTTTTCTTAATGAGATGGACGAGTTTCGGATGGAAGCTTATGACAGTTGAAGAGCTAGAAACGTGCAGTGCAGGTGCGGTATGATTTATCACTCGATCTAACAGGTCTAGAGGCTTCAGAGGCTAGAAGATCGTGAAACTATCAGACAGGGGGTCATTGGATGCACTCTATTTCTTCAAAACCTCAACCCACTATACTACAACTTAGCACAAGGAAGTAAAGGATCGATCCCATGAGGACGAAGGTGTTACGAAACTGCATTTGATGATGTTTTGGGAAAAGGGGGCTGGCTGCTGCCACGCAATTTTGTGGGTCGAGAACTTAAAACTATTGGGTCTGAGAGATAGGAAAAACTTTACTCTACCTACTGGGTCTAAGAAATGAGAACGTACGGAACATGTATGACTTTTGAGAAACGAGATATTTCAAAGTTCTAAGAGAACTGGAGTTAACTTAACTAGACAGACTTTCCTAATTTGGGCAGGCAGGGACAACGTAAACAGCAAACACCATATACACGAAACTCCAACTCAAATACACCACGATTCAACAATTCCAGACATCTTCATACGCAAATCCACAACCTCCATCAACAAACCAACAGATCTCAGCTCCAAACCTCCAACAATAAACAAGAACGAAAGTAAAGAGCAAGAAATAAAGATCAACTCAGCAAGATCCAACAAAAACCAACATAAACTTCCATAATAACTAGAAATAGGTTCGAATCCAGTAGATCAAAGCAAGAACTAGAGTTATAAAACTTAAAATCCAACAAGTACTTGAAACCGAAAACAAACTAAACAAAAGCAAGTAAATATTGTTTCTTCTCCTTCACAAGGCGGTGTTACACAGCAGCAAAACGACGATGAGAACCACGGTGGCCAGAATCCTCCATCTCCAAGTGCGCAGCAAGTGAAATAAGAACTTTGAAGTGTAGAACTAAGGAATGGAACAAGAGCTTGAACTAAGAGTGTGTAGAAGTGGCTCTCTTGTTCTTCAAGGTTGAGCTCTTTATATATGTGAGGCTCTGATCCCTAGGGTATCCCTCTGGTAATGACGCTTTGCCCTTGAATAAGACTCTTTAAAATAATCTGCCCTTGTTCCATTCTGCTCCTGTCGCCAACTTTTAATTCTCCCGGGTCCGAACGAAGACTTCTGATTTTTACTTCAATTCCATCTCTTTTGCATCTGCCAGGTCAGGTAACAGCAACTCCTAGGTCCGGCAGATTTACTACGTACCTAAACTCATAAACGCACATTAGCGCCCCAAATGCACAGAATTTTAACCCAAAACCAATGCATGAAACGAGCCTTTTCAAACTGCTCACACTTAAACCATACTTGTCCTCAAGTATAAAGACAAGAATAAGGAATAAGGCAAGTTTCAATGCATGGTTTCCCCTTAACCGACTCTACTAAAATGTAAAAAAGACTCAAACTACTAGACCTAGACACTAATGGACTTAGACAAAGAAAACAGACAAAGACACACATACTAAAACACATTGACACATAAATGCATAAACTGGTTTATATTCTAGCAGCCGCCCCCACAAGCTTAAGGTCTATCCAAGAACCTACAGTATCCGAATCTTCTCATTCCCTTCTTCTATCTAATCGGCTTGTCAGTTTGTCAAGATAGCCTCTAACTTTAGTAACTGTTGGATTCCCTCGATCACTCATTCCTCACCAGGGATGTTAGGATCGTTCGCACTTATATTGCTATACCACTGATGCCTCGGGTCAGAGAGTTCCCATGTCTTTACTCTTATTATAATTTTTTCTACTTCCCTCCTGGACTTTGTCCAGCTTATATCTCCCTGGACTTCGTCCAGCTTATACCTCCAGTTTGTTTGTTTTTTTTCAGACTCTCTGAACTTTGTCCAGTTTATTCCTCATTTTTACACCCTGGACTTCGTCCAGCTTATACCTCCAGTACCCTTTCCCTAGGCCCGAGAGGTTATTTCTATCACCAAAACTTTTCTCCTTCTAAGTTCTCTCCCTAAGCATCAAGTGGCAGCCCTCTCATTTTGTGTTAGTATGAAGTGTTTAAGGCTTATAACTCACTTTTATGGAGGGCTTCACAACTAGATCAGTCGAGGCATATTCTATCGTCCTTACGTCATCCAAACCGATTTTGATTTATTAAGGAAAAGGGCATCAAAGTTGACATGCATTCTCTCTTCAATTACTCTCACTAAGGGGCTTTTGCTTTCTATTTACCAGTTATGCATAAACACAGAATTTCCTACTAAACGACTTACTACTAACTCCTAGACCTAGCAAACATACACACATTCTTGACACTAACTTGCACTAACTCCCTCCCCCCTCCCACGTCACCATGCTTGTCCCCAAGCATTTTCGGTGAAGTGGAAATCAGGGCTAAATTAGTGCGACACTGAACAGACTCACAAAACACATATTATATATAAAAAAAAACTTCTCACACTTAGACCGAACATCGGGCTAAGTGGGAGAAGGTATACAAACTAACAGATACCAAAGCATGTTATATAAAAACAAACTTTTCATACTTAGACAGAGCATCGGGCTAAGTGGGAGAAGACAACTAACTCATATACACATGAAGATAACACAAATATTCACAGACAAATATATACGGGCATGCTTTGTAAAAAAAACTAAAACATAAAAAAAACAGAAACTAAAATTACTTGGTTTATGGGGGGGGTTAATTCTGGCTCTGGTCCCCCGTGGGACCAGACTTCTTGGCTACCGTCTTCACTTTCTTCTGGCTTGGTTTGGGTTCATCATCCTTCTTGGCCTTCTGTTCCCCTGGCCTAGGGGTATCCTTCTTCACTGGTACACCGGGTGTGGTCTCACTATCCTTTCTCTTCCTGGCTGATGGCATTTCCTGGACGCTGGATGCTGGCTGCTCTGAGGTGACTCCTGGGGCTTGTTGCCTAGATTATGTGGGCAACTTCAGGGGCATGCGCTGCTGCTGGACCCGGAGTATCTTTTGGTCAACCACGGTGACCATTCTCAGCATTGTCTCCACAGCCTGGGCCATCTTGTCAGCTTGCGCAGCCATCATCTCCCTCTGAGTTACCCCCTCCTGGTGCAGTTTCAGCAAAATCTCTTGTTGCTGCACCGTATTTGCGCCCAGCTTCAACATCGTCTCCTCCATCCTTGTCTGTCACCCTTCATTTGCCACTCTTTCACTACCTTCTTCTTCTACCTTCTCGGTCTTTATCTTGACTCCATCAAACCTCCCCACTTCGTAAAATCTCAGCACATCATCCTTCATTATCGTCAATCCTTTGTTGAATAAGAACGCGAGATCGAAGTATCCTGTGGCGCTACACATTGGCAGGTTAGTGACTGAGTCGGCTATCTTCATTGACACATTCCTCTGGAGGTATGCTCCCAGCAAGTTGCAAGTGTAGAGATGGCGGTCAGAGTGGGTTCTGACTCTCTGGCATGCATAGGAAGTCCAATACCCGAGGTGGACCTTCACATTGTTCAGCATACACCACATGAAATACAGCTCTGGAGTAGTGAGAGTTGCACCCACTTGACCCAAGAGATTTTACCCGATATATACTTGTGCCAATCGGAGTACAGGGTCAGTGATGTGTATCCCTTTTGATGTGCTCGTCTTGAATTTTGCCACCTTCTTGTGGGCAATCATCCTCCAAGCCTCCTCAGCATCGAAGCCTGTTGTATTCTTTGGTGCGCCGATCTCCCTTTCGTTCCAGGTTCCTTCTTCCTCTTCCTCGGGTGTGAGTAGCCCCATTCTCAGTGACCACTCCCTAATACTCATCTCCATCTCTTCATTGAACAGTCGGAAGGAGATTGTGTCTGCGTCGAGATCCGTAGTTTTTTTGAATTTGAAGGATGTGAAGAACTCCTTCGCCAAAGCCCCCGGTACCTCCTCTTCGTTGTGGTTAAGAAGCCACTCGAACCCGATGCTCTTGAAGTAGGAGATGAACTTCTTCTCCAATCTCAGATCCCTTAGGTCCGAGAGGCCAGCTTCTTTCCGGATTTCGCCTTCTTCCCATTCGCGGCGCGTCCATCACATGCTCGCTGCAACTTGGGGTCCTCGAACTGGACCATCGCTTCCAACAACCTCTTGGTCACTAGGACCTCCATCATTTCGAACGGACTTTCTTCCACATTAGGTATCCCCGCCTCCTCTTCTTCCGTCGGATGGGCAAATGGCACTCGGATCGCCTCCGGCTCGCTAATCACCACAGTAGTGGACGCTGGGCGAGATTTCTTCTTTTGGGGTTAGAAGTATGCTTCCTCTTTCTCTTCCTCTCTGCCTCATATCTCGTCTCCAGGGCCTCCGAAGAAATATCCTTCTCGGCTGCCAAAGATTCCTGGACCTGGGGGATATCATCCCTTGTTTCCTCTATGTCCTCCAGCCTTAGGTTCTTGGCCCTGCCTGCCTCTGCCTCATCCTCCTTCTTTCTATTCTGATGGGACTGCCTCCTTGTCAACCTCTCATCTGTCGGGGTCCCTTGGTCATCAGTTGTGGTGTCGTCTAACACGACTATCTCAGTCTCTATCTCCTCTCTTACGTCCTCGGTCTCTTATCTGTCAGCATCTCTTTCTCCTTTTTCCTCGACATCCTCCCCATTAGCATTCTCTTCTTCCTCTGTCTCCTTTTCATCAACTTCCTCATCAACACTCCCACCTTCCTTCTCATCCTTCTCATCACCAATTGCTTCACCTTCTTCACCTACTCTACCCTTCTCACCATCTACAGCCTTCTCCACATCCTGCCCTTCCTCCTCATCTACATCCCCTGTTTCCTCTTCCTGGTTCTCCCTTGCTTCAGCACCCTCCCCACTGTCTATACCCTCTCTCTTTTCTCCCTTATCCCCTGACCCAGTGGCCTCTTCATCCAATATTTCCACTTGCTCAACTCGTTCACCCTCCTCCTCTCTGTCGGATTCTTTAGTATCCATCCTATCACCCTCCTCCTCTCCAGGTTCTTCTTTATTTACAGAGGACTCAGCTAGGGGCTCAGTTTCTGTTTGAGGAATAGTGTTTGGGGGGTTCGTTTCTTGGGTTGGGGTTTCGGGAAAGGTGTGGGGTCAAGGCTTGTGTTGTAGATGTTTCGATTAAGGTTTTGGGCCTTGGTGGGATTGTAAGTGGGGTTAGGGCAGGAATTACCTCTTCTTGTTTCCGGCATTCCTCCGACATCTTGGCGAAGAACTTGCTCGCCTTCGGCTTTTTCCCATATTTCTTCATGAATTCATGCATGACCTCCTCTTCGTCTAGATCCTCGTCGTCGGATTTTGCCTCAGTGGAGATAATTTCGGCGGTGGGGTAGCTTTGGCAGATGTCCGGTTGTGGTTGAACTTCGGCCGGCGTGGGCTGTGGTGGAACTTCAGCTGGTGTGGGTGCTGGATTTCTTTCTGGCGGCGGTGACGGTGGTTTCTCGGCCGCAGGGGTCGAACTCGTCGCCATCGGATTCATTCAGTGGGTTCTTCCCGCGGGCTGAGCGGGCCATCGGATTCCTCTGCATTTTGGTTCGTCACGGTGGTTGCGGTGGTAGATGATCGGTGGTGGTGGTGGTATGCTTTCGGCACTGCAGAGAGAAAAATAATTTTTGAAGTTAGGTTTTAGGAGTTATGGGAATTTTAATTTAGGAGAGGGAAGTTAATTAGTCTTAGGGAAGTAATTTTAGGAAAATAAAAGGAAAATAAAAGGAAAGTAAAAGAAAAGAAATAAAAGAAAAAGAAAAGGAAATAAAACAGAACAACATGATTGGCTGCAGGCGAACGGTCGCGTCCTGACGTAAGCAACCGTACGCTTTTGAAATTCGATTTTTTTAACTTCCCCCTAATTTCTCTCCGCTTCCCTCGGACCGGATAATCTTCAACACTTAGTGAAAAAAAACACGAAATTTGTTGAACATCTGGGTCAAAGAGATAAGCTTTTCAAGTTTGTGCATTTCTTTAGAAGCTCAGAATTTCAAAAATCTTTTTGGGTTTTAGAAGTATATATTTTTGTATTTTCATAAAAAAACTTATTCAAGTTATTTACATCTTAATGTTTAAATATTCTTGGGAACTAACTGGTCCAGTCAGTTGATCAAAAATTTTACCCTATCTACCTGACCCAATAATTCCCGAAGTATATTTAAACATGGCTTACTAGGCAATAGTGGAAGGAGTGTGGAGTGGAATTTCTTCCACTTCACACAACTCCGAGCTATCCCTAAACACCTTCACTCTATGACCATTAACAAGGAAAGGAACAGAGTTAGCATTGACTCCCTGAATTTCCACTGCTCCATGCGCTCGAATGCCAACGATTGTGTAAGGGCCTATCCACTTGGACTTCAACTTTCCAGGCATGAGCTTGAGCTTTGACTGAAAAAGGAGTACTTTCCAGTCCGACTTGTAGCTCCTTGACCCGAAGGTTTTTGTCGTGCCAGAGTTTGGTCCTCTCCTTATACCACATGGTTGACTCATATGACTCCAACCTCAATTCTTCTAGCTCCTGCAGTTGCAGTTTCCTCTCTTTCTCACAGGCATGAGCCTTCATATTCATTTCCTTGACTGCCCAATACGCTTTGTGTTCTATCTCCACGGGCAGGTGGCACATTTTTCCAAATACCAATCTGTAGGGTGACATTCCTATTGGTGTCTTATAAGCGGTTCTATAGGCCCAGAGAGCATCATCTAGACGCTTGCTCCAGTCCCTCCTTGAGGTATTCACCGTCTTCTCCAGGATATTCTTGATCTCTCGATTTGAGATTTCAGCCTGCCCATTTGACTGCGGATGATACGGAGTAGATAACCGATGGTGGACTCCATATTTTCTCATCAGTGCTTCAATCGTCCTATTACAGAAGTGAGTCCCCTGGTCTGAGATGATCGCACGGGGCACTCCATATCGGTTGAATATATTGGCTTTTAGAAACTTTGAAACTTCCTTTGCGTCGCTTGAACTTGTTGCCTTGGCCTCTATCCATTTGGACACGTAATCCACAACAACCAATATATACGTATTTCCATATGAAGATGGGAATGGGCCCATGAATTCCATGCCCCAAACATCAAAGATCTCATAGACTCTTATCGGAGTCTGTGGCATCTCATCTCTCAAAGAAATCCCTCTGGTCAGTTGGCACCTATTGCAATTCTGGCTGAACTCATAAGCATCCCTATTCAGCGAAGGCCAGTAGAAACCGCTATCCAGAACATTCCTTGCAGTTTTCCTTGGGCCGAAATGGCCACCACACACTAGTGCATGGCAATGGTTTAGTACGTCTCTTTACTCCCACTCTGGAATACACCTTCTTATCATTTGATCTGAACCCATCTTCCAGAGGTATGGGTCATCCCAAAAGTAGTACTTGGATTCACTTTTAATTTTCATCCTCGGGGCCCTAGTGATTTCTTGTGCGGCAAGTAGTTCTCCAGTAACTAAATAATTTGCCAGGTCCACGAACCAGGGTTCGTCATTCGGTTTGCCTTTCCATTTCTCCGACTCCTCGGGCCCAGTTAACGCTAGCACTGCTACCAATCTGATTGGTCTAGTGGATCCCCCTAAGCAATACAAATGCTCCTCTGGAAAAGCATCGGGCACGGCTTCCTCATCTTCTCCTTGGGTAATTCTGCTTAAGTGGTCAGCCACTCTATTCTCGGTCCCTCTCTTATCTCTGACTTCCCAGTCGAACTCTTGCAATAGCAACACCCATTTGATTAGCCTTGGCTTGGATTCCTTCTTGGAGATATTTAATGGCTGCATGGTGAGTGAACACTATTGCCCTCGACCCCAGTAGATATGGTCGGAATTTTTCAAATGAGTACACCACAGCCAGCATCTCCTTCTCGGTGGTGTCATAGTTCTTCTGGGCCTGTTTGAGGCATTGAGGCATAAAATATGACATAACTTTTTCCTTCGATCCTCTGGCCCAAAACTGTTCCTATTGCAAAGTCACTTGTGTCGCACATTACCTCGAAGGGGTAATTCCAGTTGGGCGAGCGGATTATCGGAGCTGTGACCAGACGATCTTTGAGTAGCTGGAAGGATTTTTTACATTTATCATCAAACTCAAACTCCACATCATTCTGGAGAAGTCTTGTCAGGGGCTGGGCGATTTTTGCGAAGTCTTTAATGATCCTTTGGTAGAACCCTGCATGCCCCAAGAATCCTCGAATTTCCTTCTGATTCGTTGGGTGTGGAAGCTTAGAGATTACCTCCACCTTTGCTTGATCTACCTCGATGCCCCTCTCAGATACAACATGTCCTAGCACTATCCCCTCCTTGACCATAAAGTGTCATTTCTCATAGTGTAGCACCAGGTTCTTCTTCCTGCATCTCTCCAAAACAACATCCAGGTGACCAGGCAAGTCTCGAAAGAATCTCCATATACGGTGAAATCATCCATAAAAATCTCTATGTAGTCCTCCAGCAAATCTGAGAAAATGCTCATCATACATCGTTGAAACGTCCCAGGTGCGTTGCATAGACCAAACGACATTCTTCGGTAGGCGTATGTTCCAAAGGGGCAGGTAAATGTGGTCTTCTCCTGATCCTCTGGATTGACATAGATTTGGAAGTATCCACTATAGCCATCTAGAAAGCAGAAGTTATGTTTTCCCGCCAACCTTTCCAGCATTTGGTTGATGAAGGGTAGCGGGAAATGATACTTGCGGGTGGCCGCATTGAGTTTCCGGTAGTCTATGCACATTCTCCACCCCGTAACTAACCTTGTGGGCACAAACTCGTTGCGATCATTCGTGACTACTTGTATTCCTGATTTCTTCGGCACCATGTGAACAGGACTCACCCACTCACTATCAGGAATGGAGTATATGATTCCCAGGGCCAGCAGTTTCAATACTTCCTTTAAAACTTCTTCTCTCATGTTGGGATTGAGTTTCATCTGGAGATCCCGGTGTGCCTTGGCTCCTTCTTCCAAACGGATGTGGTGCATGCGTAGATTGGGATCGATTCCCACCAGGTCAGATAGAGTCCACCCTATTGCTTTTTGGTTCCTCCCCAGCACTACCAATAACTTGACTTCCTGTTCCTGGGTCAGAAGGTTGTTGATTATGACAGGCAAAGATTCGCCTTCGCCTAGGTAGGCGTACTTCAGACCCGGAGGAAGGTTCTTCAACTCTTTCTTTGGAGGGGGCACTTCAGGAGGCAACGGGTTCTTCTCCATACCTTTCTTGACCAGCTCGTCCAACTCTGGCAACTTTTCCGTACTGGCCAGTTGTACTGATCCCTTGGACCCAAGGGATCCTGCTTCGCCACAGAAGTCCATTATTGCCTTTGTGATTTCTTCATCAGATAGCCCTTGCTTAATAACTGCTTCACACCATCCTGCAACTTCTTTTCTCATAGATTCAGTCATCTCCGAGGCATCAACTTGTTCCTGCAATAGTTCGGTCTCAAGAAACTCCTGGACCAGGGGGTTAATGACATCAACAAAATGGAGGTTTTCCACGTCAAGTGGTTTCCTCATAGCTTCGTCAATGCTAAAAGTGAATTTCTCCCCATTGTAATCTAAACAGATGGTGCCATAAAAAACATCAATTATAGTCTTAGCGGTCCTCAAAAATGGTCTTCCTAAAAGAACGCCACTAGACTCAGCAGTTTCATTGTCACTCATTTTTATCACATGGAAATCAGCAGGGTACAGAAAATCATGAACTTTTACTATAACATTTTCTAACACTCCTTCAGGGCTAATGCATGATCTATCAGCTAACTGGATCACCACTTTCTTATCAGTCATTCTTGCTCCTACCGGTTTTTTATATATGGAAAGCGGTAACACATTAATAGACGCACATAGATCACACATAGCATGCTCGACTCTAACACCAACTATAGTGATAGGTAAGGTGAACATACCTGGGTCAGTCTGCTTCGACGACATTATCCTCTTCTGAATTACTGCAGATACATTCTCCCCGATCACGATCTTTCCATCGGACTTTGCCTTGCCCGCAATGAACTCCTTAATGAATTTGCTGAACGGGGGCAGCTTCAAAGCCTCCGGGAATGGGAGATTGATCTCCAGTTTTCCAAAGATCTCCATGAAATCCATGGGGTTGTCCTTTTTCTTCTTGGCATCCCCTCGGTAGGGAAAAGATTTAACACTCTTTGTTGCGTTTGTAGGATCTTCCTTAGAGGGTTCTTCCGCCTCTCCTTTCTCTTTTTTAATTTCTACCTCATGCTCCGGGTCTAAGAAAAATGAGTCAGCCATTCGAGGTAACGGTCTTCCCAAATCACCGGCTTGGATATCATCCTCTGCTCTAACTTCTTCTTTTTGCTAGACCGGGTGGATAACATCCTCGCTCATCGGTACTGGCATTTCATCATTTACCTTCAGCTTGAGTCCTTCATATGCTTTCCCAGACCTCATGGTAACCTGGCTGACATTTGCCCTTTCTGGTGGCTTTACTAAGGCTGGAATCCTCCCTTCATTCCCTCGCATGTCGCTCAGGGATGTCGCGATCTGAGATAATTTCTTTGACATCAGATCCATCGCGGCTTTGTGTTCCTGCTAAGCATCCTGGAGCTTGTGGACTACGTCATTATTTGTCAGTAAGTTGTTCTGCATGTGTTGTTGAGAACTCACTAGGTCATGGACCATATCATCCAGATTCCTTTGGGGTCTAGAGTTTGGTTGACTGCCACTTGGCCCTTGACCATGATTTGGTCCATCCCCTTGATGCGGGTGAAAGTTTCCTTGACCTCCTTGGTTATTGTTGTACTGATTCCCTGGTCCCTGATAGTTGTTGTTCCTCTGGTGTGGGGGTACATATGAGCTTCCCTGGTTATTTTGATTCTTATTGTTCCAGCTGGGTTGATTTCCTTGACCTCCTTGACTCCAATTACCTTGTCCTCCTTGATTCCAGTTGCCCTGTCCCTTTTGATTTCTTCCGGACCAGTTGGATTGGTTCCCTTGGTTTTCTTCTGAGTTAGTAATCTGGAGTTGAGGGTTTTGATTCCCATCGGACCACCTGAAGCATGGATTGTCCCTCCATGGAGCGTCTTTAATTTTCCACTGGTTCCAATTACTGCCCTGATTATTTTGGTTCCAATTTCCCACAACATTTATATGGGTTGGACAATCCATCCCTCCTTGAGATCCGCAATAATTGTAACCATCCTCTGGACCCAGTGCTTGTTTATCTTTTTCTATTGGACCCGGTGAGTCGTTCTTCCCCAGGGCAGTTAGAATAGTCTTCTCCAGCTGCTTCATTCTAACATCCATCCTTGCATCCACTCGGGCATCCATTCTTTCTTCACTTTGCACTGTTACTGCATTTGCACTTCCTCTCCTTAGGATGGTACGAGGTAATCGTATGCCTTTTTTGCATCAATTAATCTTCCCAGTATCTCTCGGGCCTCGCTCACCTTCCTCGTGGTGAAATTTCCTCCACTAGCAGTATTCATCAGGTCATTGGACTCAGGTTTTGCCCCTTCATATAATAGATGGTAGGTTTCGGCTTCCATCATCCTGTGGTTGGGCAAGCATCGAGCAGCCCCTTAAATCTGGACCAGTATTGACTCAACGATTTATCATATTCTTGCTTGCATTCCTGGATCTCCTTCTTAAGAGCATTCGTTTTGTTAGAAGGGAAAAAGTAATCCAGGAATTCCAACTTGAAATCCTTCCATGTGTTAATCGAGTCGGGTGGCAACCTTAATAACCATGTGTTAGCCTCTCCCTTCAGCGCAAACGGGATCGCGCGTAGGCGGTAATCCTCCTCTGTTATATCGTTGGGCCTCTTCTGAATACTACAAAGCTTACTGAACTCATTGAGGAATTCGTATGGACATTCATTCCTCTGACCTGAGAAATTGGGTAGAATACCCAGCACATTAGTTTTGATGCCGATCGCCCTCTGGCGCTGGGTAGAGACGATAGCCTGGGTGGGCTCACCATCTAAATGGGCAGTGAGCGAGCCGATCTCCGGGTCGTTGTCGCCTGCATTGGCCATATCTTCAACGCTTTCCTCCTCTGTTTCTGAGGTTGACTTTGGTTCCTTCTTAACTGACGAAGCTGACTCCTCGTCGCTCTCCGAACTCAGGTGAACTGGATCCCCTGTTGTAAGCCTCGATCTGGTGGTAACTGGGAATATCGCTTCCTTGACCCGCCAACTAGTCTGGGCGCTTCTCCAACCAGGTGAGTTGTTCCAGTGTCAGAACCGGTAGCTCCTGATCATAAACTGAAAAAAAGAAACAAAAAAAAACATAGTAAATAAACTATTTACACCAAAACATTCGCAAACACACAAATAACACCATGCATCCCCGGCAATGGCGCCATTTTGAAGAGCTAGAAACGTGCAGTGTAGGTGCGGTATGATTTATCACTCGATCTAACAGGTCCAGAGGATTCGACTAGACTTCAGAGGCTAGAAGATCGTGAAACTATCAGACAGGGGGTCGTTGGATGCACTCTATTTCTTCAAAACCTCAACCCACTATACTACAACTTAGCACAGGGAAGTAAAGGATCGATCCCACGAGGACGAAGGTATTACGAAACTGCATTTGAGGATGTTTTGAGAAAAGGGGGCTGGTTGCTGCCACGCAATTTTGTGGGTCGTGAACTTAAAAATACTGGGTCTGAGAGATAGGAAAAACTTTACTCTATCTACTGGGTCTAAGAAATGAGAACGTACGGAACATGTATGACTTTTGAGAAATGAGATATTTTAAAGTTCTAAGACAACTTGAGTTAACTTAACTAGACAGACTTTCCTAATTTGGGCAGGCAGGGACAAAGCGAAAAGTAGAGATAAGTTTCCCTAAACTACCAGGGTCTGGAAAAGCATGCAGAAAAGTAAAAAGACATTCAGAAGGTACTGACAGGGTTTGGAGAACAATGCAAAAAAGTAAAGTACATGCAGAAAAAGTACTGACATAAAGCAGATCTGGTTCTAACTACCAACAACTTCATCTTCTTCGGGAATCAAACGAGAATAGCAGATAAAACAGAGTACTAAACACCATGAAAACAGAGCAACTTCAGATCTAAACTTAAAAGAAATTAAAGCCTAAACTAACAGATCTACGCTACTGGACCTAAAGGATGCAGAAACAGAAAGTAAATAGTCATGATCATGCACAACGTATATAGCAGACACCATATACACGAAACTCCAACTCAAATACACCACGATTCAACAATTCCAGACATCTTCATACGCAAATCCACAACCTCCATCAACAAACCAACAGATCTCAGCTCCAAACCTCCAACAATAAACAAGAACGAAAGTAAAGAGCAAGAAATAAAGATCAACTCAGCAAGATCCAACAAAAACCAACATAAACTTCCATAATAACTAGAAATAGGTTCGAATCCAGTAGATCAAAGCAAGAACTAGAGTTATAAAACTTAAAATCCAACAAGTACTTGAAACCGAAAACAAACTAAACAAAAGCAAGTAAATATTGTTTCTTCGCCTTCACAAGGCGGTGTTACACAGCAGCAAAACGACGATGAGAACCACGGTGGCCAGAATCCTCCATCTCCAAGTGCGCAGCAAGTGAAATAAGAACTTTGAAGTGTGGAACTAAGGAATGGAACAAGAGCTTGAACTAAGAGTGTGTAGAAGTGGCTCTCTTGTTCTTCAAGGTTGAGCTCCTTATATATGTGAGGCTCTGATCCCTAGGGTATCCCTCTGGTAATTAGACGCTTTTGCCCTTGAATAAGACTCTTTAAAATAATCTTCCCTTGCTCCATTCTGCTCCTGTCGCCAACTTTTAATTCTCCCGGGTCCGAACGACGACTTCTGATTTTTACTTCAATTCCATCTCTTTTGCATCTGCCAGGTCAGGTAACAGCAACTCCTAGGTCCGGCAGATTTACTACGCACCTGAACTCATAAACGCACATTAGCGCCCCAAATGCACAGAATTTTAACCCAAAACCAATGCATGAAACGAGTCTTATCAACAGTTCATCCACTTATAAGGAACGAATGAAGGCTTACCATGACCGGATGATCAGCCCAAGAGAGCTCACGTTGGGGGATGTAGTTTTGTTGCATAATTCGAGACTCTCTCTGTTCCCCGTAAAGTTGAAGTCCAAATGGACCGGCCCTTACATGATCAAGAAGATATATGACAGTGGAACAGTAGAGTTGCTAGCCCTGGATGGACAATTTTTTCAGACAAGGTGTCGGAGGAAGAGGTTGATCTAGAGGAACCACCAAAGGAGTAAAAGGGGGTAACGTCAAGCTAATGACATTAAAAGAGCGCTTGTTGGGAGGCAACCCAACCATGTTTTTGAAAATTTTTGATTTAATTCTTAAGTATTTTTGGTTTTGGTTTAATTTTGTGCTTTGAAAATTTTTTCGCAGGTTCTGACCTCTACGTGGCGACCTGCTCGCTGGAACAATCTGTTGATGTGAGGCGACTGCCGGACAAGCTGCGGCGGACTGCCACCTTAGCACAGTTCCCAGCGCGATTTTTCAAATTTTTCGAATTTTCGCCCCGTCGAGCCTCGACGCGAAATTTTTCAAGGTATGTTTTCTTTATAGTAGTTTACTCACGTTCCTACCGACTCTACAAACTTATCTTATACTTTGTTGTAAATAAGTTTGGGGGGATGAAGTGGTGGACCGTGAGTTTAGGTTTTTGTTTTAGGGTTTTCTTTTTTATTTAAGTTTTTGCTTTTGTCTTTCAAAACCCCGTAGGAGAATTTTGTGTTCTAAAACTGTTTTCTTGAATCCATGTCGTGAACTTAACATGAAGAACTTAGAAACACGCATGCTTAGGGACACACTTTAGACCTTGTTGCCGATGATATTACATTCCATCTATGTTTAAGTATTGCTTGACGTTTTGATTTGATGGTTTGGTGAAAAGGTACATAATTAGTGAATTGCTTGTTCGCCTTGATTCATGCTTATACCTTGTGAGGATTTGAGCCTTAATTTTATTCTTGTGTGATTTATCTGCATTCGTGTATATGTTTCTAAAACTTGCTCCTAGTCTTGCCTAAGTTTACATAGTGTTTAAGTTGATTTAGGAGGATGATTGGCCATCTTTTCTTAGTCTACTTTTATTATAAATTTTTTACCCTCTCAAAATTTCACAATTTTTTCCCTTTGGAGCCAATTTTGAGCCTTTAAGCCTTTTCTTTGGAAAGCCAAATAATTGGGGACAAATTCCTTTGGTTAGTTATTATTATCTTTTGAAAAGGAATTGGAGAAATAAGGAGGAAAGTATTAAAAGTAGTGTGCTTAAATGTAAAGAAAGTACAAGTTGTGAAAAAGTGGAAAGTTCAAAATATGTGTTTGATCTTAGAAAGGATGCCTATGAAAAAGAAAAAAAATGTGAAAGGTTATGAAAAGAAAAGAAAAAGAAAATAAAAGGATTGGAAAGTGAGTCTGATAGGCTACGTGGATTCTTGGGTCTGATAGGCTATTATCGGTGTTTTATCGTGAATTACACCATGATTGCGGGACCCCTTACAGAGCCGTTGAAGAAGGAAGCCTTCTTATGGTTGTCTGTTGCAGAGGCGAGTTTTGAGGATCTAAAGAAGGCCATTACATCAGCTCCTTTTCTCCGACTGCCATATTTTGAGCAGAATTTTATTGGAGGCACCTTTAGCTGGAGACTGATACGTCAGATGGAGTGCGTGCGGTCCTTATTGATACGCTCGGATTTTGCACTAATTTAAGGCCATTATTGTTAGAGTTTGTATACTAGAAATCACCTTTCGAGTGATTGAATACTGTTAAAACTCTCATTTTATTTTCCAAATGAATAAACAGATTATTTTTGTCATAATGTTGTTATATTTTACATTTAATGGATGTTTATTGCATATTTAAATGTATAAGTAATTTAACAAAGTCTAAGTCTTTGTTTTAGTAGACCGGTTGTGGGCGTCGTCCACTTTAAGGTAACACGGTCAGTTCTAAACAAAGAAAAAGAATAATTTCACAACCTAGATAGGCTTAGACTACCTATCGTGAAAGGTTGCAATGTCAGTCCGATTATTTCTAAGCCTTACTGAAATAAGATGACGTTGGTGTGGTATAGCACTGAATGGATCTAACAGCGAGACAGTCTTTATGCCTATCTACTGAAAGACGAGGTCTCGTAAATTATTTCTCAATCAATGTACGTTAGCATTGAGCATACGGTATTGATTATGCACTACTTTGACTTACCAAATGGTGTGGGTTTTTCGCAACCCAATAAGCCTGGTATATTGGGTAGTGGTGATTAATATCTAGCGGTGCTAGGATTGCTATTATGTTGAATCGTGCGCGAGGTGAGTCTCGTTTGATAACATCCTCAAGAGAAGCTTGAAATAAGGTTTTATTATTCGGAACCTAGCTAGTTGGAGTTTAATTACTCTATGAATAATAAATAAGATTTTCTTGCTGAGTCCTCTCTTGGAATAAACAAGATATTAATTAATTAAGTCCATAGCAGACAATAATTAATTAATGGATGTCTCTATCTTAAGTGCGGGAAATAAATATAAAATATTGGAAACCCGAAGTACTTGTAATTTCGGATTTGGATGGGGAGTGCAATATTACTTCTGTAGTGGCTGCTCGTAATATTCCAATCTTAAGCTTATATTAAATTGGGTTTAATTTAATTAGTAAAAAGCTAATTGGGGGAGCCCATATCCAAAGCCTTCCATAGATCCCTGACTGGGCCCAATATGTGACTTATTATAAATAGGAGAATAAAGGAGACAGAAAATACACTAATTTTTTTCTCAAAATTTTCGGCCCCTACTCCTAGTTGTAGTCGAAATTTTCTCTCCTCGGTGGGAAAGGATTTCTGTCTTCTCTGTTTAAGTCCTAGTGCGCTGGTGAGATCAGCCCACCCTGATATCAGTTCACAGTCCGGGAACCAGTCAGAAGATCCGTGGTTTTGTACTGAAGATCTTCACATGGAGAAGGCGCTAGCCATCTTCGATTCTTTGGAGAATCATCAAGGTATAATGGCTAAACCTTAGAACAGCATGTTTTAGGTTTCTATTAATTTAAAGCATGTTATTATTTGAGTTTTTAGCATGATACGTGAGATAATTACGCGAATAGAATTTGTCTAAATAATCCGCTAAATAGATCTGATTATTATGTAATTGATTTATTGCATGCGCTTCCGCTGCCAACCCCTTCAATTGGTTTCAGAGCCAGTCTTTGGCTATGATTATTTGGATTTAAATTTCGCGAAATTCATGTATGCATGCGTTTTTGTTTTCGAAGCATGTTCTTGTTTTTAGTTGTTATTTTTATGCATGATGAACTCAAGAACTATCGAAACAAAGAACTCAAATCTTGGAACCCTAGAGACGTGCGATTCGTCGGCGCTTGCGCCGAGACGAATCGCGCGACAAGCGATCCGATTAGGGTTGTCGAGCGAGTGGGAGATCGGGCAGTGATCGACCGGCGACGCACAGACGAGAGTGGACTCGTGTGCGCCGCCGGCGTGACCACCGGAATCGGCGGTCTCCGAGCACTCACAGCCGATCGAGTGGGAGATAGGGCGCGATCATGCGGCGACGCGAATACGAGCGTGGGCTCGTCCCCGCCGCCGGGAAGACCGCGACGGCTGCTCCTCAACTCAGGCGGCGATCGACTATGGCGGTGATTTACAAGAGCCGCTACTCGTCCGAGAGCAGGGCTGTTTTCCTCCGACAAGAAAAACCCTAACCCTAACCCTAGTCGAACCCAGCCCTAACGTCGCCAGACCGGGAAGCAGCGACGCCGTTTGCGGCTGCTGCTGGCCTGAGCGAGAACGTCGGGGCGGAGGGAGATCGCCGGTCCTGCGCGGCGTCAGCCGCGCGCTAGGCGACGTCGACGGAGGGAGTCTCGCGGCGCGTCAGCACCGCAGTGGGAGAAGTCGGAAGTAGCCGCGCCTTGTGCAGGCTGCCGGTGGTGGCTGGGCGGCGAACTCGCCGTCCCGGCAGATCAACCCCGGTGTGATTTTGTCGTTTATCGTACGTGCGAACCTCGTTCGATGAGATAACGACGAAATATTATTTTATTGATTATTTAATTCCTAAATTAATAGAAATCTTTAAAATATTATTATTTAATTGAAATAAAATATTTTGGGAAGATTTCCCTAGATTTTAGGAATATTTTGATTATTTTCTATATCTATGAATATTTTATATCCTAGATGATATAGATGAGAATAATTAAATAGTTTCCTAAATTATATTATATATCTAGAATCCTAATAAGGATAGATATGTAGGATTTCATTAAATAATAAAATATATTCTCTTCCCAATCTTAATAAGGAATTAATTTAAGTTTATTTATTCATGTCCGTAAAAGATATAAATAATTATTTATTTTAGATAAATCTTATAGAAGACATGAATATGGATTAAACTTTAGTAATTAATAAATTATCCTTTAATAAGATGTTGAAAAGATTATAAAAGATTTAATTATCCAGTAAATTAAATACCAACAGAATTTAATTAAACCTTTAATCTGCACTAAGGATAAGGATAATTAATGAAAAACCATAACTTAAATATCTAAGCGATAATTACGAACTAAGTTTGTATATGGTCTCCATCGATTGGTCCACAACTTATGAAGCTGATTTCTAATATTATCGCCACCCATGCTGTGGGGACAATAATCCTAAGAAATAGCGAGTTCATATAGGTGGACTTCTCATTTGTAAATAGTATGGACTAGAAAGTAGTTTCCAATATTATCGCCACCCATGCTGTGGGGACAATAATCCTAAGAAATTACAAGTTTCAGAAGTTCAAACAGAATTTACGAGATAGCTTGGTCTTGTTATCAGCACATGAGCATTGTTATGGGAGTGTGTTGTAGAAAGGAGATTCTGTAATGCTAAATCTGATGGTCGTGCTTAGGCAACATTTGGCGGCCATGCCGTGCTGCGGTCTCTGGACTATTCGTCGGTGTTGTGAACAGTAAAAATGTTAAAATTTTAATGCGTATTGACCTCTGCTTGAGGGTACAAAATTTTAATTTTACAGTTGTGAGAATTTGATAAGTTTTATGGTTTAATCTACTCAATTTCTTCACATAAGTTTATGACAAATAGTAAATATTCTGTTTTGTAGTGCAACCTAAATCGTCATCATGTCACTCAATCCTCTTTCTGCAATTCTTAAAGAAAACAAACTCGAGGGCCAAAATTACATAGAATGGAAACAAAATTTGGACATCGTTCTCACGGCTGATGAGTACAAATTTGTGCTCACTACTCCTCGGCCCCCAGTGCCGGCGGCTAATGCCGCGCAGGCTGCGTGAGATGCCCATAGACGGTGGCACAAGGCGAATGAGATGGCTAAGTGTTATATGTTGGCCTCCATGTCAACAGTGCTTAGACATCAGCATGCCGCCATGGCAAATGCCACCGAGATTATGGAAAATCTCACGAATCTTTTTGGTACTCAGAATCGAACGGCTAAGTCTCAAGCCTTTCGGAGTATCATGTGCAAGTCTATGAAGGAAGGCTCGTCTGTGAGGGACCATGTCCTCGAGATGATGAGCCACCTCAATCAAATTGAGGTTTTGGGAGGCGTCATTGATGCCGAGTCCCAAGTTACTATTATCCTTCAGAGTTTGCCCCCTAGCTTCCAGCAGTTCAAGCTCAACTTTGAGATGAACAAAAGGAATTACACCTTGGCTGAGTTGTTGACTGAACTTCAGTCGGCGGAAGAACTCATGAACCAAGCTAAGGCTGCGATGGTTAGTTCGTCACATCGTTCCTCTGGGCCTAGGCCTGGCACAGGAAAGAAGAAAGTGACAAACCAGGTCGCACCTAAAGATGCTAAGGGAAAGAAAAAGAGGAGGTCGGGAAAGAAGCAAACCCGAAAGTGTTTCAAGTGTGGAGAGAAGGGGCATTGGAAGCCAGATTGCTCTAAAAGGAGCAAGGCTACAGGTATGCACCAAGCTCTAGTTGTTGAGTCATGTTTGGCTTCGACTTCTTCTCATACTTGGGTTATTGACACTGGAGCTACTGATCATATTTGTTTTGATCCTGACTTAATGCAGGTGACAAGACGGCTATATGTTGGAGAGATCGAAGTCCAGCTGGGCGACGCTACTAAAGTGGCGGCCGTTGCAGTGGGAGACGTTTATTTGCGTTTTAGTAGTGATAGATTTTTTATTATGAAGAATGTTTTGTTGATACCTTCTTTTAGAAGAAATTTAATTTCAGTTTCTAAATTGGTTTTTGATGGATATTCGATTTCTTTTAATGACAGTTGTGTTATTAAGAAAGATGGTTCTTATATCTGTCGTGGTATCATGGAAAACAATCTGTACACAATCGTATCTACACAATATAATGATCGCAAATTAGAACTCAATAATGCATCGAAAATTTCAAAGAAAAAAAAAGAACCTTCAAGTTCAATGAACGAAACGTACTTATGGCACCTTAGACTTGGTCATGACAACCAAAGGAGGATTCAAACACTCGTGGATCAAAACCTTCTTAAAGGGCTAGATACTCAATCATTTTCCACGTGCGAATCCTGTTTGAAAGGCAAGATGACCAAGAGACCTTTTAGAGTGAAAGGTAATAGGGCCAAGGAAGCACTAGAACTCGTTCATACTGATGTGTGTGGACCAATGTCAACCGAGGCAAGAGGCGGCTTTCGCTATTTCATCACTTTTATTGATGATTACTCGAAGGTTGGATATGTTTATTTGATGCGCTTTAAGTCTGAAGCTTTTGACAAGTTCAAGGAGTTTAAGGCTTATGCTGAGACGCATCATGGAAAACGTATCAAGAGCCTGCGATCTGATCGCGGAGGCGAGTACCTCAGTGCCGAGTTTTTGGACTACTTATCAGTAGAGGGAATTGAATCCCAAACGACTGCGCTGGGCACACCTCAGCAGAATAGCGTAGCTGAAAGAAGGAATAGGACCTTGTTAAACATGGTCCGATCGATGATGAGTTATGCACGACTGCCCATTTCGTTTTGGGGACATGCCTTGCTTTCCGCAAGTCATATTTTAGACAATTTACCGTCAAAATCTGTTCCTGCTACTCCATATGAGTTGTGGACTGGGCGCAAGCCCAATCTAGAGCATCTTAAGATATGGGGGTGTCCAGCTCATGTTTTGGAAAAAGATCCAACTAAGCTGGGCTCAAGGACAGAGGTATGTTTGTTTATAGGGTACCCCAAAGGTTCGAAAGCTTATGAATTCTATAGTCTCCGAGACAAGAAAGTCATTGTGAGTACTCACGCGACATTCTTAGAGGAAGACTTTGTTATGAATCATAAACCCAGCAGTGAGGTAGCTCTAGAAGAGCTTACTTCTGTCACAAGTTCCATTAACCAAGAACAAGTACCTATAGTACAACCAATTCCCGAACCTTCAACTTCTACACCTAATATTGTAGTGCCGCGCCGCAGTGGGAGGGTCTCTCATGAGCCCGAAAGGTACATTGGTTTGGGAGAATCTATGGATCACTCCTCGGACAGTAGTGTACCAGATCCCTGGAATTTTGCAGAGGCGCAGGCGGATATCGATCATTGCGAATGGGTGAAAGCAATGGATTCGGAACTACAATCTATGATAGACAAAGACGTCTATGATTTGTCCGTCCTACCCGAAGGCTGTACTGTCATTGGGAGCAAGTGGATATACAAACGTAAACGTGGACCCGATGGACGAGTTAAAGTCTTTAAAGCAAGACTAGTGGCTAAGGGGTATACCCAAAAGGAAGGTGTCGACTACGACGAGACCTTCTCCCCAGTGGCCATGCTCAAATCGATCCGGATACTGTTGTCTATAGCAGCTTACATGGATTGGGATGTGTGGCAGATGGACGTTAAGACTGCGTTCTTGAACGGTAGTCTTGAGGAGACCATCTACATGGAACAACCCGAGGGTTATGCCGTCAAGGGCAAAGAGCACATGGTTTGGAAGCTAAAGAAGGCCATTTATGGTCTCAAGCAAGCATCTAGATCATGGAATCAGTGCTTCGATCAAACTGTTCATAAGTTTGGATTCGAGAAATGCCCTAACGAAAGCTGCGTGTACAAGAAGGTAGAAAAAGGGAATGTGGTGTTCTTAGTTTTATATGTAGATGACATTCTTCTAATTGGAAACAATAAAAAGATGTTGTCATCAGTACGAACTTGGTTGTCTAACCAGTTCGAGATGAAGGATATGGGAGATGCGGGTCACATCCTAGGTATCAAGGTCCTTAGGGATCGTGAGAAAAGGACGTTGTGCTTATCCCAAGAACCCTACATCGAAACTGTACTTAGTCGTTTTAGCATGCAAGATGCCAAGAAAGGTTTCTTACCTTTTAGACATGGCATCCATTTATCTCAAGAGATGTGTCCTAAGACAGCATCTGAGACAGCAGAGATGAGAAGGATACCATACGCCTCGGCTGTTGGTAGTCTCAAGTATGCTATGCTTTGTACAAGACCCGATATTTGCTTTGTTGTTGGCATGGTAGCAAGATATCAATCAAATCCTGGCCAAGGACATTGGACTGCAGTAAAGAACATACTCAAGTACCTTAAACGGACTAAGGACTATGTTCTAGTTTACAAAGCAGCCGAGCTATGCCCTTTGGGATATACTAATTCAGACTTCCAAGCTGATCAGGACTCGAGGAAATCTACTTCTGGTTATGTGTTTACCTTAGGAGGTGGAGCCGTAATTTGGAAGAGTGTAAAGCAGAAATGCATTGCAGACTCTACCATGGAAGCCGAATATGTGGCCGCTTCGGAGGCTGCAAAGGAGGCTGTATGGCTCAAGAACTTTCTTATGGACTTAGGTGTGGTTACGAATCTGCCCAAGAGCATCATCATTTATTGTGACAATTCTGGTGCTGTGGCTAATTCGAAGGAACCAAGAGCTCACAAAGCGAGCAAACACATTGAAAGGAAGTATCATATCATCAGAGATATAGTGCAGAGAGGAGACATAGAAGTGGTCAAGATTGCGTCAGAGAACAACCTGGCAGATCCTTTTACTAAGGCATTGGCGGTCAAACCGTTCGAGCGCCATGTAGAAGGAATGGGAGTTCGACTCGCCCGAGACCTCAACTCGCTTTCAGTATAAGTGGGAGAATTAGACGTAGTGCACATTTTTTTTGTATACTCGAAAGCTGTTTTGAGTATAAGTGGGAGATTGTTAGAGTTTGTATACTAGAAATCACCTTTCGAGTGATTGAAAACTGTTAAAACTCTCATTTTATTTTCCAAATGAATAAACAGATTATTTTTGTCATAATATTGTTATATTTTACATTTAATGGATGTTTATTGCATATTTAAATGTATAAGTAATTTAACAAAGTCTAAGTCTTTGTTTAAGTAGACCGGTTGTGGGCGTCGTCCACTTTAAGGTAACACGGTCAGTTCTAAACAAAGAAAAAGAATAATTTCACAACCTAGATAGGCTTAGACTACCTATCGTGAAAGGTTGCAATGTCAGTCCGATTATTTCTAAGCCTTACTGAAATAAGATGACGTTGGTGTGGTATAGCACTGAATGGATCTAACAGCGAGACAGTCTTTATGCTATCTACTGAAAGACGAGGTCTCGTAAATTATTTCTCAATCAATGTACGTTAGCATTGAGCATACGGTATTGATTATGCACTACTTTGACTTACCAAATGGTGCGGGTTTTTCGCAACCCAATAAGCCTGGTATATTGGGTAGTGGTGATTAATATCTAGCGGTGCTAGGATTGCTATTATGTTGAATCGTGCGCGAGGTGAGTCTCGTTTGATAACATCCTCAAGAGAAGCTTGAAATAAGGTTTTATTATTCGGAACCTAGCTAGTTGGAGTTTAATTACTCTATGAATAATAAATAAGATTTTCTTGCTGAGTCCTATCTTGGAATAAACAAGATATTAATTAATTAAGTCCATAGCAGACAATAATTAATTAATGGATGTCTCTATCTTAAGTGCGGGAAATAAATATAAAGTATTGGAACCCCGAAGTACTTGTAATTTCGGATTTGGATGGGGAGTGCAGTATTACTTCTGTAGTGGATGCTCGTAATATTCCAATCTTAAGCTTATATTAAATTGGGTTTAATTTAATTAGTAAAAAGCTAATTGGGGGATCCCATATCCAAAGCCTTCCATAGATCCCTGACTGGGCCTAATATGTGACTTATTATAAATAGGAGAATAAAGGAGACAGAAAATACACTAATTTTTTTCTCAAAATTTTCGGCCCCTACTCCTAGTAGTAGTCGAAATTTTCTCTCCTCCGTGGGAAAGGATTTCTATCTTCTCTATTTAAGTCCTAGTGCGCTGGTGAGATCAGCCCACCCTGATATCAGTTCACAGTCCGGGAACCAGTCAGAAGATCCGTGGTTTTGTACTGAAGATCTTCACGTGGAGAAGGCGCTAGCCATCTTCGATTCTTTGGAGAATCATCAAGGTATAATGGCTAAACCTTAGAACAGCATGTTTTAGGTCTCTATTAATTTAAAGCATGTTATTATTTGAGTTTTCAGCATGATACGTGAGATAATTACGTGAATAGAATTTGTCTAAATAATCCGCTAAATAGATCTGATTATTATGTAATTGATTTATTGCATGCGCTTCCGCTGCCAACCCCTTCAATTATTTGGTCCATTTTTTATGTCAAAGTCACTCTACACGTCCATTATTTGCATATTTTATCTATTTTTGTATTATGACGTGTTTTGTGAGAAATGTGCAAAATTGAGCCAAAAAAGGGAGCCAAAACGCAAAGTCTGGACATCTGGAATCAGACGGCGACCGGCGACCGCCGCGAAGATGTACGGCGACCGCCGGCGCCTGGCAGTCAAAGCAGTGCAGCGGTCCACCTCGGAAAATTACACTTGGAAGAGAGTCTCGCCCGGCGACCGCCAGAAGTCATGCGGCGGTCCGCCGCCGAATGAACAGAGACTCTCGACTCCAACGCGGTGACTGCCGAGCAAGGTGCGGCGGCCCACCGGAGAAAGGCAGCGAATCTGAATTGCCCTAGATCTGCTCCAAGATTTACCATATTTTGAAGATTTTTTCCTTCTACAACAAGGATTGGCTTTCCCCTATAAATAAAACCTCAAGCTTCATCAAATTAGAGAGCTTTTACTTGCAAAATAATTCACATAGATCAAAAGCTAGAGTACTTCAATTGTGCAAGGAGTTGGAGAAGGATTTCAAGAACATCAAGAATGAAAAGGATTCAACCTACGGGTTTTATTTGCTTTAGTTTTATGTCCAAATTGTTTTCCCTTCAATCTATGTGTTTAGCTTATTCCATTATGTGTAACTAAACTCATAAGATTCTAGGGTTGTGTTAGTAACGACATTGGTTATACAATTCCTTTTTCTATTTAATATCTGTTTTGTTTTTACTTTGTTTCTTCCCTAAGTTAATCTTGATGCTTCATGATTGAGTGACACAATCGTGCATGATTTAATATAACTTGCTTCATGATTGAGTGACACAATCTAGCGAGTTAGGTCCACTTAGTAGACGCTACAGTTAGCTTCCCTTAAAACGGCACTGTTAATTGAGAGTGAGGACTTTTCAAGCATCTTAGGAGCTTTTTGGAGTTACGTGTTAGGATTGACAAACCTAATCGTGTAATCAACGTTTGTATCGCATGAGCATAAGCTAGGCGACTCGTCCTATCAAATTAATAATTGTGCTAGGGTATTGTAGTTTGGAATTCGTATAATCATAACTTGGAACGCACATCCCTGGAATTCCCTTATCTGTATATTTTATCTTTGTGTTTTATTTGCAATCAGTTGTTATTTGTTTTCTATTGCTTTCAGTTTTCAAAAGTTTTCAAAATTCGCTTGTTTGTCCAAATAGTAATTGAGTCTTAGTAGAAGATAGACAGACCGTGTTTTCCTTTCCCATGTTCGATATCCGGTACTGACCTTTAACTATACTATATATACTATGTATACTTGCAGGTTTATTTAGTGCTAAAAAATAGTACATCACTTTTGCAAGACAGTCGCTGTGTCATATCGACTTATCATAAGGAGCTCTATGCTATTGTGTGAAATGTGCAGAAATGGCGCAAATATTTGCTCGATCTAGAATTTGTCATCAAAAGTGTCCAAGGAGTTTGAAAGAATTGTTGCAACAAATCATTTAGACACTGGATCAGCAGTTATACGGCAGAAAATTAATGGGCTACAAGTTTCGCATTAAATACAAGATGGGAGCCTCAAATAAGGTGGCAGACGCGCTTCCCCGGCCGTGGATGCCCAGTCGAAAACACTGCTTGATGGCAGTGTGCCACCCCATACCGGATATTATGGAATTCCTACGGAAGGAGACTCAGTCCGCAGAGGATCTGACGGTCCTGCGTTTGACTATAGTGGACGGCACAGCAGACAGTAGCTTGTCATGTTCAGACGGGCAAATGTACATTCATAGGCGTGTTTATGTCAGCTCGTCTTCCGAGGTCAAAGGGGCACTACTTTATGAACACCATAGCACTTCCTCGGCTGACCACCTAGGCGTTGACTGTACATTTCGATGCTTAGTAGCAACTTTCTATTGGAAAGGGATGCGTAAGGATGTCAAATCTTTTGTGGAGCCTTTACCTATTCCTACGCAGGTTTGGGAAGACGTGTCAATGAATGTGATTACTGGTCTTAATCAATCTCATGGCTTTATTACGAATATGGTGGTCGGGGACTACTTATCGAAGTATGCAAACTTTGGCCCATTGCCTGGTCACTTTATGCTCTGCGTGTCGAAAACTTGTTCATTGATACAGTGGTCAAGCACCACTGTTTTCCGAAGACTCTAGTTTCGGATCGGGATTCTATGTTTCTTAATGATATTTGGGAGAAGATGTTGTCTTAGTGCTGTCAAATTGCACTTCACGACGACCTATGATAGGCAGTCCGATGACCTGAAGGTGCATAATAGGAGGTTGGAGAAATATCTGCGCGCGTTCACTGTGGAGCACCCAAACAAGTGGGTTAACTTCATCGCTCACGGTACTGTATGTGCGTGACCCCCCGTCACTGATTGAGGCACCACTGTTACAGGCTATGCCGCCTGATGCCACGTTCACTATTCGCCAGTGTGGTGAGCTCCTAGTGACTCTTCGCAAAAATTTGACCAAGTCTAAAAGTGTAAGGAAAGAAGCTTTATTATGGCATGTATTTGAATGTGTAGCATTAATATATGGTATAAGTGCAACGACATACTAGTGTAATGACAGAGGATTTATGTTGGCACCTTTTAAAAAGTGTCAGAAATAAAATGTAGTGAAAGGCCATATTTTTAGTAGTGTCACCTCATTGATCGGAGAAGGAGGATGACTACGGTGGTCGGCGGCAGTGGAGGTTCTTCATTGTTGACGTCTTTGTTTTTTCTAATTTGATGTGATGGTGGTGTTGATTTGGGAGCAAACCTAGTAGATAGATGATGATCCAGACACATATGGGTGGATCCAAATTCTATCGGTTGCGTAGCTTAGATATGTATTTGTAGGGGTATCAAAATGGATATCGGGAATTGGATACCCAATATCCAAACCCGAAATATTGGGGTAATTGGATACCCGATATCCGATTTTTCATGTTTCGGGATCAGGTTCAGGTATAGGATTTTTGGATTATCGGGTATCGGATAACCCGATACCCGATCGGGTACCAAAATTACCCTAATTACCCGATTTTTTATATTTTATTTTTTAAATTAAATAAATAATGTATTAATTCTATTATTTAAAAATTAAATAATTAAATGTACTCCCAAAATCCTTCACTCTTCAGTCATATTTTGGGTTAATGTATGTTTTGAGATATTTATTATGGATTAATAAGGGGTTTATAACTTATGAATTTTTTATCTTCAAAAATTTGTGGTAGTTTTTTTCTCTTAAATTTCAACTACTTTAAGTTTGTATATTTAAAGGTTTGTAGCTTATTTTCTTAAAAATATAAAAAATAAAAAAATCCAAAATCGAGATTGGATATCCGGTTTTTTGGGACTGGATACCCGAGTCGGGTATCCGGGTATCCGAAATAATTTTCGGATCGGGTATCGGGTATTAAATTTTGGGAAATTCGGGATAGGGTACCCAAAATTTTCGGATCGGGTGTCCGCGGGTATCCAATTTGACAGGCCTATGTATTTGCACAATTGTGAAATTTGATTTTCTTTTTATTTTTTTTATAATTTATTTTTGGGTGATTTTTTATTTTTTTTTTATTTTTTTGTGTTATATTTCAATTCAAATTCTAATTTTTCGACTAAGATGATAATTTTTACTTTCCGTATGGAACATAATTATGGCTTTTACAATCATTATTGTAATTTATCAATATTTGTAGGATTTCGGCAATTTAATAAAACAATGCTCCCTCTGTCCTCGAAAAATAGACAAGTTTTACTATTTTGGTTCGTCCACAAAAAATAGGCTAAGTTCAAAAAGAAAAGTTTTCAACCAATATTAATCATGCACATCATTCTAAATATGGACTCCACAGTCCACTAACACTCATTTATCACTACCTTTTCCCTCCCTCTCTTACTTTTTTTTCTCTCTCTCTCTTACTTTACCAATTATACATTAAAACCTGTGTCATTCACAATCTGGTCTATTTTTAGCGGACGGAAGGAATATTTATTTTATACTACAAATTAATAAAGTTTGCTATTGTTAAATTTTTCATTATGCTAAAATCTTTTTATTTTTTATATAAATTAAACACCTTCACGGTGGAGGGTTGAAGGGTTGAGTAGGACCCTCATCCCCTATATATCATCAAACCGAAAAGTCATACACTAAGACTATCCCAAAAGTGGATTGTCGAATAGAAGCATCAACTAAAACCATAACTAAAACCGGAACGGAAAACAAAAACTATTAAAGTTGAAGGAAAAGCAAAAAAGCCTCAATCAAAATCGGAAGTTCGGCATGCCCAGCTACTCCAATCTACACAATGCCTTGACCCGCGCTGGCACCGAGGATCCTGAATAAAAGACCTGTTCTCCAGACTGCATCCCGATCCCAGCAAGAAAATCCGCTGCCTTGTTGCCTTCCCTGTATATATGAGAGACTTTCCACTCTACACCACACAAATTCTTCTTAATCCTTAACATGTTAATACAGACTTCTACTGGACCGAGCTGGTCAGAAGCCATCCAATGCACCACCCTTTCCGCATCAGCCTCGATCCATAATTTCCTCCCTAGCTACGTAGCCAAAGACACACCAAGCAGAAGCGCCGCAACCTCATCCTCCAATCCCGAATTCCCTTCCACACCTGCAGAAAAAGCAGCAAGAATGACACCCTCCCAGTCACGCAGCACACCCCCACCCCCAGCCCTATGTAATGAGTGCGAAAAAGCCTCATCTACATTGAGCTTCAACCACCCCTCATCCAGAGGGCGCCAGAGGATCCTCACCACTGCCCTCCTACAGCCCCTTCTAACCTCTCCAAGCATCACATCCAGCTGCGGGAAGCAACCCCCCCACTGATCCGGACCTAACACCTTAGCCAAAACCAGATTTCTCAACTGGGAATTAACTCTCCTAATTACATTCTCAGCATCAAAGATTTTTTCCCTATAAACATTTTCATTTCTCTCCAACCAGATAAACTAAAGAATCAAACAAGGCATAATAGTACAAAGGTGCTGCCCTGTTCGACTTCCCAAATGTCTTTGCCACCACCTAAATCTTACCTCAATGTTCTCCCCCATACCTACGAACGCCGGGATCTGAGGGAACCACCTTGCAAAATGTTGCCACACTCTCCTAGCCACGTCTCCGTTCATGAAAAGATGTAATCTTGACTCCACTTGTGGTTTTACACAGCATCTGCACATTGATGCTAGTGAGATTCCTCTCCACTGCATCTTTGTATCCACTGGGATGCGATTTGCCAAGAGGCACCACATGAACATCGATATAGAGAGTCCAATGCTTTTACCCCAAATCATCTCATAAATCAGCCGCTTTCCTGCTCTTTTCCGTACCAAATTCCAGGCCGAAGCTGTAAAGAAGTCACCATTACTAGAGAGCTTCCATCGGCCCCTATCTCTAGATCCTCTATCAAAGGGTGTTTGCAGGATCCTATCAGCAATCTCCTCCGTAAGACCCTCTTCCTCCAACAGGAGCCTCACCCTTATCTCGTCCCACCGATCTCCTACCCATAACTCATTTACTTTCAAAGAAGGACTGGAAGGGGTTGAACTGCACAAACTTACAAGGGGCAGATTTAGGACCCAGGAATCGTACCAGAAACTGATGTTGCCATTCCCTAAAACCCACCGAACATGTTCCCGACAAATGTCTCCAACTTTGAATAGCCTTCTCCACATAGGGCTGAACCTGTTTGATCTATATATCACCAAGGGAAAAGAGATTGAGCAATACTTCTGGAACAAATATTGAGCCCACAAGGAATTCTGCTCTCTAAACCGCCACCACAACTTGAGGCTAAAAGCCTCTATCGAGTCAGCCAAGCTTCTAATCCCCAATCCTCCCTCATCAGTAGGAAGACACACTCTCTGCCATTTAATCCAATGAGTCTTCTTCATAGAATAGCAAGACCCCCACAAGAACTGAGCCATCACTTGCTCTATCTGCTTCACCGCCCCCTTTGTAGGGTCCAGCACCTGAAAAATATGTATTGGGAGAGCCCCACGGATGCTCCTTATCAGAGTGAGACGACCCCCAAACGACAAGTGCCTATGGCTCCAATTATGAATTCTAACCGAAATTTTATCCTGAATAAACATAAACAAACTTGTCTTTTTGGGTCCCCGAAAGATTGGGACTCCAAGATAAAGAAACGGGAGACACCCCTATTGAAAGCCACTCACCTCTTTTACTTCACTTGCCCAGGCGAGGTGTTTCTTATCAAGATAAAAATAGCTTTTTCCCACATTTACTTTCTGCCCCGAGACCTCCATGTCGTGGAGAGACAATCTTTTATCTCCAAAATAGTTGAACTTTGTGCCTGCGAGAAAATAATAATGTCATCTGCATATGCCAAGTGAGATAGTATACCTTGTTGTGCGATACAACATCTCCTTACACCCCAAAATGAGGCGATCAAGCAGCCTCGACAAATAATCAGCTGCCAAGACAAACAGTGAAGGAGAAATGGGGTCCCCTTGCCTAAGGCCTCGTGTGGATTTGAAAAATCCAGCCACACTCCCGTTAATAAGAACCGAAAACCAGCAAGGAGAAATGCAGTTTTCAATAAATCTTACCCATCGGTCCGAAAAGCCCATCATTTTTAAGATTTTAAGCAAAAAAGGCCATTGGACTCTATCATACGCCTTCTCCATGTCAAGCATTAAAAACATGTTTGGGGACACTACTCCTTTCCAGATTTCATGGAACAATTCTTTGGCCAGAAGCACATTATCACTTAATAACCACCCTTGAATGAATCCACTCTGATTAGGAGCAACGATCAAGGGAAGGATGGGAACCAGCCTTGCGGTAAGCAGCTTGGAGATAATCTTGTTCATCACATTGCACAAGCTAATTGGTCTAAACTCAGACCACTTTGACGGATTTTCCTTTTTCGGAACCAGGACATTCAAAGTTGCTACAATACCTCTTGGGATAGGGGAACCCGCAAAGAAATCCATAACAGCGGCAACCACATCATCCCCTATGATCTCCCAACACGATTGAAAGAAGAGGGCAGAATACCCATCCGGGCCTGCTGCACTTTCTGCATTGATACTAAAGACGACCTTCCTTATTTCTTCCACAGTGGGGGCCTTCTCCAGTAATTCCATGTTCACATGGGAAGGGAGGGTAGAAATGAGCTCCACATTCGGTTCTTCCAAGGGTCCCACCTCCTCCGACAGAAGGCCCTTGAAGAATTTTTCTGCTGAGCTCCGAATGTCCACCTCCTCGGTCAGGGTCTGATCTCCATCCTTGATCATGAGGATACGAGATTTAACTCGCTTCTGCTTAACCCAACCTTGAAAGAATTTAGTATTCCTGTCCCCATCCGCCACCCATTTCAGAGCCGCTTTCTGACGCCAGAAGTCCTCCTCCATCTTAAGCCTTAGAAGAAATTCAGTTGTAGCCCTGTTCATATCTGCTCGAAGCTCAGGGGAAGGATTTTCCTCATATTTTCCAAGAGCTTCTTTGGCCTCCACTTCCGCTTTTTTTAACCTCTCGCTAATATTGCCAAAGATCACTCGATTCCATATTCTTAGACTCCTCTTCAGCCGGCTAAGTTTGATCTGCATATTGATCATGCATGTAGTGCCCGTTTCCCCCCTCCAGCACCTTTCAACTTCCTTAAGAAACAAGTGATGCCGAACTCACATATTTTGAAACCGAAAGGATGGCTTGGCTCGAGGGCCCGGGCCTTGGCATCTCACCAAAAGCGGGCAATGATCTGACAAAAATCTAGGAAGGTTTGTTACTCTAGTCGATTCAAATAAATTTGCTCATCCTTCACCAATAAGAACGCGGTCAAGCCTCTCGAAAGTATTTCTCCTGGCCTAGGTAAATTTTGAGCCATCCGCACCCACATCAAGAAGCTGACAGTCGCTTATAGCCTCAGCGAAATCTATCATTTCTTTAGCCTTCCTCCCCTGCCTCCCTACACTCCCCTGCCTTTCTTCCTCAGAAACAAAGATATTAAAGTCACCCCCTACCAACCATGGAAGACCGTCCAGCTTAGAAGCTAGATCCCGAAGCTTATCCCACATTCCTCTCCTTCCCTCCCTAGTGCATTTGCCATAGGCAACTGAAATGAAGAAAGGGCCAGGGAAATCAGGAGAAACATATCTACCATGGAAAATTTGATCAGAGTCGTCCCAATCATCAACCTTAATGTCCTCAGCAACAAAAATCCAAACCTGTCCATTGCAATTACCCCCTAAACTGTAGTCCGAAGACCCTGCTCAAGAAGTCCGGTCTAGGATCTGTCATAGGCTCAATTATAGCTAACACTGAAATTCTATTCTCCCTCACCAATCTCTTGAGGATGCTTTGGGTGCCTGAATTGGCTACACCCCTAGCATTCCAAATCAGAATATTAAGCGACATGGGACACCGTAGATGCCAAGACCCCCTCACTGAGCCTTCCCTTCTTTGACACATTTTCCTCCTCCCTCTTTATCAAATCCAGAGCAGCCCCCCTTTTTTCCACCGTTTGTTCCTGCTGCATCTCTGAATCACAATCCACGTCATCCTCATCATCCCATTCCTTCTCATCTTCATAGACCTCGCAATCAAGTCCCCATTCGGAAGCATTTTGAGATATTTTGGCTTAGAAGAACCCCGAGCTAAGTCCCCCAGGGACAGCATATTCGAATCCACTACCATAGAAGACAAAACCGAGAACCTGTTTGTAGAATCAAGAAAAGGGGAATACTCATGTTCCCCCCCTCCACTTCGGACACTCTCACTGTCCGAGCCACCAAAAAAAGGGTAAGGCTCAGCCTCAAAGGAAGAGGCACTAGGGGGATCAAAAAAAAGAAACTGGATGGGTGGTGTTCCCCGACAGACCTCCTCCACCAGAACCAGCCAAACCCTCCAGAATCCCTTCCCCAGCACCCCCCTGCAAAACAGCCGAGCCCAACCCCCTTTTCCCCTGCTGCTGAAAACCCACCCCACCCAGATCCTCCCCCTTGTCACGCCCCTGTCCAGCACCAACCCCAACAACTTCACCCTGAACCCCCCCCCCCCCCCCCCCCTCCCCCTCAGCCGACAACCCTGACCCACCAGCAGACCCCCCAACCTCTTGCCGAACATTCCGAGCCACTGGTCTATCATAGACCCTTCTCACCGGCTTCTCCCTATTACCATTCGCATAGCACACTTCACTAGAATGACCAACATGCTTACATTCTTGGCAGTATAACGGAATACGGTCTCATCGAACTGATTGTCTGATCTCCCTCCCCTGAATATTAAGGATGATCTCTTGAACTTGCATTTTGGATATGTCTATCTCAATGCATACCCTAGCAAAGGACAATCTAGAGCGAGAAATTGTTGCATGATCCACCAATAAAGGTTCCCTAAGAAGGCCTCCAATTGCAAACAGTGCAGATTTTTCAAACAAGTGGATAGGGAGGCCTATCAAGTTGCACCACACCGCCGCAATAGGAGACTCAAAAAACGGATCAAAATCTGTAGTCCACTTAAACACTCTCATGGGGTGACGATCAACGAACCAAATAGGCATTCCATTAGGCCCATTTAACAATTTTGCATAGTCATCAATCAAGGAAAACTGCACCAAAATATGCTTAGCATTTATATACTTCCAGGAGAACTCACCCTTAAATTTCATGCCCATGAAAGCTTTCTGAATATAGAGCGATGAGGGGATCGAGTGAGAGAATTTTCCCACAATCGCAAACCCCAACTTTTCTGCCAAGTATAAAGTCTCTACGCTCGAAAATTGGATTGAAGGGAGCCCACAACACTCTCCCGGCACGCCCATTTTCTGAATCTTCTCTGGTTCAAAGCTCACCGGTAATTTTCCCCCCGAATGCACCCCTTCTGTCAAAGTAGCCTTATAGTTTCTTGTCCCAGCCCAACTGCTACCATTTACTTTAGAACTCATACCCCCCTTACTGATATTATTCATCATCTCCTTAACCGGCTGCTCCAACCTTGGCATCTCCTTTCCCCCGCCTCCTCTGACTTTGTCTTTGACTTTCGCAGCCCAGAGACTTTCCTTACACAGGGGCGGAAACTCCTCAGCTGAACTACCTCCACAGGCGCCTCCCCCGCTCTGCTCCCCCATAATACAATCTATCCCTCCAGATACAGCAGTAGCTTGTGCCACTTGCCCACCAATAAACTCCATCTCCTGCAAGGGTTGAGCCGATATTAAGTCCAAAGCTAAGTCCAGTTTCACCCCATCCAACATCAACTTTGTCTTCCCTGCACAGATAACACCCTCATCTGCCACTTCTCCATGAGAACTAAGAGCAGCAAACACAGGATTTTGGTCATCACCCTTCCCTGAAACCAACCCCACAGCAGCCCCAACTACTCCTTCAGCCCTCAATCCATCCCCTGCAACCACCAAAACTCCCTCATTAGAACCCAAGCTCGCAGCAAACTCCTCTTTCCCTGAAGCCAACAAAACACCAGCCTCATTCCCTTCCAGTCCTAGACCACCCAGAACCCCTTCTCCTACCTCCAGACATTCCGGAATAACAGGAAGCACAGACGAACCCCTATTCCCCACCCCTTTCTTCCCCTTTCTCAACACCGAACCCATTTCATCGGAGCTCTTCTTTCCCGAATGCCTCAGAGACTTGCCACGTAAGCCCCCCTTTCTCACCTCCAGCATTCTAATGAGAGGGGACTTAGGGCTCGAGATCGCCCGCCGATTCTTCAAAGGCGACGAGCGCAATCCCCTCCTCTGCGTAACCCTCCTTGGTTCAGCCAAATCAACTTTGCAAACATCAATTGGAGGCTGAGAGAACAGATCAGAAGTGAACCCATCCGCAGAAACCTCCTCCGGCATCTCCGCCATTCTCCCACCGGAAACCCCAACACCCAGCCACCCACCAGAGGCCCGCCGGCCGCACCCCGACAACCCACCGGCAGCACACCAGAAACCAACCAAAACCCCCTACAAACCTTCAAAGAAACAGCAGATCGAGAAAAAAGAGGCAAAAGAGGCAGAATGGAATCGTTGTGTGTGAATCGCCCATACACTGTGTGAAAATCGCACACAGTGGAGGTAGCCCAAGAATTACTATTGCTAAAATCTGTACTTATGTTATAAGTTAACTCAATTAACAAAAAATACATGCAGGAAGGGTATACATGTCTTTTCACACATATAAACAAATCATCTCATTTTACTCCCTACGTTCCACAATAATAATCACAGTTTGTCATTTCAGTTCGTCCCACAGTAAAAGTCACATTTCACACCATAAATAGTAAATAGGTCTCACATTAAACTAATTCACTGCACTCACATTCTATTATAAAACGAATATAAAAAAGCGGACCTCATATTCTACTAACTTTTTCAACCCACTATTTTATACATTTCTTAAAACTTGTGCACATCAAATGTGACTCCTATTATGGGATGGAAGGAGTATATCTTAAGCTATCAAACACTACTGTAAAATTGTGTTATCTTACAAAATTAAGATTAATCATCTCACGTTGAGTTATCACATAATTTTATAACATGTATCCTATCATGTAAATTGTAGTATCTCCTATCTTAACTACTTCTCTCTAATTCTGTGTTGGGTTGATCAAATAAAAGAAATGTCAGATTTACTCAACTGTCCACATAACTAACTCTAAAACGGCCCAACAACTCTAACTAACTAGCTGACTAGCTGAAGCTTCTTGGGCCCAAGACTCTTGCTGTGGATCACGCACCCCTGATCCATTATTTTGCATGGACACAGGATACACATAGGTATCTAAGAGTAACCACAATAGGCCACTGCGTGGCGCGGCTGGGCCGCGATGGTCTACTGCAAGTAGAGGTGCCCACGATTCCAAAACCGCGAGGGTGTTTCGCGGTTATGGTTCCAAATCCGCCTGTTTCGGTTTTGGTTCTGAATCGGCGGTTTTTCGGCGGTTTTTTTAACAATTTTTCAAGATTCCGAACCGCCGGCTATTTGCGGTTCTGGCTTGATTTCGGTTCGAAAATTTTTGAACCTGAACCTGAACGGAACCACGGTTCAAAAATCGACGGTTTCGGTTCAGATAAATTCTCACGGTTTCGGTTCGGAACTGTAATCGGCGGTCACGATTTCTGTTTTAACCGCCAGTTCGGTAAACCTTGGGCAGGTCTAAAGCAAGGTAGGAGGGAGCCGTGATGGTGGAGGAACAACCATGAACGCGGCGGGGTCGTGGGGGAGGCGGCAGAGAGAGCGGCGGCGGCGTGGCTCCAATTTCCGATTTTTTTAATATTTTTTATTTTCTTAATTAATTTTATATATAAACCTATTCCGAATTAATTTTATTTCATCCAATTAAAATATACCAACAATTGATAAAATAATGTGATTTTTGGCTATGGCGTGGTTGTACAAGTTTTTTGTGGATGTGCTGACTAAGCGGATAAGTTTTTTTTTGTTGTGGTTGGCTGTTCCGTCTTATTGTATACACTCTGACAAGAATTTCAATAAATACACATGATATTATTTATTTATTTATGAATTCAAATATTTTTATTTAATTTGATAACATATAATATATCTTGCTTTATTTAATTTAGTTACAAATTTTCTTTAAATGCAATATTTAATTCAGAACGATGCAAAATACAATAGCAATGGAATAAAAATGTTAAAACTCTTAAATCTTGTCCCACATCGACTTGGTGATAATCCTAGCTCCTCTATATAAGTATGGATAACCCTCCCCCTTATAAGGCCTTCTAAAGGGTGAGTGGCTCATATCTAATATAGTATCAGAGTGGGCCCAAGTCGGTGATGGACTATATCTCTTCTCTTGCCTACCCACGTGATGGAAGTCCGATGTGTTATCCCGGCCCACACTTAAGGGATTGTCCCACATTGACTTGGTGATGATCCTAGCTCCTCTATATATGTGTGTAATATGTATAATTCTTCCCCTTATAAGGCCTTTTAAGGGGTGAGTCACCATTTCTAATAAAAAACATCAAATCTAATATTACAAAAGTCTCACTTCAAGAAAAGAAAATAAACAAATTACTGAAAACAAAATAAGCTAAAATGGTTCCTCAATTCAGAAAAACAAACTTCACTGGTTTTACAAACAAAAAACAAACTTATACAGATATTAATACAGAAAAAGGATTTAAACACTTCTCAATGACTCTAAATTGCACCTCGATTACAACTACAATATTGCATTTGTCACATAGCTGCATCACATGTGATATTGTATTGCATCATATGTCCATAATATTGCATTATTAATATGCGAACCATGACTATATATTACACTACCATAGAAACTGAAAATAAAACCATGGAATTGAAAATGAAATAAAATACTTAAATATGGGGATGAAAATATTTTTAATTAGACCTGTAATGAATTATTGATACCCATGCGTCAATGGAATTATGGAATTTTTGATTGAGAGATTTTATGTACCATAATATTGTATTGAAGATATTGTATAGTATTGTATAACCATAAAAGAAAAAATAACTTCCCATATACTCCATAGAATAGTTAAGAGCACAGCACTCCCAATGGTGCCGGCTAAAAGTCGGCGTTTTTTCGCCGTCTATCGCCGAGTTATCGCCGACCAATGGGAGAGGTCGGCGATAATTCAGCGATTTTTCCTCCCGTTTTATCGCCAACCGTTGAAAAATCGCCGGATTATCGCCGAATTATCGCCGACCACTATGGGCGATAATTCGGCGATAAATATATTTTTTGTTTTTTTTTTAATTTCCCCCCTATAAATACACACCTTCTCTTCATTCTCTCCGCATCCTCATCCCTTTTCTCTCTTCATTCTCTCCTCATCCTCATCCTTTTTCTCTCTTCATTTATTTTCTCTCTCTCCATCTATATTTAATGAATTCTGAATCGTCTTCTCATTCTCGGTCCGACGAGGAGATATCTCATTCTTCTTCCGAAGAGGAGGTACCTCCCGCTCCCACCGGATGGGATGTCGCGGGTTTCGCCAACAACCCAGTCAACAACTATATCTCCCGTTTCATACAAAGCGAGCTTGCTCGAATGCAGCAGCCACCCCAACGGCCAATCCGCAGGCGGCGCCGATACATCCCCCGCGACCACGCTGGTGGGCGCGATCGGCTGTTCGCCGATTATTTTGCTGAGGAACCACGGTACCTGGCAGATGTATTTTGTCGCCGATTCAGAATGCGCCGCTCCCTCTTCCTGCGCATTGTTAATGCGTTGTCCGCGCGTTACCCCGAGTTCCGGCTCCAGCGAGACGCCACAGGGAAGCCCGGTCTATCGCCCCTGCAGAAATGCACTGTTGTCATCCGACAATTGGCATATGGAGGGTCCGCCGACATGTTCGATGAGTATCTGCAATACGGCGAGACGACTGGCAACGAGTGCCTGAAGAATTTTTGTCAGGGCGTGCGAGAGATATTTGGGGAGCACTACCTTCGCTCGCCGGACGCAGCTGACTGCCAGTTCCTGCTGGATTGGCACTGGAGGAGCCACCGCTTTCCGGGGATGCTCGGCAGCATCGACTGTATGCACTGGCAGTGGAAGAACTGCCCAACCGCGTGGCGAGGCCAGTTCACTACCGGCTACAAAGGTATGCATCCCACCATCATTCTTGAAGCCGTTGCCGACCAACGGCTTTGGATTTGGCATGCTTATTTTGGTATAGCCGGGTCGAACAACGACCTAAATGTTCTCAATTCCTCGCCCCTTTTCAACGAGCGGGTCAACGGGTTAGGCCCCTCCATCGAATTCATGGCCAATGGCAATGTGCATAACATGGGGTACTACCTGGCTGACGGCATCTATCCGCAATGGCCCGTGTTTTTGAAGACGATTAGATGCCCAATCGGAGATAGTAGAAAGTATTTTGCCCGAGCGCAAGAGTCTGCGCGCAAGGATGTGGAGAGGGCGTTTGGGGTGCTCCAATCGCGATTTGCACTGGTAAAGGGCCCGATGCGCTTTTTCTACCAGAGGGATATTGCCGACATCATGTATGCGTGCATCATCATGCATAACATGATCATCGATGATGAACACGAAGGCGTCCTCAACGTCACCAACGACACCAGTGTTGCATCATCGAGTCACGGTGTCTCAACCGAGTTCGAGTCCGCCCGCCGGGGTGTACCGTACAACGAACATGAACGGTTGCGTTCATGGACATACACCAGAAGGAGGCCCATCGAGCACTACAACACGATATGATCGAAGAATTGTGGGCAAATAGAAACCGCACCCACCGCCCTTGAATTTTTTTACTTTGAATTTTTTTTTCCATTCCTGTACTATTTTTTTTTATTAATTTTCGTCGTTGTAATGTTTACCCGTGTTTAATACAACGAACTTTATTACTATTATTTGTTTTGTCTTATAAATTAAATTAGCTAGCTTTATTATATACAAAAATAAAACAATTAAATTAGTGATGATGTAAAAATGAAATGTTGAGTTAGGGAGAAATAAGGGAGAAACCATTGGAGCAGTTGACTCAACTTATTTTTAACACAAGTATACCCGCAAGTGTACGGGGCTAATGTAGCAAATAGTAAGCAAAGAGTATCGTATCCACAAAGACAATGAGTGTCAACCTAATTACCACGAACCAACCTCAACTACTATCTAGATGAATCGGAAAGTTTGGGTTTTCTAAATCTACTTAAAAGCAAGATAAAAACAATTAAAAACAACTAGAGAACTGAAAGCAAATAAGAAAACGAATGTAGATCAAGGATGAGAAGGGTAGAATCCTACGGGATCGATAACAACTATCCTATGCTCAACTAACTTCCTAACTATGCCAACAAAGGGTCTCAAGGGTTATTAAGCTATCACTAAGGTAAAACTATATCTTTTCTCAAAGCATATAATTTGTAGTTGCTACCTAGAACCGAAGTCTCCTTCCTAGAACTAAGGCAACAACTCCTAATAGCTCCTAAGATACTTAGCTTCATTCAAAGGCTCAAATCTCTCGATTATATTGGCAAAGACGTCAATTTCTTCTCTTTCAAATTAAACTACTCACTTCTCAGTTCTTGTAGTAAAATCCACATGCATTTATAAGGTGATCAGTCAGATAAATGTATAAGCACGGAAGAAATCAAAATAACCACATGAGCTAAGGCATAGAAAAAGGAAATCAATTAAACATAAGAATCATTGT
This sequence comes from Salvia hispanica, assembly GCF_029641045.1. NCBI lineage: Eukaryota > Viridiplantae > Streptophyta > Magnoliopsida > Lamiales > Lamiaceae > Salvia > Salvia hispanica. The sequence continues at coordinate 11,023,972 of NC_142696.1, read as the reverse complement.
ATCTCCCCCGTAGAACTCTGCGAAGGATTTAGCTACTCATGTTCATCACAAAAGTCAAAGAAATATTCAAAGAAGTATTCAAAAACATTGTTTAAACAAGAATAAACTAAAGGTAGAAACTCCTAGAACTGGATTGGGCGGATTGGAGATCTCGTCTTCAATCTTGCGATGAATACTCGTCCTCTGCTCGTTCTTCTCTTCTTTCTAGGTGAAAAAGTGGTATTTTTGGGGTAGGAGGCATGTAAGTTAAGTTTGGAGGCGTTTCCTAGGCATATATATACCTAGGGTTGACTTTGGGCCAGAAATAAGCTGTCCGACGAAGCTGGCGGGTCGCCAGGTTGGGTGTGCGTCGAAGCTGGCGAGTCGCCAGCTGCTTACGGCGTTTTTTTCGTGGATTGCTGGCGAGTCGCCAGGTTCGTTTGCATGCGAACCTGGCGGGTCGCCAGCTATGTCACTGCACTGCGCAGTCTTGGTAAAACGGCCATAACTTCTTCTACCGAACTCCAATTGAGACGTTTAAGATATCCACGCGAAGCTCTTTCAAAGAAGAAGAGAATGGTATGTATTACATGCGAATCGGACTTCAAAATCTCCAGATAAGCTGTCTCGAACATTGAGCAGCTGCACATCCACATATTTTGTACATTTTTCTACACATTCTTCACAAAATGGTCAAAATACCAACATAATAGAGAAGTAGCTATAACCATGTCTCAAAGTACACAATATATGATCAAAACCAAGTAAAACTACCCTCTAAAATCATGTAATATCCAAGTGAATCAGCAGTTGGCTAAAAACTGGGGATAAATTATGGTGCTGATGTGGCGCTGATGTGGCAGGAGTTAGGGAGAAATAAGGGAGGTTTTAGGGAAACTGTTGGGAATGCTCTAATACATCAAAAACACAGGGGAATTATAACTGATTGAATTAAGGGTAAAAATTGCAAGCCGATCTTTTTATTTCCTTCTCTACTCTTTAATGCAATACTCCCTCCGTCCACGAATAGGAGTCCCGTTTTTCCATTTTGGTCTGTCCACGAATAGTAGTCCCGGTTCATACATACCATAAATGGTAAAGAGACCTTACATTCCACTAAGTCATTCCACTTACATATCATTTAAAACTAATATATACAAGTAGGACCCCTATTCCACTAATTTTCTTCCACCCTCTTTTCTTAACATTTTCTTAAAATCCGTGCCGAATAGAAATGAGACTCCTATTCGTGGACGGAGGAAGTAATAAATAACCATAACCAAATTCCTAGGTGTAGAGGTCACCACGGTTCAAGAACCGCCGGTTCTCGGTTCGGAACCGTCGGTTCCCGGTTCGGAACCGTCGGTTCAGGTTCGAAAAAATGCCGAACCTGAACCGGCCCGCCTAGGTTCCGGCGGTTCCGGTTCGGACACGGTTCAACGCCGGTTCAAGACCGGCGGTTTCCAGACGGTTCCGGTTTGGACCGCCGGGTCAAGTTTGTTTTTTTTTTTAAAAAAAATTATTCATTTATAGTACTTATTACAAATTACACCTTGTAGTTGTAGTCTTTTACTATCGAATAAATAAATAAAACGAGAATGACAATTGACAAATAGAGTAGAAGTCGACATTGGAGTTGGACAACTGGAATTTTATTGATACGATTATACAAATTTGAATGATATATCGATATTACAAATACAAATGTTGAAAATTAAAATTACAAAAGAGTCAAAAGACTTAATACATAACATAATACATGCTTGTTAGCTTGTATAACAATTTAAATAAAAAAACTTGAAGTAAAAAATAATAAATTATAAATGTAAATAGATAGTATATATATATACTCTTAGTCGGCGAATGAGATGTTTCTAGATAACTAAATTGAGGATACCTTTAGCAATTCAACCTTAATTGTTGAGTTTAATTTAACCATCAACAATCATGGTAGAATTGTCAAAAGTATCCCGGATTTAGTCTTATAGAGAAGTCTTCTTCACCGATTAGAGTATATACAAATACAATTATATATTTTAAAGTTGAAACAGTTGAAAAAAAAAAAAAAAGCCTACCGAAACCGGCAAACCGCCGGTTTGGAACCGCCGGTTACGGTTCTTCATTTCTTGAAAACCTGAACTGGCCCGTCGGAACCGCCGAACCTTATCCGGTGCCGAACCGTCACCACAGTTCCGGTTCACGGTTCCGAACCGCCGGTGACGGTTCCAGGCCGGTTCAGCCGGGCCGGTTCGGTTTGGTGACGTCTACCTAGGTGGATTTGTCTAGATTGTCCAATGTGTTAATCTAATGATTGGTATTTGTAGGATGTTATAAACTCCAAATTGAGTTATTTTCAAAGTTGTTTTGAAATATAAAAAATACTAAATCTAAAATCAAAATTGAGATATTGAAAATTATGAAAAGAGAAAGTGGGAGGAAATTACAATAAAATTCAAACGAAGATTTGTTGCCTGCATTTTCTTGTCTTCCAATCTTCCTTAAGCTTAAAAGTTAAAACCCACCCCCGCCGGCGAAGCCAAAACAGACTTGAATTCCTCATGCCGACCTTCACTGCAATCGCCTTAGAAAACCTTCTCGAGCCTAGGGTTGCTGAATCCCTCAAAAAGCCCCACGTCGATGGCCGTTCCAGGCACCTCTACATATCCCCGGCTCTCTATGCCACGCCGGAGCAGTCGCCTATACCCGACTACTCCTTCCGTGACCCGCCCTCCCCTTCTCCTTACGTAGCTAATCACAAGCGCCGCGGCGGAGGCAACGTAAGGGTTCCGGAAACTGAGAGTTTTAATCTGGATGAGGAGGAGGAGGAGAAATGTTTGATTGAGTGCGTTGACAGTGTTCCTGAGGAGGATGAGGAGTGTTTCGATCCCAGGATTCAGGTTGATTCATCCGATTTCAGCCAGATTCAAACGGAGAGCCGAAGCTTCGTCTCGGCGCAAGGGGAATTTTTCGACGCAATTGATGGTATAATTCAATTATCTTTTTAGATCCCTGTTTATGCGACGGTTTTCAATGTCAATTGTTTTATTTTGATTTCCGAGTAGAAATAATTACTGCAGCATATGTTTTTGGGAATGGTTAGCACGCTTGGGATGCTGCAAACCGATTCCTCTTATTTGTTGTTTGTATGTTACTCCAATTGGTGTGGCACGGGTTTTAATGCATAATTGGTAAAGTAAGACAAAGATAGATAGATGGATAGAAAAAGATTTTAAAGGATTTGTTAGGGGAGAATGGGTTTCACAAAAAAGTTTCTAAAGTTAGAATGTTCATACTTTTCACAGTGACGGACTAAAAACGAAAGAGTTCATACTTTTCAGGACAGAGGATTATGAATTTTCTCTCTTGAGTGCAAGCAGTAACTGATAATGTGTTTTAAATTTGGGTGGTCTAGAGACATATTCGTATTCGTGGCGGCAGAAAGAAATCAGAAAATAGTTACATAAATCCTTTTGCATCATCGATTCTAGATCCTGGACAGTAAGTAGTATGAGAGAGATGATTCTTCAAGAAATCTTGTTAGCTTTAAGTCAAAGTAGATTTATGGATACATAGCTTTGACCTAATTCTGTTTTTCCTTGTTTATAATGTCTACCATCCTGGTTGTTTGTTTAGTCAGTGTAGGAGAAGTAGGGAAATCATTCTGAACTTCGTTACATCCAATACCTGCTATTTTTAGTTTGTGGCAATTTGATAGGAAAATTCATGGCCTCTCTTTGTTTACAGACTTCTCCTCTGATGGGTCCATTTCAAATACACCATCACGTGATCATAGACTTGAGTCAGAATTGCTCTCATCAAGGCTCAATCTTCTCGAGGAAATTGAAAAGAGGAAGATTGCAGAGGAAAATTTGCTTTTGATGCACAGTGCGTGGGAGAAAATCAGGATCCTTATGTCTGAAGCTGGACTTACTTTTCCTGCTCCTCCTGCTATTAGTGATAGCGTGCAGCTTGAGGATGAGGAGATGGGTAAATTTTCTCAGGAAGTTGTTGTTACTAAATTTGTTGCTGAAGCAATTGGAAGGGGTCTAGCACGTGCAGAGGCTGAAGATGCTGCTTCAGCTATCATTGAATTGAAAGACCTGGAGATACTCAGGCTACGTGATAGATTGCAGTATTATGAAACTGTTAATCACGAACTGTCGCAGAGAAAACTTGTTGGTAAGCTCTTCTAATTATGATGTATAGTTTAAGTTACCGTTCTGCAATCATTTAATGATGCATTTTTTCTCTCTTTACATTGGCATGGTCTCCAACTACTTGCTGTTTCATGTTGATTAAGTAGATTGCAGTTTCTCCTATGATAGGCTTTTAGAGAGTTAAAGTCAACAAATCAAGGAGAATTATCTAAACATTTGAATAGAGAGGAATGAAACTAAACCTCCTTGCTTGCACTCCCATTATGATTTACTGCAAATAAACTGAAGTGTGATCAAAGTTGTAATTTCAGTAAAGAGGTCATTCTGTAGGATTACCGAAGTTAATTACAGTACTCAAGTTGCTGAAATCAATATGAACTTCCATATACATATTCTTTGATATATGCCTGTAACTCAAATTGCTGAATTTGTACTTAGCCTCCTTCCTTGAGAATTAGTATTTCTTTCTTTCGAGAGAAGCTGAATTTGGATTACCTGGCTTTAATATCTGTTACACGCTCTCTATGATAATAAATTGACGGTGTCTGAGAGAAATATAAAATATTTTTAACTCACTTTGTTGAGTTTGTCTCTGCAGAGGTGGCACGTAGACAACAAGAAAGGAAGAGTAGAAGGAGGTGGGTATGGAGTTTTATGGGATTGGCATTTGGAATTGGGACGTCATTGGCTGCTTATTCATATATTTGTCATACCAATGAATGTGTACCAGTGCTGGAGTGTGCTGATTCTGCCGAGTCCTCCTCTACTTTTGTACCGGTAGAGACCTCCTGTGGACATTAGTCCGACTTATTTTCCAGAGCTACCCTATATTTTGTAGTAAGTGCTGGATCAGATCTTAGGTAGGTATCTTCTCTCCATATCGCAAGTAGAGAGAGGTTTAGTTTATTGAGCTATATCTCTTCTCTTCTCGGAAGCATGGTATCAAATGTTCATTTAGAAACTACTGAGTAACCTGTAGTTATTTTACCAAATTGCGGCACGAGTTTATACAGTGTTAAGTTGTTAACTTTGCCTTGTTTCATTTTAGCCTTTCAATTGTCAAAACTTCTTCAAAATAACTAATGTTACAGACATTCATTCTTGTCCTTAAGATCTTGTAATCGACAACCGAAAAATGTACTCCCTTCGTTCCGCAGTATTCAAGGCGTTTCTTTTCGGTACGCTATTTAAGAAAAATTGCGTTAAGTGAGTTAAGTAAAGGAATAACAAAGTAGGAAATGAATAGAGAAATTAAGAGAAAATAAAGTAAGAGAGAGTAGAGTAAGTGAAAAAAAATGTGTAAACTTTTACTAAAAAAATAATAACTTTACTACTATGGAACATAACAAAATAGCAAAATCACTCTACTACTATGGAATGAGGGGAGTATGTAAACATCATGCCATGATATTCTCATTTGTAAATATTACAGATATAATTGTATACGATAGGGGTGGCGAAACGGGTTACCCGCGGGTGCCCGTACCCGATTTTAGCTAAATTGGTTGTCCCAATACCCGCCCCGTGATATACCGGGAATACCCGATACCCGTGTCGGGTATCCCGTACCCGGCATTGCAGGTACCCGTACCCGACCCGAAATTCGAATAAAAAAATTGAAAACCATAATAATCGTCTATGTTCCCTAATTTACTTAATTAATATTGATGGTAAACTTTGAATAGATTAAGAATAAAAGTGAGGGGAATATAAAAATATTTCAAAAGAACTCTTAGAAACATAATAATATAAATACTCTTCTCTACATTATTATCTCTCTTACTTTATCTTTTATCCATTCTAACTATTTATTTTTAATTTTTTAAACTGAATGTGTATATGGCTATTATTATTTAACTATTTATTTTTTTCTCTAATTTAACAATTTGAAACGCCTCTATTAATATGGAATGGATGGAGTATTAAAAATGATATATGGCTCTGATACTAATAATAACGGGTATTAACGGGACTAACGGGTATACGCGTACGGGTAGTGGGTATACCCGCTACCCGCAAAACTCTAAAACACACTACCCGATCCCGCCCCATTTCCCGTTATCGTCGGGTATCGGGTACCCGATACCCCGCGGGTAGCGGATCGAGATGGGAATTACCCATTACCCGCTACCCATTTTGCCACCTTAGTATATGATGTCATTTTTGTCAATAAAATTTACATCTTAGATGAGTTATCTGACCTAAAGTTAGAGAAGGATCTTATTAATCAATTTCCTTCTTAGACGAAGTTAGGGAAGAATCTTATTAATCTCATATAGAGAATCTTATTAATCTTAATACAATATGTGAAAGAAGTCGGTACATGTGGAATTCAATAAATCTTCAGATACAATTATGAATTTTGATTTCATAATTTTTTAAAAGGTAGATTGTTGTAGCTACTTTTCAATTGGATTTTACTTGAATATACATCTAGAATTTCGTAGTCGTTTTCAGACATGAGTAGTGCGTTTAATTAATTTCTATGATGCAATATCTCTGCTTGTAAAGTATTACTTGATTATAGCACATTACTTTATAATAGAGGGAACAATTTTTATAAATTTTGTCAAACTATCATTATAGATTTGTGAACCTTGAAAATATTATTTGAGGTCCCATTAACTATGAGTTAATATCAATTGAAGTACTTTTTTACTATTTTCAAGTTTTTCCGGACGAAAAAATCCTCAAATATCTTGAAGAGTATATATTTTTATAAATATCTTTACTATATATTTTTTACGAATTTTCTAAATATAATTTGACCTATGTACAAGAAAAGTTCCTTCTTCAACGTTTTATAATTAAATAATTTTAAATTATTTTTGAGGTATAGATAGTCGTAAAAATTAATGTCCAATCAATAGACAATACTTGTGCTGGGAATTGGTGCCCCTTGCACAGCGGAAGTCATGCATTCACAAATAAATCATACATATGGATCTATTTTGACCGATTATGTGATTAATTAACCACATGTTAAACAATTAATTGCATACAAGAACACACATTAATCATGCTTAAGGAATTAAAACCTAATTCATGATATTATAAGGTCTAGGGTTACCGATCTAATTCTCCAAAGAATCGTCGATTGTTTGCACCTTCTCCACGTGATGTTCTTTGTACTCAACCACGAATCTTCTAATCTGTATCCCGAACTCAGAATCTGACCTTTGAGTGGGCAAAGCTTGTCAGAATCGAAAAGGGCTTGGATAGAAAGAAGACAGAATATCAGTTTTTGAGAAAACTGATTTTTCGTCCACTCCCAGAGGGGAGCACGAAAATTAATGAATAATATCAATAAATCTTCTATCTAATCTCCTTTTATATAGAGTATTATGGGTCAGATTAGGGATCCATGGAGGTTGGACTTAGGCCAAACTTATTAGACTTTTACTAATTAAATTGAGCCTCAATTTAATACAAGTCTGACAGAATATTATAATCAGCCACTACTATAAAATAATATTGACTGCCTATCCAATCCCAAATAACAAGTAATCCGGGTTTTACCTCTTTAATTTATTATTTCTCCTGTTTAAGATATAAATATCCATTAATTAATTTAAATCTGTTATTTGACTTTAATTAATTAATATCTTTTTCCAAGAGTTGTCTAGTTCAAAATCTTTATTTATTATTCTGGAATAAATTCCAACCGGCCGGGTTTCTGAATAATAAAACATTTTTCGAACATCTCTTGAGGATATTATCAAACTGGACTCACCCAGCACACAATTCATTGCAATAATAATACTAGCACCTCTAGACATTGCTCACCACTACCCAAGATATCAGGATTCTTGGATTGTGAAAAATCTGCAGCATTTGATAAATCAAAGTAGTGTATAATCAATATCGTATGCTCAATGTTATATCAACAATGATTAAGAAATAACAATCACCGAGACCTCGTCTTGGTAAATAGCAAGAAAGACTTATCTCAACTGTTAGATCCTTCAGTGCTATACCACACCAATGTCGTTTATTTCCTAAGGTAAGGAAACATGCGGACTGACACTGCAACCTTTCACGATAGGTAGCCAAAGCCTATCTAGCTTGTGAAATTATATTTCTCATCTACAAAGGACCGACTGCATCACCTTCTGTGAACATCGTTCACGACTAGTCTACTATGCAGAAGAATCAGACTTATTTGTTTCTTATACATTTAAATGTTTGAGAAACATCTTATAAAAGTTCAAGCAAACATCAATGCGATAAAATTACTTCTTCTCGTCTTGGGTTAAAAGTGGATTGTAGAATATATTAAATACAAGCAATTCTATCCGTGCAACATGCTCAAAATATGCTTTTCAGTATACCAATCCCAACAACTTGAATATTAATATATTATTAAAAAAAATAATAATATCAATAAATCAATAGACGAGGGACTGTGTTTGTGGTTAGAAATTGTATGTTGAAGGCCTAAATGCACATATGTTAAATGGACATCAGAATCATTTACTCCTTTCGTCCCATTCAAGATGGCCACATTCTTGAGTGGCACGAGATTTTAAGAAGTGTTGTGAAGTGGAATAAAGTAGAGAAGAAAAAGGTATTTAAATATTTTAATGAGAAGACAGGAGAGAGGAGGTTATTTCTAAAATTGAAAAGTGATCATCTTAGTTGGAACAAACGAAAAAAAGAATGTGGTCGGTCATCTTGAATGGGACGGAAAGAGTACTTCTCGTTAGTGAGGTAGTGTAACGCCCGCCGTTTTTATGCCTTAGTAATAGATTGTCGTGAAGGAGCACTTCATGCTAATTAAATTCAACAAGGAGCTAGCTAGGTGGTGGGCGGTGCTGGTGTAGTAGCACTAGATTGAGATCATTTCAGATTCGCTTGTTGCGTATAAACCTCAAGTGAGAGAGGCAGTGATGGTGGAGCCCACTCTCGATGATGTTGATGCGGTCGCCACAAAAATCAACGACTACCCCAAAAAATGATGATACATGTTCCAATAAGTTCGGTACTCATCCATGCGCTTTGTCGTCAACCTTAGCGTCATCATTAGCACACGCACACAGTCACACTCATCACAAAGATTTGGATTATATCCAAAATTGGGGTGCATGTTAGGATTGGTAATATAGATAGCATATGTCGTACGAATAGAATTGCTTGTATACAATAAAATTTAATCCAAGACGAGAAGAAGTAATTTTATCGCCCCCACTCGGCCATTCAGAGAGCCTAAACTTTTCCTTGAATCGAGCCGAAAATGGCATATCCGCCTCCTCCGTGGAATGTAGAAATACACTTTGTTTTCAATAAATGTCATATAAAATATAGTAATCTAATAGTTTAGGTGTTGTTTTTTTTTAAGAGATACAGGGATCAAACCTCAACAAGAGCATATATTTTTCGTTTTTTTACTCTTTTAGTTTATCAATTCATATTTCTTTCTTATCATCAAAGTTATACATATAAATACTTTATAAAATCAAAAATTTTACTAATTTGCATATATTATGTTGTTATATTTATTCTTTAGTTAAATTATTTTTAATCTTGTGTTAATGTTTTTTTTTTCCTAAAAGTACTTATAATTTGTGATCCATGCATCTTAATTATTCTCTATGTAACAAAATAAACATTTAAATATTTTTAAAATCTAAATATTTATTGCTCTACTTATATCACTTTTGTATATAATATTTTACGAAGATTTTGAATGTATATAATATTTACAAATAATTTTATATTTTTAAATGAGTAAGAGTACATATTTGCAAGCTAATGCATGTTTATATTTTATTAACGAAGCTAGTGCTACTTAAATATTAATATAATTTTATTTATTTTATTATTAAAAATAATATTAAATTAAATATTTAATATTTTAATATTAAATTTTCGGCCCCGCCATTTTCGGGGTCTGGATCCGCCACTGCAAACATTTAAATTTATAAGAAGCAAACAAGTCTAATTCTTCTGCAGTCGGCTAGAAGAGAAATATAATTTCACAACCTATATAAGTAAGTCTGCTTTATTCGGCTGGTTTCGGTTTTAACCGGACCAGTTAACCGGTTTAACATGGCGTGTTCTTCTTTTCAGCTCTATTTTCCGAAGCGGACCGCTACAGATTTCCAACTTCAACTTTCTTCTATCTTTTTGGGCTCTAGTTTGCACATTTTTCACAAAACGCGCAAAAATACCAAAATAAATTAAATATGCAAATAATGGTTGCAACTTTGAAACTCAAAACGAACCAAATAATGACCTTAAAATAGCGCAAAATCCGAGCGTATCACGTCTATCTATATCATTGTATATATATTAAATGCGGAAGGTTTAAAAAAATTTGGAGAAATTTTCATAATTTAAAACAATAATTCTAATTTGCTTCACACTCAATACTTACCATATGCACATGAAATATAATATTTTTAGAGTTCCAGTTGTCAAAACATTATTAGTTACCATTTTTAGAGAAATTTCCATAATTTAAAACAATGATTCTAATTTGCTTTTAACTCAATACTTACCATATGCACATGAACTATAACATTTTTAGAGATTCAGTTGTTAAAACATTATTAGTTGGACATACCACGTCATATTATCACTTGATATGTTAAGACTAGGGAATTTTTGCTCCATGTTTGGTTGACGGGAAAGTAAAGCTGGGAAGGAAAATAATTCCGAAAAATGAATACTCGAAATATGATTCCTACCAACTTTATTTTCCTATGTTTGAAAAAATATCATGATTTTAAATTTTACATTTGATTTAAATACTAAACTAAAAATATACTCTTGATTGGGGGCACATCACAATAACTACCTACAATAGATTAAATTGCTAGTTGAAATTAATTCTTATGGAAATCAATATGATATTTATTTTTATTCATTTTTTTAGAATGATTTGTACTCCCTTTGTTCCATGTTAATTGAGTCATTTTTCTATTTTGGAAAGTTTAAGATAATTGAGTCATTTCTATTTTTAGAAAGTAGTCTTTTCTCTTACTTTATTATCTCTTCATCTCTCTTACTTTATTCAACCTCTACTTAAAGACATTATTCTTAATCTCCGTGCCAAAAAGAAATGCTTTTATTAACAATAAAACAAAGGGAATATGTATGGTCCAATTAAAATCTATAAATTCTAAATACTAGCATAATCATAGAAATGTATTTTCTCATAGATCAACTAATGTAACTACTCCAATGTTAGAGTTTGTATACTAGAAATCACATTTCGAGTGATTGAATACTGTAAAACTCTTATTTTATTTTCCAAGGAATAAAACAGATTATTTTTGTCATAATATTGTTATGTTTTACATTTAATGGATGTTAATTGCATGTTTAAATGTATAAGTTAACTTAACAAAGTCTAAGTCTTTGTTTTAGTAGACCGGTTGTGGGCGGCGTCCACTTTAAGGTAATACGGTCAGTCCTAAACAAAGAAAAAGAAGAATTTCACGACCTAGATGGAATTAGACTATCCATCATGAAAGGTTGCAATGTTAGTCCGCATATTTCTAAGCCTTACTGAAATAAGATGACATTGGTGTGGTAAAACACTGAACGAATCTAACAGCAAGACTTGTCCTTGGGCTATCTACTGAAAGGAGAGGTCTTGATAAATATTTGTTTCTTAATCAACGTAGGTTAGCATTGAGCATACGGTATTAATTATGCATTACTTTGACTTATCAAATGGTGCGGGTTTTTCGTAACCCAATAATCCTGATATATTGGGTAGTGGTGATTAATATCTAGCAGTGCTAGGATTGCTATTATATTGAATCGTGTGCGAGGTGAGTCTCGTTTGATGATGTCCTCAAGAGGAGCGCGAAACAAGGTTTTATTATTCGGAACCTAGCTAGTTGGAGTTTGATTACTTTATGAATAATAAATAAGCGTTTCATGCTAAGTCTACTCTTAGAATTAATAAGAAGTTAATTAATTAAGTCCATAGCAGACATTAATTTATTAATGGACATTTTTATCTTAAGCGCGGGAAATGAAAGTTAAAACGAAAACCCGGATTACTTATAATTTCGGATTTGGATGGGGAGAGTTCAATATTAAATCTGTAGTGGTTGCTCGTAATATTTCAATTAAAACTTATATTAAATTGTGGGTTCAATTTAATTAGTAAAAAGTAAATTGGATGAGCTCATATCCAAAACCTTCCATAGATCATCTGGGCCCAAAAGGAACTTAATATAAATAGGAGAATAAAGGAGACAAAAATCATAAGTTTTTACAGTTAAAATTTTCGTCCCTCTCTAGTAAGAGGAGTTCGAATTTCTCTCCAAATTGGAAAATGATTTCTTCTGTCTTCTTTATTTAAGTGCTAGTATTCCGGTGAGATCAGCTCACACTGATATTGGAGTACAATTCGGGAACCAGAGAGAAGATCTGTGGTCTAGTATTCAAAGCGTCACGTGGAGAAGTCGCTAGCCATCATCAATTCTTTGGAGAATTAATTAGGTATTATTTCTGCTCCGTAGAAAAGCATGTTTTAGGTTTCAATATTCTTAAAGCATGATTAATTCAAGTTATGAGCATGATACATGTGAGAATTACGCAAATAGATGTTGTATAAATAATATGCTAAATAAATCTGATTATTATGTGATTTATTTGTTCGATTAATAATTATTAAATTATGACAATTCAGCGCTCGTTTCCGCTGCCAATTCCTTCATCCAAGTCATGGGAAGGAAGTTAATCCAGGTGCAGTAATTCCATTGCCATATTTAGATACACCTTTTACTACATAAACCTTGAAACAATGTTCTGTAGCTCAATCAGACACACGCATATACACCGACACTCACACGCACAAGCTAGCAAGTTATATTCACTACAGTTACTAGTCAATTCACTGCACAATCATCACAAGTGCATAAAGTTGACATCTTTCTTTGTTTACCACTTCTAGAAAATCTACCCAGTTTAAATAACACAAAAACAAAAACCATTTTTCTTGGCAAAAAATTAAACATTAACTTGACAACCATAGTCTTCAAGCCTTCAGCATAAATTATCATTTTTTGGAAGAATTTATGAGCATACCTTTCATTCACTCCTTCAAGTAATACATCGGTCAAATTGATTGAGAAGGATCGCGTCGATATATATTACCACATGGCCGGTTTGAGTGTTAGAATGTTGTGATATATTGTTTGATTGGTTGGTGGTATAGAGATGATGTCTTCCTAGTAGGAGATGAGGAAATGGACATTATCGATGGGTTGATTCACGGTGTTGCATCTGGATCGGTTGAGCTGCAGGATGCATTTCTAGTGGGAGATCAGGAAAATGGGCATTAGCGGCGGCGCGTAAGATTCATTATTGGAACATTCTATGCTCGCTCGTTGCGACATGTAAAAACACATCGCTCATTGTCTAATTAGAAATCTGCACGTAAAAAAAAAATAGAAATCTGCGCGTTGCATTATTTTTAGTTTTTTATTATATATAATTCTCAAAATTCAGATTTTATTATAAAGAATAATATAGTGTTCAACTTCTTGGTGCTAAAAAACACTTAGATCATGTTTGGTTGAAAATAGCACATTCCTTATATCCCTTGCTGAATGTAAATGATGAAAATGCCCTATTTTATATATAAAATAGCACATTCTTTATATCCCTTGCTTATTCTATAATTTATTTTGATTATATTTAATTGTCAGAATTCTATTTGGAAAAGTAATCTGATTTCTTATATTTTAAATTTCTGTCTTATTTTGATTTTTAATCAAATTAGGAATGTAATCAAAATCCTAAAAACAAAGAAAGTAGTACAATTTTTCAGGACTGAATCCGAACTTTTCTTAGGTCGGGGGGAGGCATGGTTGGCAGGCTGTCTCGCCACGCGCCAACGCCACGTGGCGGCTACGACTTGAACGCGTTCGACTGGGGGAACATGTACAATGTTTTGGATGATGCTTCCGGTTCCGGTTCGTCGCCGTCCACCCAAGGCTCAGCAACGCCGGCGTACCAAACACCATCTTTTCTAGTTGATGCATACTATCGTCCCGCCGGTCCGGAGGAACACACTTCGGAGGCGGTGGAGGACGGTGATGACAGCGGCCGTCATCCATACACACTAGCGGAGACGACGGTGCTCTTCGACGCTTGGATCAGCACGTCGAACGATCTCATCCTCGGGAATCAACAAACCCGCAAGTGTTTTTGGGAAAAGGTCACCAAAGTATACAACGCAAAAAGGCCGAAGGGGGCCTTCACCCGCAACTACAAGATGCTTCGCGCTCATTTTGAGCGAGCCGAAAGAGATGTCAAATGATTTTGTGGGATCTACAAGAGGGAAGCGGAGTAATACCAAAGCGGAGCTAGTGGAGCCGACATTCTGAGAGCAGTTTTGCAATGCTTTAAATATGACACCGGCAAAGATTTCAAATTTCCCGATGTTTGGAAGACGGTCAAACATCTTGATAGGTGGGCTGGCGGTGTCGATTCCTGCACGGGCTCGAACGCAAAACGCACAAAGCATACGGCGGGTGGCCAATACTCATCTAGTGAAGGCCGGGAAGGCAACACCTCACAAGAGGTTGAGTTCCCGACATCCGATGCAGGGGGCTCCTCCGGTACATGACGTCGGCCGCAAGGGACCAAAGCGGCGAAGGCGGCTAGAGGGAGGGGGAGGGACCGAGGCTAATCAAGCCAGGCGGGCTCCCAAGGGCCGCGAACACCCTAATGTCCATGTACTTCACCGCCACGATGGCTGACACTTCTCGCATGACGCCCCCCCAATATCAAGCCCATCTTGCAGGCATTGAGTATCTGGCAAATCAACTTAGTATTCCACCTCCACCTAGCTTGAGGGCACCGCCACCGCCTTCAGACGATGATTCGTCAGCGGAGTAGTTTTTATAATTTAAGGGTGCAATTTTTAATTTCTAGTATTTTAAATTATGTCTTTTTTATTTTTTTAGGATTTTAATTATGTGTTTTTTTTTGTTTTTTTTAGGATTTTAAATTGTAATTTTCTTTTATTTAATGATAGTGTGTTTTTATTAATTGAATTTGTTGGAAAGAAAAATAAAAAATAAAATTAAATGAATAGTTAAGGGATGAGATGGTTAAGAGTTGAATGGATGCAAGTGTTGTCTCTTAGTTAAGAGATGAGGTAAAAAGTGCAGTGAGACCCATGAATAAATAGTGAAGGGATGAGACAGTTAAGAGACGGTATTGGGACAAGGATGAGGATGGTCTTATAAAGTCAAACAATTTCTTAAAAATCGTGTCGATCGGATATGATACATTTAATTATGAACGGAGGGAGTAAATACTATGAGGAAACCTCGACTGATTACTTCACGGTAATTAATTATTGGCTCTGTCATACTCATAACAAAGTTAAGCAGTAGTATTTCTTTTTTAAAGGTCCGAACTAATCTTCATATCTAAAAGAAATGCCTAAACTTAGTTGAGACGGTGGGAGCATGGGAGTACACTCCAACGCATATCAATCCAGAGTGAACTGTGAACATACAGTAACTAATCATTCGCCACAACATGCTAATTCAAGAGTGGGGCTGGTGCAGTAGCACTAGATTGAGTTTTTTTAAGACTCTTTAACTTTTTAATAGCCTTGCGGAATTTAAGCCAAGTATAAAGCTCAAGTGAGGTAGCCACTGCCCCCATGAGTCCAAGGGCACCGACATACGACCATCTCCAGTGATGGTGGGTCCCACTCTCAATGATGTTGATACCTTGAAATATGTTCACCGCCGCCACAACAATCAACGAGTACCCCAGAAAATGATGGTACATGTTCCAGTATGTTCGGTACTCATCCGCGCGTTTTGGCTTCAGCCTTAGTGCCGTCATCTGCACACACACACACATACACTCAAAATAAAAATAAAAATAAAAATAAAAATAAAAATAAGTAAATGTATTATAAATATAGAAAGATGTCTTATTTTATAAACCTAGCTTTGAGGCATTGTTAGTTTGTGAATCTGTGATTAGTAAAATAAGAGTAAATAAGAAAAAGTATATAAAATATATGGAATGTGTGGCCCATAAAAGATAAAGTAAAAGAGAATGAAAAAAGACATTGACTATATTTATGCGGGAGAGAGGGAATAAATAAGTACTTTCATAGATAGAAATTAACTGATTGTTATGCACGTATAAAAATGACATAATATTTTTTTAAGGATTGAAAAAGTAAAACAAAGTATTGAGATAGTAAACGAAAGACATTGAGAGGTTTACTTGTATTGTTGTGAAAGTGAAAATCATAATGGCTAGAATCCGGTGGGTTGTAAATGTGTAGTGTTGGGAGGCTTGGCCGAGCCAAAGCCCTATGGCCCACCCGATCGAACCAAGAAGGTAACCCATACTCTGGCATCCTACGTGGAAGGCGCCCCACCACGTCACCCTCTTAGGGTGACATCTCAAGTACCTCACCACGATCGCACCCGTCGGAAGGAATATTCCCCACCCCACCATGTTTAGCACCCCATGAGCCTGCACATTATATATACATCCTTCATTTAATTTCTTGTTTCTTAATAATAACACATAAAATTATTTTTATTTTTGGCCATCCCTTAAAAATAGAAATTTTCAAAACCTTTTATTTTTGAAAGTGTGTCCCACAATCCACTAATACTATTTTCTCTACTTTTTCTCTTCATCTTTCTTACTTTACCAATTATGCATTAGAACCCGTGTCGTTTCATAAATTTCTATTTTTTCAAGAAGGGATGTAGTATAGAATTGTCTAATAAAAGAAGCATAGATTGTATGGTAATTACCGTTCTCATCCGAGTACGTTGGTTGGGGTCGAGGCTGAGTCGCTGTCCGGTGATGAGATTGATGGTCCGGGAGGCATCGAGGTAGTCAAGAGAGGTAGGGTGCATACGAGGCTTGTCAGCGTCGACGGCGGCCTTACCAATCTGCCAGACAATGTTGGCTCTGGAGGCGTTGTAGGCGTCGGGGAGGATGATGGTGGCACGGATGATGTAGTACATGATATCATGAAGGTATATGAAGTTGAAGTTTGTGATGTTGAGGCCGAGGTCGTCCGAGGGGCGGAGCTGGCAGCGGCGCTTGGTGGCGTCCGTGATGTTAAATTTGCGAGCAGCTAGGCCGGTCTGGTGCTTGACGCCCATCAAGGCTCGGGTGCCGGCCATGTGGGGGCCGTCCAGGTTGAGGCCCCAGGAGAGCCACGCCGTGGGGGACTCCAGCCTGGCCCCCACAGCCACATCCAGCTGGCGGGAGCCGTTGTCGAATTTCCAAGCGAATTCGGCTCCTAAGGAGAGGAGGTTGCAGTTGGTGCTGATGTTGAGGTTTTCCGCCTTGATGAGGAAATCATCTGAGCAAACGTGGGCTTTTACTAGCAACGGTGAGACTGAGAACAACACCATCGCCCACACAAATCCCAACATACAATTACAAACCATTTTTCTCAATGTGCAATTATGAATTTTATGCTACATACATAACTATATATTAAACGTCCCAAATTAGTGTTTACTTTCTAGATTCTTTGCTTCTTCACCTATAACAACGACGCAGCCTTTTCATTTTTTTCATCATGTTCTTATCTACCTTTTCCTTTTTATTACTTGCAACCATATATAGCTATGATGCTTTCACATTTATTTGTTGTACCTATTAAAAATTGTAGCCTGCTTTTCCTATTGAATTTATTTCAAAATTTATAGTTAAAAAGAGAGACAATAATTAATACTCGCTCTATTCCAAGGTAGTTGAAACATATATTTTGGGCACATTATTTAATAAATTGATATGGTAACAGTTAAAGTGTGGAGAAAAGTAAGAGAAATAAAGAGACGTTAAAGTATATTAGTAGTATGGGAGAAGGTGGACTTTTTTGCTAAAAAAAAAAATACTCAACTACCTTGGGATAACCCAAAAAGGAATACGACTCAACTACCTTGGGACGAAAGAAGTACAAATTCAAACATAGTACCACCTCTGTCTTTTAAATTTTGTCACATTTTGACCGGACATAGATTTTAAGAAATGTACTAATGGAAAGTGAGTTGAAAAAGTTAGTGGAATGTGGATCTTATTTTTATTTACTCCCTCCGTCCCATAATAATAGGTCATATTTCCTTTTTTGTCCATCTCATATAAATAATCCATATCCATTTATGACAACTTTTTTCTCCCTCTCTTTTAGTACTTTATTATCTATAGATCCCACCATCCACTACACAATTTCAACTACTTTTTCTACTCTCTTACTTTACTAATTACAAATTAAAACTCGTATCAACTCTAAATGGCCTATT
The DNA here is from genome assembly GCF_029641045.1 of Salvia hispanica. NCBI lineage: Eukaryota > Viridiplantae > Streptophyta > Magnoliopsida > Lamiales > Lamiaceae > Salvia > Salvia hispanica. The sequence goes on along the minus strand of NC_142696.1, from coordinate 11,005,560 downwards.
TCTATGGGACGGAGGGAGTATCTAGCTAAATAAATTATCCTAACAAATCCCGTATCCAAATCTTGTAGAGATATACTTAGAATTGAGTTTAGCAATAAATCAGATTCAAGATTTGAAACTCATACCGACTAATAATGTCACATAGCTGTTGTATGCAATTAACATGAACGAAAAGGCAATCCGACCTCAGACGTGAGAGCTATAGAGTATAGTGGCTTTAACTCTACATTTCAAACAAGAAATATAAGTTACATTCCAAAAACTTAATCCAACCATGTTTCGTCCTACATTTCTGATAAATACTACTCGTACTAACAAAATTGTTACCGTGCCTTTGAAACTGCTTCATTAAGTTCATCCGGAGAAGATTGGAACAGCTCTATATAACGACTTCCCAGCGTCATTCTGTCCTTAGCCAATGCAGCTTTAGCATCTTCTGCAGAAGCAAACTCCACGAAAGCTTCTCCTGTGGGCCTACCCTCAAAATTGAAGGCGATATGGATCGAGTCTTCGGACAAAGTAAAGTTCTTGAAGAAATCTATTATATCATCTTTCCCTGCTGAAAATGGCAGTCCCCTCATCCGCAGTACGGGTGTAGGTTCACTAGTATCTTTTGCTTCTAATGATTTTGACATTAACCTGATTAAAAAATGTCATCCAATTGACTCAGAGCTCACAACTTAATGGTACACAACACAAGTAATATAAGTATGAAGCGACAGCACACAAAGTAGTTCAAAAAAGTTGAATCATCTACACAAGTACGAACCAACACAAATGCTCTAATCAGAGCCATGGAAACTCTCCTAATTTATCTAGTATCCACACCTTTCACAAAGGGTAGCCCGTTTTCAATTTATTTACAACTTCAAATGTGAACATTACAAACTATAGAATTTCAAATGTACATCTCATATCATTATTAGCTGCATAACACAACAATTTCTCTTCTAATAAATCCTACTAGAAATTAAATCATATATGGAAAATCCAATATCCTACTAACGATTCTGAAAGAAAAACAAAAATCACAAGCTTCAAGAGACACTCCTAAAATTTTATGGAAAGTACAGTCAACAAGTTATACTATTGAGGAATATGTCAAGGGACTGACTAATAAGAAGATAGCAATAACTCTGCACCACAGGATAGTTTAAATTCAATCGTCATGATTTCTTAAGATAAATGAGAAAAGTGTTGGTGTAGAGTCTAAATCAAAATTGTATTCACAAACCATCAGAGATCTAATTAAAGGACACTAAACATCAGAACCGACAGGTTGAATACAGCAGGAGATGGCCAGTACAACAGTTGACCGGCACACTACAAACTATAAACAGTCACCCTGATGGATATTGGATACTGCATGAGCACATTCCAAAATCTATGGTGTCTTGCTGGACAGTGAGGTTTCAGGAACTGGTTTTACATGCCAGACAAAGAGAGGTGACATGTTCAAGAAATGCATTTTACGCATGCCCAACAGCTAATAAGACAATACGAGTATAAGTTTGCTAACATATATATATAACACATAAAATTCAAGAAACATTGAATGCATCCAAATACCAATCAGAATGGGAGGATCCACAGCTACGAATATTGAATAAAAAAGAAAGGGTTAGGGCAGTTACCTCCCCCTTGAAGCAGCTTCTTCCAACTCCTCCCGTGATGCAGGGAAAAGCTCTATGTAGCGATACCCCAGAGTCATCCTATCCTTCGACATTGCAGCTTTTGATTCTTCCGGGCTTTCAAATTCCACAAAAGATTCTCCAGCTGGCCTTCCCTCAGAGTTAGCTATTAAATGAACTTTGTCTTCTGACAGCGCAAAATCCTTAAAGAAGTTAATAATATCATCCTTGGTAGCAGAAAACGGCAATCCTCTCAACCGCAGTACACCTTTAAATTCTGACAAGTCCCTCTCATCCATAGATCTTGCCCTTGGGGCACCACGACGAGGTGAAACGCCAGGAGCATCAGAAACTTCATTTGCAATAGCATTGTAGTATTCCTCTTTCCTGCTTCGGAAAACCTCAACATATCTCCTACCAATGTTTCGTCTATTCCTCTGCAAAGCAAAATCAATTTGCAGTGGATATCCCAATACACAATAAGCTTCTCCTGTAAACCTGCCACCCTTGTGAACAAACAGCACATCAATAACATCTAGACCATGGAAGAAGTCGACAATCTCAGCCTCTGCGCAATCAAATGGAAGGCCTCGAAGTCGGACAACTGGAAAAGGTGGCGGAACATAAGAAAATGCAGGAGGAATAGGAGGTGGAGCATCATACATATAACTAGGACCAGGAGCTCCAAAATACGAAGAACCCTGATCCATCAAACGCTGCCGTTTGAATCCCATTTCCCTTGCATCAGCACTATCAACGTATTTACTTCACATCCATACAATCAAAACATTCACCGAGTCAGCCAGATGCATTAACCTAATATTAATAAAGATGGCAGAGGAAATTGTAGTTCTAAACAAGATGCCATTTTACTTTGAATTACTAAGAACTAGTTCAAAGCGCAATTTTTATAGCTAGTTTATTGAAAATCCGAAATTGATACTTACTAAATTGAAACAACAAGAAACTACGAATTGATAACAAACTCGAAATAAAAAGAATGAACGCTTCTCAAGTGCAAGAAAGAAAAGGAATAAAACTCAAATACCTAATCAGATTGGCAAGAAAAAATTGCAAGCAAAAAAAGAGTAAAAATGCATAAAAAATGAAGATTCGAACCGATAAATCCAACGGAATCAAAACCTTTGGATCCAAAAAATCTTTCGTCTAAAATACGGATTAAATAGCAGCATCAACAAACCATAAATTGTTAAATGCGAAGCAGAATTGAGAAGATTAGTAAGGAGGTCCTTACCCTCTGTAAAACATCCTTTTCATTCACTGAACAAAATCTGGTGACCTAACGAACGAGAATGCCGTGTGCAAATCGACGCCCAAGGGCAAGGGATATGGGGAAACCCTTTCTGGATTAAACGTCGTCGTCGCAGCAATGTTTTACTGTTTAAATCGTATTAACACTTGTCAAATATGTACTTTCTAAATTTTGCGCTAAAACATCGGTGCGGGTCACCTACTCCTCCCTCCGTCCCCGATTAAGAGTTACACTTTTACTAGACATGGTTTTAAGAAATATAAAGAAAAGTTAGTTGAAAAAATTAATGGAATATAGAACCCACTTTCTTATATTGGTTTTATAATAAAATGTGAGTGAAGTGAGTTAGTTGAATGTGGGACCTACTTATCACTTATGGTAAAAATGAAGTGTGACTCTTAATCGAGGACGGACCGAAATGGAAAAGTGTGACTCTTAATCGGGGACGGAGGGAGTATTATCCTACACCATCCCCTACTCCACTCCTTACAAACATAAATAATGGGTCCACCATCATATTTTATGTTTGTGAAGGGTGGAGTAGGAGATGACATAGGATAAATAAGTAATAAGTGATCCCTCCGCTAAAACATGTGTTATTTCTAAAGTCTCTATAAATATGAGACAAAGGGATTATCATATTTAAGTTTGCGAGTTGCGACACCAGATATCGGGCTAAGAGTAATGGTTTCTTTTAAAAAATAATACTTTTATTTACATTTTAACTCAATACGAGTTTTAATAAATTGTTGGACTTTGAAATAAATAGATGGTAATATTATGATATTGTTAATTTTGTTGTTAGATTATTTCTTTCTCTTTTATATTTTCATTTCTATTTTATTCACTCGACACCGTTAATAAAACTCCATATTTTTAAAATTTTGTGCAGAAAAAAATACCTTTATTAGCAAGAGAGTACTTACTTATCTTCAATTTTACATTAAGTGAGATTCAAATTTTCTCATCTCGAAATTTTCAATTGAATTAACAACGATTAAAGTCATTGTAGTAAAAACAATAAATAGACTTGAGAATTATTGAATCGACAATTCAATTAAAAGTGTCGCTGCCTTTCAATTTCTCAGATCATGAAAAAATTATAAATTTGATCTTTAAATAAAGTTTTTGTAAGAATTTAAAGTTTCACTCCACTTTATTAACACTGCACATGAAGCTCATTTACTGTTAACAACCTGAAATTTAAACAAATACTTTTACATCACACGAGAACTTTTTATAGTTTTAACAAAAAATATGAAAATGAGTTAAAAAAACAAATTAAAAAGACAAGTGAAAATATTGATATTAAATTATTATTAATTAAATGAAATTTAATTTAAAAAAGAGTATAATAGTATATTGTATTATAAAATTATTTGAAAATTAATTTTGCTAGTAAATTATATTTTTTCCACTTTCCTTCTATACGTGACCTTTTATATTTATAAAACAATTCTTATAAACTTATTTTTTCATATATTTATTTATATTGTCCTTTTGTTCCAAAAACTAATTTATACTCCATTTCTTTTTTTAAATTTGGATCTCGTATATACATTGTGTTTTATTTTATTTTTCTCAACTATTTTAATACTATTTGTGATTTGGAATATAATTTGAAGCTTATAATTTTAAATATTTTCTATATAGTACTCCTTCCGTTTCTTTATAGTTGAGTCATTTTACCATTTCGGGAAGTTTCTTCATAGTTGAGTTGTTTCCTTATATAGTAATTTTTTCCTCTTTCTACTTTACTCTCTCTTACTTTATTCTCTTTACTTTATTCACTTTATACTTTATTCTCTCTACATCTTCATCTCTCTTACTCTCTCCGTCCCATTGAAGATGACCCACTTTCCTTTTTGGTTTGTCCCAATCAAGATGACCCATTACTTAAAATGGAAACACCTTTATCTCTACTTTATTCTTTCTCTCTTACTTTACTCTCTCCTCTTACCACACAAAATATAACTACATAAAATCCCGTGCCGCCCAAGAAAGGGGTCATCTTTCTTGGGACGGAGGGAGTACTTTTTTATCTATTTATTTAACACACTCAACATTCATTTCTAAAACTCCGTGTCAAAAAGTTTTGCCTCAACTATGAAAAAACGGAGGGAGTATATATCACAAGGAGAAATATGAAAAAAAAAATCAATATATGGTCATTTGGTACTACTGTCAAAATTATAGGAATACAGAGTTAATTATCTAGTAGTACGAGCATAGGTGGGCACCAAATGCGACGACCTTCCATAGTCAAATTATCTTTATCATGCACTATAAAATATAATAAAATATTAATCACAAAATAATTTAATAATATGAGTTTAAAAATTGTAGTGGTTTATTATATGATTCACTATATGAATTTATCTGGTAATCATACAAGTTATTTGGTGTCCACGGATTGGGACCATCCCTATAATGATATTTAACACACTATGAAATAATTATGAAATTAATATTTCAATGAAATATTGAAATTAAAGTGATTAATTTATTTAGAATTTCAACTTTTTATGATCATATCAATTTGTGCAGCACGAGCTATACATTAGAAGATTGTGTTATGTATGCTGATTCACACAATCTCCCATCATATTACCCTTATTTTATTAAATAATAGTAATAACTAATAAGTATTTTATAGCAATGTCATATATCCACATAATATCATTCAATAATAATATTTTTTTAATTATATAAAATTTTCATTTTGAAATCTTATCAATGTATATTACACTATATAAAATAGAGAAATGTTATATACTAGCAAAATAATATTTATAAAAGATAAAAAAAAAAAATACTACTACAAAGAAATATATTAAAGAAATTCAAATGAAATGTTTTCTTTTCAAACGAGCAATTTTTCTGTTTTAAAATTCTACCAATATGTACTAATATAATACTTGCGAAATTATAAGTTAGATATATATGGCATATTATGAGAGAAATTTCAACTAGAAGAGTATTTTGCCCAACTTTTACTTTGTAGAAAATTAACAATTTATTTATGTTCATATTATGGTGATAGTTTAAATAAAATGAATAAAAAAAAATTATTTAAAATACGATAAATAATTATTCTATCTAAAGTTTTATTGTGAATCTTTTAATAATGATAAATATTTTCAAGAATAAAATCAATTATGTATTTATTTTAAATAATATAAATGACTTAAGGAAAAGTTATAGTAGTACTAATTTTTCTGCTATGAATAGGGTCAAATTAGAGGTATATAATAAATGATGCTGGCAATTCAAATTTTTATTTTATTCAAATTTTGTATTTGCATTTTTTGTCAATTTACCTATATTCTTCGATTAAATACTTTTTGCTGATGCATTTGTGTCTCCGTGATAACTGCCAAGATTTCCATTCCACACCACCGCAAAAAAAGAAGTGTTTTTTTTTTTTTTTTTGTCGAACTTGACAAATCTTGTGATTTTTATTTTTATGATTGTCATCGCATATGTTTGGTTGCTAAACAAATTTATCCACAAATTTCGTCCATTTTCAGCTAAAATCTGAGAATTTGAATCCTCTATTTGATGAATTTCTCAAGTTGTAGTATTTAATCCATGCAATTTGCATCGGCGATGATTGAATATTATTATCTGATTTTGCAGCCGGCATTCACCTATCATCACAGGTAATACAAGTTTTGTTGGTTCGAAATAAAATTAATCTGTTTTATTTCACCAATATGAATTTCCAGATGGTTTCTCTTTATTTGGTGAATTGGGGGAATGTCTATTCATGAAGACAACACCACACAAACTAAAGATTCTCCAGGTATTGTAATTTCTCCTCTTCTAATTAATTATGGTTTGTTTTGTGATAATTTCTTTGTATGACCTCTTCTTGTTAATTACTGAGGAATTGCTTTAATTGTTTGGTTTGGTTTGATTTGGTTGGCCTCTCTGTGTGTAGGAAAGAGCAATGATGATTAAATATCTTGTTTTTGTTTGCATACTCTCTCCGTCCACCATTTAAACAGCCTTTTGATTCGCACGTATTTTAAGAAGTTGTTTGACTTTGCGTATGTAAAGGGAGAAAGTGAGTGGAATGTGTGATCCAATTTCAGTAGTATTAGTTTTATAATGGATTATGAGTGTAAAAAGTTAGTGGAATGTGCGGTCGGCATACTAAAAGTGGAATATAAAGTAAATAGTTCTATAAATCGCGGACAATCTATCATTTTATGGACGAAATATATCATTTTTTTTGCTAAAAATGATGTTTATGTATAAAATGATACTTGTAATCAATGAAATGATATTTTGTTTGTATAAAATGATTATATTCGATAAAATGACATTATGTATGTATAAATATGATATCAATATAAATAATATTCTGCTTGTATAAAATAATATTTTAGCAAAAATGATATATTTCATCCAAATGATAGGTTATCACCCTAAATATGAGTTATCATTCTAACGCACCCTTGTGGCAATGATATTAGATAGTGTGTTGTTTACTCAGGTTCCTCCTCCTGTCTTAAAATGGAGACCTCTTCAAATTGGAGTCGCTACTCAAAGAAATGGAAGAATTCTGCTTTAGGTAACTTAAATTAGTAGTATTTCTCTTCACTATCATATCAACTAAAACATTTATTTATAAAAAATGCAATGTGTCAACTAGGTGCACGTGCGAGGCTGGAGGCTTTATTATCTGAAGCTACCAATGCAACTTGTGCAGACTGTGGTGCACCAGATCCCAAATGGGTGTAATTCTCCCATCTAATTTTACTTTTTTTTCCTACATCAACCAAAATTAGCTTGAAAACTAAAACTCAGCTTGACAACAAACCAGATCTCTTACTACTGGAGCTTTTATTTGTATCAAATGTTCTGGAGTTCATAGAAGCCTTGGAGTGCATATATCACAGGTATGTATAGTATGGATGTCACTAATTGATCAAACACTTTTAACAAGTTCTGTTTTTGTTGATTTTTCTAATGCTTCCCTGCGGCACAAGTCCATAGCTCCTCTACCTATTTGCATGTACTACATACCTTAACAATAGGAGCCTTCATTTATTCAACTTTTGTTCGTCTACCAAAATTATTCTATATCGGATCATATTTTCCACTAACAATACTTCAACCATTTTTTCTCTCTATCTCTTTCTTATGGTTGATTCCTTATTTGTCTTCCTTTATGTTCTAGAAGGCCCCAAATATATACTCCCTACGTCCAGCAATATGAGTCTTACTTTTATTTTGCACCAGTTCTAAGATTTATAAAAAATAAAAATTGAAAAAGTCGAGCCAGATTTACTGTAAGAGTATGAGATTTGTTACAGCGAACGGACCAAAATGATAAAATAAGACATGTATTGGCGGGATGAATTTGGGATGTCTATATTTTATAAATGTAGATATAAGACATTGATTTTAGGTGGTTGTAGTGTTAATGCATGTATGTAATGTTTGGTATGCAGGTATTCTCTGTGAATCTTGATGAATGGACACACGAGCAAGTTGATGGTATAACTGAAATGGGTGGAAATGGTGTTGTGAACTTGAAATATGAAGCCCAAATTCCTGACAAGTATAAAAAACCAAATCCCAACTCTAGTGCTCAGGAGCGGACTGACTTCATAAGGTACCAACCAACCTATTTTCTTCGTTTCTTTAGTATGTATATACTAAAATATATTTTCAGGAGAAAATACGAGCTTCACGAGTTCTTCAACACTCCTCCGTCTTCTTCCTACCACCAAAGTTGCGATAAGAAACACCATAATGAGAAACCCGCAATCCATGAGCGTAGTCACCACAAGAAAAGATCGGAACATAAGTCTCACAAGAAACCTAACTCAAGCCAGGTCAATTTTGAATTCATTGTTTCTTGAATCTCTATATAAATATATCAATTAATTTATGTGGTTGGTATAGGCAGGTATGGTCGAATTTGTAGGGCTGATTAAGGTGAGTATACTGCGAGGCACCAACCTAGTCGTCCGGGATATGGTGACTAGTGACCCCTACGTAGTCCTCTCACTCGGAAATCAGGTTTGTATGTCACTCATTTTATATGTTAATGTACAATTACGATAATCTCAAGAACACGGGTTGATTAGTGCAGTCAATGAAGACGCGGGTTATAAAAAATAACATCAACCCTGTATGGAATGAATGCCTAATGTTGTCAATTCCATCAGATATACCTCCTTTGAAGTTGGTAAGTACTACAGTAGTTTTGTTATGTTTTTAATTTGTGGCAAGTAAGAATGAAGGTAGTTTTTATGTTGGCAGGATGTGTATGACAAGGATACATTCTCAACAGATGATTTTATGGGGGACGCTGTGATTGATATCGAACCACTGCTGTCGGTTGCTAGGGCTACAGAGTCATCCTCCACCGGTGCGGTCACGTTCCAACCGGGTAGAGTTAAGCAAGTTGTTTGCATTTCTTTACAGAATGTTGAACGAGGTTCAATCGAGATCGAGCTTGAGTGTATGCCTCTCACGCAATAGCATCATCTTTTACTCTAAATCCAAATATTACCTTTTTTAGTTTTTTTGCTTACGCTTGCTTGTATAATAGATTCCAAATTTTTAACTCATCAATTCATAATAAATGTGGTTTGGTTTGGTGGATGAGATAGATAAAATTTATCAGGTTGAATTATTTGTTATTTCTTGAACAAAAATGCCTTCATGTTTGTTTGTGATTACTAGTACTTAGTAAGTAATGAAATAAAGTTTGATAGTTTTAAGATAAATGTTATTAGCAGTTATTAAATAAAATCAGTTAAACAAAAATAATTGAAACTATTATTATGATAAAATTTGTCGATCAAACGTTAAGGTTGATCAAAGATTACGAGGCGAGTGTTTCATGTATCTACTTCTTGTCCTTTCTCATTCTGATGCTCTCTTGGCTGCCTTCAATGTCGTAACTCCCGCACCTTAAAACGACAAAATGTATAAGATACTAAATACGTTCTGTATTTATATTTTCTTAAAATAAGTTCAAATCGTATTATTGTACATAATTATTAGCTTGTGTCTACCGGCGGATTTAGATGAGAACAAATGGGTACAACTATATCCCACACTAAGAGTCATATTTTATCATTTCCGTCCATCCCACAATAAAAGTTATATTTCACTTTTACCACAAACAGTAAGTAAGCTCCACATTCCATCATTTTATTTCACTCTCATTTTATTATAAAACTAATATACTTCATATAAATGAGACAGAAGAAGTAGTACTTAAGATAGATATGAGACAATAACTTTTACAATAAAGGATCAGTGGTCCAGCGGCAGCTGAGCCTTCTAATCCCTCTACCTTCTACTCCCTCCGTCCGCGATTAGGAGTCCCGGTCACTTTTGCTCACCCGTTTTATAAAAAAAAAATAGTTAAAGTGGAGAAATGATAAAGTAAAAAAGAGAATAATGTTGACAAGAGTCTTCTCAACATTATTCTCTTTTTTACGTTACCATTTCTCCACTTTAACTATTTTTTATCATTTTTATAAAATATGTGCGCAAAAGTGACCGGGACTCCTAATCGCGGACGGAGGAAGTACATTTTTTTGTGGTTATATACCCCCTCCGCCGCCCCATGCTACTTGCGCATTTCATTTTCGGATTGTCCCAAACTATTTGCACTATTTCTATTTTAGATAAAAATTATGGTATTTAATTAAGATATTAGAGTTAGTTCGGATTTCCTTTATCAAGTGTTGTCTTATTGCACTTAAAATTTTAATTTAATTACACTAATTATTCATGTTTAAACTTATGTTATCAAAGTGAAAAGCATGAGTAGCATGAGACGGAGGGAGTGCATGGTAAGTAGGAAAGAGTAGTTTTTATTTTTATTTTTATCTTTTTAATATTTTTTATTTTTTATGTTTTGCAGATTTTAGGTAGATTCTTATGTTCCTACGTATGTAGGGACATTTTGGTAAAATGATTGACTACTTTTTTATCTCTTACAATTTTCTAATTTTTTTTTCTTTCTCCTTTTAATTCAACTTCATGCGTATGTATATTATTACCTTATTCATTACTGAAAAAACAACTACGACATGACCTCAATTCATGGTCAGCCACAGAAGAGAATGAGCCTAAACGGTCTTCTCTTCCATCTATTTTATGTCCAATCAGATATTTTACAATTTAAAGACTCTCATTAAATTATAAATATTTTATATTATTAAATTAAAATTAATACTAGTATATATATTTATACTATATAAAAATATTAAATATACCACAATTCATAGTTTTTCATTTTCTATAAATAAAGACTAAATTTAATAGTATAGCTTTACTCACAAAATATATATTATTTATCTAAATATAATCATGTTCCTTACTATATAATGAGAACAATTTATTCATCTATTCTCAAGATTTTAATTTCGTAATTCAATTATTGCTTTCGGATTGTTTATTCTCTTATTTATAAAAAATAGTCTAAAAAATGAGATTCACCTCATTGGGTAAAAAAATAACATAAAATAGATAGAGACTAATTTTGGTAGACGTGCCAAAATAGATACACGTAACTATTTTTCGTGGACGGATGAAATATTTTGTATTTTTCCATTTTAATGTTTTTTGCAATTTTTTCAATAATATAATGTTTTTAATTATTTTTATTACTGGTACTTAACTACTTACATTATTATTAAAAAAATTATAAAAAAAGAATATAAATTATAATCGTGTACTTAGAGGATCTCCGGTGGCGACCTTCCCACTAGGACTTTCCACAAAAACCTTCTGCCACGTCACTAGGACTTCCACTAGGACTTCTCATCCCACTACACAATGTAAGACTTCCACTAGGACTTCCCGCAATAAAATAAATTCACAATTACTCAATTTACGGAATTAAAATGTCGACACGGAATACGGGAAAATTCGAATACTTCATTTAAAAAAAATTACATAATACTTAAAAAAATACATAATTAAAAAAAATTACATAATACTTATAAAAAAACATAAATAAGTTAAAAATTACAACCCTCGGCTCTCACTCCTCCTCGTCCTCGTCCTCGTCCCCGTCGCCCGTGCCGCTGCCGCCTCCGACGTCCCCGCCCCCAATCTCAACGCCATAATCATCAATAGGTGGCATTCCTAAATCGCGCCGACATGTGTCGATCACATCCTTGCACATCCTTTTGTACACAGGATCGCGCGTGCTATACCACCTATGCATGGTCTGACTCAGGGTCTTCGTTAGTTGCACGCGGGCAAGACGGTCGTACTTATCTGGGGCTTCAGGGACCTCCGATTCGACCTCGACGGACCCGCTGCGGCTGCCGCTTCCCCTCGCCATCCGCTGCGCAGCCTTTTGCCCCATCGGGCGACGACGACGGCGGGAGTCTGATCGTGGTAGCGGGGACACTTTCTCGGCTTCGGGGAGCTCGTGCGAACCAGCACTGCTGCTGTACTCATCGGAAGAGTTGATCTTCGTCCGCTTCCAGTCCGAGTCGACACCCGCACAAAACTTTTGCGAATCTCTGACCACGAGAAAGGCCTCCCATTGGTCAAACTCTTTGAACTTCAATTCTCTGTCGGGGTACTGGGACAGGGCCCGGTTCTTCACATCATCCTCAGACATGCCGCTGGTTGCCATTGATGCACTTTTTATTAGCACTAAATAAACCTGCAAGTGTACAGAGTATATATAGTATAGCTAAAGGTTAGTACCTGATATCAAACACGGGGAAGACGAACACAAAGTGTCTATCCTCTACTAAGACTCAAATACTATCTGGAAAAACAATTGGATTTTGAAAACTTTTGAAAAACTAAAAACAATAGAAAGCATAGACCAACTAAAAGTGAATAAAACACAGAGAAAGACGATAGAGATAAGGGAATCCCAGGGATGTGTGTTCACAGTTATGGTTATACAAAATTCCAACTACAATACCTAACACAGTTTATACTTTGAAAGGACGAGTCACCTAGCTTATGCTCATGCAATACAAATGTTGATTACAAGATTAGGGTTGTCAATCCTAACACGTAACTCCAAAATGCTCCTAAGACCCTTGAAAAGTCCTCACTCTCAATTAACAGTGCCGTTTTAAGGGAAGCTAATTGTAGTGTCTACTAAGTGAATCTAACTCGCTAGAACTCTGTCACAGTTATGAAGCAAGTTATATTAAATCATACACGATTGTGTCACTCAATCATGCAGCATCAAAACTACTTAGGGAAGAAACAAAGTAAAAACAAAACGGATATTAGATAGTAAAAGGAATTTGTATAACCAAAGTCGTTACTAACACATCCCTAGAATCCTGTGAGTTTAGTTACACATAATTGAATAAGCTAAAAACATAGATTGAAGGTAAGACAATTTGAACATAAAACTAAAGCAAATAAAACTCGTGGGTTGAATCCTTGTCGTTCTTGATGTTCTTGAAATCATTCTCCAACTCCTTGCACCAATGAAGTACTCTAGGTCTTGATCTCTATGAATTATTTTGCAAGTAGAAGTTCTCTCTTTTTAATGAAGCTTGAGGTCTTATTTATAGGGGGAAAGCCACTCCTTGTTGTAAAAGGAAAAAATCTCCAAAATATGGTAAATCTGGGCGAAAATCTAGGGCTTCTCGAATTCGCCGCCTTTCTCCGGCGTGCCGTCGCACCTTGGCCAGCGGTCGCCGCGTTGGATTCCAGAGAGTCTGTTCCCTCGGCGGCGGACCGCACGTCTTCCGGCGGTCGCCGGACGAGACTTCTCTTCCAAGCACATTTTTCAGAGGCGGACCGCTGCATTGATCTGCCCGCCGGGCGCCGGCGGTCGCCGCACACATACGCGGCGGTCGCCGGTCGCCGTCTGACTCCAGATTTCCAAACTTTGCGTTTTGGCTCCCTTTTTCGGCTCAATTATGCACATTTCTCACAAAACACGTCAAAATACCAAAATAGACAAAATATGCAAATAATGGACGTGTAGAGTGACTTTGACATTAAAAATGGACCAAATAATGGCCTTAAAACAGTGCAAAATCCGAGCGTATCAGCCATGCGCAGGTTGTTTTGGTAGAGGGCGGCAAAACGACTGAGCTTAGGCCTCAACCGGTCCCACTGTTTCCGCCATTGCTCGGAAGTGCGAGGCTTCGCCCCAGCCGGTTTGTGTGTTAGGTAGGCCTCACTAATGCGATGCCGCAATCAGTCAATATACTGGTTCGCCCCGACATACGGATCCTCGACTACACCGACCCAGGCCTTCGCAAGCACAGCGTTTTCCCACACGGTCCAGATCGACCTCTTCTCACCCTCCTCCTCTGCCCCCGTTTTCGAGGAAGAGCTTGGGGCTTTCCAGTTGCCCTTGCCTCTGCCATTGGGGTTTTCCAGTTGCCCCTAGCTTTGCCCTTGCCTTTGCCCTTGCCCCTTGCAGCAGGCTCCGCCTCATCGGGAGTCTCACGGATCGGCGATAGCCCCAACTCCTGCCCCAACTGCTCAAAGGAGAAAGTCTCGATGCCAGCGTATTGAGTCTCCGGAACACTACTAGGGGAATCATCGGCCAACAAATCTATATATGGGCGATAGACAGATTCCCTAGGTGTCTGAGGGCGCCTGTGCTGCATCGACCCACCCACCCCCGCCATATTTGGCGTCATACTCCCCATCTCTGCCATATTTGGCGGCATACTCCCCATCCTCGCTGCCCCGGGCATCATCCCACCCACACTCGCCATATTACCGCCCATCCCCGCTGCCCCGGGTATCATCCCACCCATCTGATTCATCCAATTGTACATATTGTAGAACATTTGGGGAGTAATCCCCGCCATCCCTGCCATTTGGGGATTCATCCCCGCATTAAAGTTTCCCTCCGTTCCGGCGGGAAACGTGGGTGTGTTTCCTCCGCTCGTGTTGGGGGAGTTCCTATTGTACTCCATTTAGAACTGAAATTTGTAGATTTTAGAGAGAGAAACTTGTCAACACAAGTGTTGTGAATGAAATGAAGTTTAACGAGCCCTATTTATAGAGTTTTTTTTTTTTTTTAAATTAAAACTCGGACGTCTGACCTACGCCATAGCGGCGGACATCCGGTCGGACGTGGGGCGGATATCCGAGCCCATCCGACGGGCGTTGGGGACGGGCGTGTCCTACCTTTTTCCTCACTACGGCGGACGTCCAGTCGGACTTCCGCGACGTCCTACTGCGACGTCCGCCGTTGGAGATGCTCTTAGGTGGTTATTCATAAACCAACTAAAAGGGATAGTATGATTGATTGGAAAAATATTGAGAATGTGGAAATGATGGGAATTAATTAAATATTAAAAAAAAAGGGTTGATTAATTAATCTGCTTGGTGTATTGACTCGCAATTTATTTCCATTGAGCTATATCCATAAATGTATATAAATACCCATCCTTCCTACCATAAGCGAGGTGCCGCATTTTTGCACTAATTTTAGAAAAATTATAGTATAAAATAGTTGAAGTAGCGAAAATATAAAGTAATAGATAGAATAATATAGAGAATAACTTATCTACATTATTTTTTCTCTTACTTTACATTCTCTCCACTTTAACTATTAGTGGAATAATATAAAGTAGTGGAATATGAGTCTCACTTATATATACTAATTTTATAATAAAATGTGAGTGAAATAAATTAGTGGAATGTAGAGCACACCTACCATTTACGGTAACAATAAAATAAGATTCTTATTGTGGAACATATCGAAATAGTAAAATTGAATACTTATTGTGGGATGGAGGGAGTGACAATTGGTGAAAATCACCGGAGAAGAGAGGTAGAATTTTATGGGCTCGACGACACAACTAATATGTGGCCGATTTGTCTATGCTTTAATGCCGACTAGGATCATGAGGGTTCCTAAGCTAATGTAAAAAATAAAAATTATGTCTTCTCATAAAGTGCACCAACTCCTAAATTATCCTTCAAGTAATTCATTTTATAATACCTATTAACACATCAAACAGTTAATTACTTCACACATTAGCTCAAGTTTCTCAATTCTATGTCTAGGTTTATTCCATAGATGGGCAATAATTAAATAATAGTGCAAGAGCATTTAAATCAACCACATGAACCAATCATAAAGAAAAAACTTAAATAAACTAAAACCAAGTTCCAAAGTATCTCAACTAATAATACTCAGATCATTTTATTTCTATAATTTTTTTTTACTAATTTTATACTAAAGCATGGGTCGTGCACTAGTTGATAGAGAAAGTATTAAGAAAGTTAAGAGCATAATTAATTAAAATATCCTTTTTAGTGCATTGTTTAGAGCATAATTATTTGAAATATCCTTAGTGAGAAATCATCAGTGAAATAGACTAATCAGGAAAATAATTTGCTTCCATTCTATATCTTGAGACTTAAGACACTTTGCATGAAAACATTTGGATCCAAACTTATAACTGCAAGTGAGTGCAACATGATGAATTGATGATCTTAAGATTGACAGAATTATTTACCCATCGATGATCTCATTTTTGCAACATTTATAATTCCATGTCATTCGCACGTTTCATTAAATAAAAAAGGCAAAATACATTCTTAGGTCCTTATACTTTAATCAAAATGTTCATTAGGTCCTCATACAATATTTTCGTTTTAATAGTTATACTTTAATCAAAATGTTCATTAGGTCCTCATACAATTTTTTCGTTTTAATAGGTCCTTATACCGTTCTCATAAATTTCATCACACCCTCGTACAATTTTTTCGTTTTAGTAGGTCCTTATACTTTAATTATAACTTTTATTAGGTCCTTATACAATTTTTTATTTTAAGATATTCTTTTACTTTTATCTTGGATAATAATTTATATTTAATTAAATTTAATGAACCTTTCAATTTTATTATTTAACTTATCTTATAATTATAAATATCCAGGAAACGTATCTTTCAATATAAATATAAATAATCAATTGAAAATTCAGGTAGTTATTCTAAAAAAACTTCGATTTTAATCTTCAATCAGCACGGTTAATCTTTTTATTATTCTCTACAACGTATTGAGATTATTGGATAACAAGATGATATTATATTTAAAGATTATGCTAAGTTAAATAATGGAATATTAAAAAGTTCATTAAGTTTAATTAAATTTAGATTATTATCCAAGATAAATGTAAAAAAGTCCCTAAAATAAAAGATTGTACAAGAACCTAATGAAAGTTATGATAAAAGTATAAGGACCTACTAAAACGAAAAATTGTACGAAGACCTGAAAAAATATTGTGAAAAGTATAAGGGCCTATTAAAACAAAAAAATTGTACAAGGACCTAATGAACATTTTAACTAAAGTATAAGGACCTAAATATGTATTTTGCCAATAAAAAAACGTGTTTTTTAAAAATAAAGTACATAAAGCTACAATGCAGCGTTATATTTTTCTTTCTTTTTAAAAATATTTTTGATACCTTTTATGGTTGTTATTATTTTCATCAGACGCATTATTTTGTTTCTTTTTCGTTTTAGTGCCTACAACGTGTGGCATATTTTGCCTTTTTAATTGACCACATTATTAGTCTTATTATTTGGATTTTTTTTTTAATTTTATCCTCCTATTTATAAATAAATCGAATGTGATCCATCATAATGAAATTAATCAATATTCTATCCAATTTTTATTAAAATTTGTGATACTTTTAGAATGTGCACTATTTATAGGGATGGGGAGTATAAGATAGTGTTAATTATTTTTCTTGCACTAAAATAAAAGTAAGTTTCATATTTTTGATTAAACAAACAAAGAAGAAAACTATGGCATATATAAATAGTGAGGAATACATCTAGAACATAGTCTCCTTGTATTGAGGGCACTTAAAAAAGAAAAATATCTATTACTTTGACCAAAGAAAGGTGTGTGTGTGTTTTGCCTTGGTGGAAGTTGACTTAGTCTTCTAAACTATGCTTTCATGTTCACACAAACATATACAACAATAAATCACTTTCACCAATAAATAATCAATATTTTACGACTGAAAATGACACCTAAGATGCTTACTTTGCAACCATACAGACCATAACACTCCAATTCTTTCTATTTCTTCTCTCTCAACAACTGGAAATTACATAACAAACAACAAGTATAATAAATACAAGAGTTGGGTTGAAACCAAGTCTTACTACTATTTTTCTCTTTCTCACCACTCCGATGGAGGACTTCGAGTCATCGACGATAAACTCGAGATCATCGTCATCGATTCAAACAGAGGTGATTGCAGAGTTCATCGGCAAACTGAGTCCGATTTTGAGCGAGATCAGAGGCTGCGTCGAGGCAGCAGAGGTGCCGGCCTTGGAGAAGGCGATCGCCTCGTTGGAGAGCGACTACGATCGTGCGAGGGCAGCCGTGGACAGCCCTCCCAAGAACATCGAGAGCCTCATACAGAATCTTGGGAGATCGTTGGGGCTCACTCTCTTTGCAAGCCACGAAGCGCCACTGTCGAACAAGGACAAGGTCGAGGCGCTCTGCCGGGAGATGATGAACGTGCGTTTCGAGTCGAGCTCGTGGGATTTTGCCAACGAGGCGGTGGAGACAGAGTTGGAAACAGAGGATGAAACAGGGGACGAAACAGGGGATGAAACAGGGGAGAAAATAGGGGAGAAAACAGGGGAGATCATGGAGGAGACGAGAGAGTTGACGGTTGATGAAGCCATTTTAGAATTAAAGTATGGGAGAGAGGAGGGATTCAAGAATGCTCTTTTTGTTTTGGATGGATTCTTGAAAGATGGGATGATTTCAAGTGAGATGATTTTGGATGAAGATGTGGTGCGGATCTTGTGTTGTCGATTGGCTTCGTCCAAGGGGAACGACCGATTGATCATAATTCGAATGCTGAGATATATTTCTCAACACAATCACCACCACAAGGTACTCTACTTTTAGTTGAATTCCACCATTTATTTTCTCTTCTTTTAATTTAAGCAACATAGTGTGCAGGAAAAGATGAAAGATTCGGAATTCTTGTCTGCGTTGGTGAAATCATTGGCACGAGATGCAGAGGAGCAGAAGGAGGCGGTCGGGCTTCTGCTCAGCCTCTGCGATGACGATGCAGGAGTCATCCGGAGAATCGGGAGGATACAAGGTTGCATAGTGATGTTGGTAGCAATCTCAAATTTAGATGATGAAGAAGCTTCCCATGATGCAAGAATGCTGCTAAATATTATGTCTACCAACACCCAACATGCTCTTCACATGGCTGAAGCTGGTTATTTCAAGCCATTGATCACATATTTAAAACAAGGTAATCTCTTTATCTGTCTCTCCTATATCAAGATTTTGTTTTTTTTCCTTCTAATAGGAGGGTTATCAATTTCCTTTTCCAGGTTCAGAAATGAGCAAGGTTCTGATGGCAAGCGCGGTGTCAAGATTGGAGCTAACCGATCAAAACAAGGCCGCATTAGGGGAACAAGGGGCGATCGAGCCCCTGGTGAGCATGTTCAAGGAAGGAAACCTAGAGGCGAAGCTGTCCGCCTTGAACGCCCTACAGAGCATATCCAACCTAAAGTCGAACATCCAAAGGCTGATCGACTCTGGGATGGTGGCGTCCCTCCTGCAGCTACTTTTCTCAGTGACATCAGTCTTGATGACACTGAGAGAGCCGGCGTCGGCCATCCTTGCAAAAGTGGCCCAGTCGGAGACCATACTAGTCAAGCACGACGTTGCGCAGCAGATGCTGTCGCTCCTCAACCTCTCGAGCCCCGTCATCCAAACCCATCTTTTGGAGGCCCTAAACAACATAGCCTCACACCCAACCGCTTCCCGGGTCAGGAAGAAGATGAAGGAGAATGGCGCGATCCCACTCCTCCTCCCGTTGATCACGGAGAGGGACGCCCGGATCAGGAATGGCGCCCTCAAGCTCATCCACGCGCTTTCCAAATCCACACAAGAGCTCACACTGGAGCTAGACCAATCCCATATCCACACCATTGCAAACATAGTTCTAACAACAAAATCAGATTGTGAGAAGACTGCAGCCCTAGGAATCCTTGCAAATCTACCAATCAACGAAAACCGAGTCACTGAGATCCTCAAACAAGCCAATATACTACCTTTTTTGGCCTCAACCACCACTTCAACACCATCATCCATCATGCTATCTGAGAGCATTGCTTCCTTCCTGATCCGTTTCACGAATCCAAACGACAAAAAGCTGCAGCACTACGCGGCTGAACACGGCATATTCCCTCTCCTCATCAAGCTACTCACAAGCACCTCACAATGTGCCAAATCCAAGGCAGCACTCAGCTTAGCCCAACTATCACAAAACACAACAAACATGACCAAATCAAGAAAACTCAAGTGGCTCTGCGTGCCTCCCTCGTCCGATTCATTCTGCAAAGTCCATGACCGACACTGCACGATTAAAGGCACCTTCTGCTTGATCAAAGCAGGGGCGATCACTCCATTGGTACAGATTCTCCAAGGCGAGGAGAGAGGCGCGGATGAGGCTGTATTGGGCTGCTTGTCGACGCTTCTTAGAGACGAGATATGGGAGAGCGGGTGCAGGCATCTGGTGGAGGAATCGGTGGTGCATCCAATCATCAGAGTTGCGGGATGTGGGAGCTTCAAGGCTCAAGAGAAGGCCTTGTGGATGCTGGAGAGGATTTTTAGAGTGGAGAGTCATAGAGATGAGTTTGGCGAATCCGCGGAGAATGTGTTGATTGAGGTGGCGCAGAATGGTGATCCGATGCTCGCGCCGGTGGTGGCCAAGGTTTTGGCACAGCTGCAGCTGTTGCAGCCGCAGTCTAGTTACTTTTGAGAAGAAATGCATGCTTTGTAGTAGTATTTTTTGGTTTGTTGATCATTTTTATTGTTGATATATTGTGATTGATTCAAATTACATTAAAAGATGTAGTGTTTTTTGTATGCATATTTCAAGTTGGGAGGAAGTGGGATATGATGTAAAAACATGATCTTGTATTATTTCTAGTGATTAAAAGTCCAGCATGGTTTGATGAATTTGGGTTTTTTCTTCTTCTTACCTATGTGTATATTCATGTAATTATGTTCTTGGCATTAAGCGTATTAGCTAGAAATTTCACAATCTTACGGAGGCAGCAAAATCTCGACATTTCTACTTTTCCAAGGAAATATCATTGGCTAAAATAAAAATCAATGTTGAGGTGTAAAATCAGAGTCTTCAATATTGATGGAGATCGTTCTAAAAGAATAAGTTGGAAATCGTATTTTTAAGCGAAGTTCCTCAACCAATACAAATTTTATGGTGTAGTCAACTATTCCCTCCGTATCACTCAAGAATGTCCCACTCAAAATGTCCACATTCTTAAGTGATATAAGATTTTAGGAAAAGTTGTTAGGTGGATTGAGTAGAGAAAAAAAAGTACTAGTTGGATATTATAATGAGGAGAGAGATTTATTTTCAAATATTGAAAGTGAATATCTTGAGTGAAATAAACTAAAAAAGGAAATGTGAACGTCTTGAATGGGACGGAGGGAGTACCTTATATCGAGAACTAGTCAACAATCTTGCTAAATACTCCCTCTGTCCAACCGAAGATGACCCACTTTCCTTTTTAGTTTGTCCCAACTAAGATGACTCATTACTAAAAGGATAAATTGCCTGAAAAATCACAAACTTTGGGAAAAGTTTGCTTTTTCACAAACTATAAAAGTTGCGCCTAAAGTCACGAACTTTATCGGATCGTACAAATTTCTGGCTTGACTTGACAAAATTTCTGGCTTAACTCTAAACTCAGGTAATATAACCTCTTTTTGGCTGATTTCGAAAGCGCAACCCCAATTCAATCAACGTAAAGCATAATCGACAAGAGTGAAATCGTCAACAAACGGTTTAAGGATGAAATCGGCGACGTGTAGAGAAGATTCAATAAAAAAAGGATAAAATGACTTCGTTTTGTGCCTTGTCAAAAATTTTTGCCAAGTCACGCCTTCGCCATGCCACGCGGGATAAGTTTTAAACGGAAATATGTCGTCAGGTTGGTAGTTTGGAAAATTTGTACGATCCGATAGTTCATGACTTTAGGCGCAACTTTTATAGTTTGTGGGAAAAATCATACTTTCCCCAAAGTTTGTGATTTTTTAGGCAATTTTTCCTTACTAAAAATAGAAACACATTTATCTTTATTTTATTCACTCTCTCTTTCCACTCACTAAACAAAATTAATTTGCATAAAATCTAGTGGCTCTCAAGGAAAAGGTCATCTTCCTTGAAATAGAGGATGTATGTTTATTCAATTCTTAGGTAATATTCCCTTAGTCCCATAAAAGTTGAGACAAAACTTTTGGGCACGGAGGTTAAGAATTTATATTAAATAAATAGGAGAGATGAAAAAAGTAGGAAAGATAAGAGAGAGTAAAGTAAATGATGGAATAAAAAAATGAGTGATTAGATATTTTGTCTTTTTAAAAAAAAAATTACTCAACTTTTGGGACAGACTAAAAAGGAATACGACTCAACTTTTTTGGGACGGAGGGAGTACGTTTCTTCAATTCTTGGTGGTAATATTAGCATCTTTATTTGATAAGGCCTTGGGATGAAAAACAAGTTTCGATACTAGGAAATGCATTTTATAGTATCTCCAAACAAGTTTAAATTTATAATTTATATTAAAAACATTCGAATCATAATTAAAAATTTTAATTTAGCTACAAGTCATTTTGATTATTAAATTTATACTTTATTTCTTTAATTAATGTATTTAATAATGTCATATTAGTATATTTTTTATTTTATAGTACTTTCTAAAAATTTAAGAGAAAAAGAGCAAAAAGGATTTGACATAAAATAATTGAAAAAGTAAAATGAAAATTATCAAACCCAATATTAGAGATAGAGAATCTATCATACATAGTACTATCTCATTTTTATAAGATTGAACAACATAAATGATATTCCATACGTCCGGCATTAGGAGTTCCGGTTGACTATTTTCATCCGTCTGGAATTAGGAGTCCCGGTAGACATTTCCATAAAAAGTGAAATAAAAATATTATAAAATAAAACACTAAAAAGCACAAGTAAAAACACATCTAAAGAATAAAGCAAATAATAATGCAAATGGGTTCACATTCCATTATCACACACTCCAGTTATTACGCACTCAAACATTTCTTAAATCCAATATCCAACTCAACCGGGACTCCTAATGCCGGACGGAAGGAGTACTTAATCATTCACTTTCGCACATAAATGATACTTGATCTTTACTCCCTCCGTCCCAAAGTATATGTACTTTGGTTTCGGCACGAGTTTTAATGCAAAATTGGTAAAATAAGAGAGAGATAGAGATGAAAAGTAATTAAAGTGTTGTTAGTGAAGAATGAGTCTCACCTCTTAGAGAGAAAAGAATTTCTAAAATTGGAAAGTGCATATTTTTGTGGGACGGACTAAAAAGAAAGAATGCATAATTCTTGCGGGACGAAGAGAGTATTTTATATCATTTTTTGTACCTGATACAATTTTCACCCCAAAATACCCTCTAAACAAATATATTTTCCCAATTGTGTCATAGAGGATATTTTGGGTGTATACAAAACTAGTACAAAAGGTGATATTATAATATCTTCTCTCATTCTCCTCACTCTTTATATTCTTATTATTAATCAATATTAATATTATTATTTTGATGTTATAAATTAATAATTAATTTTTTTAATATTATTTAAATATACTTAATTATATTTAATTATTATAATAATATTATTGTTATAATACTTAACTTTGTAGTAATTAATAAATAATTATAATATAATTATTTAAATAATGAATTATATAAGATTATCTAATAATTATTATTATTTTATATTAAATTAATAACTAATTGATATAGTCTTGATAAAAATTTAAAATTGTGAATTGTATTCATAATTATATAAAGAGTGAATATTTTTAGTTGGGTGTTTCAACCCTAAAATGAGTATAAAATAATTTAATAAAAAAATATTCAATTGAATTAATATCTTTAAATAATTAATTTAATTAGGTGGTTTGTTCATGATTTGTATTATAAATGCAAGTAGATGTATGTATAAAACACTACAAAGAAAGAAGAAAAAGAAGAGAAAAGAAAAAAGATGAAACATAACTAAGGAGAAAAAAAAGGAAGATAAAATACTAAAAAGAAGAAATAAAATGAAGAAAAAAGAAAGAAGATGAAAAGAAATAAAAAAATGAAGAAAAAAAAAAGCGCATGTTTGATACTATTTAATTGAAATTTCCAAAAATATCCTCCGTAACAAAAAAGTCACATATTTGATACCTAATGTTATTTTTGTCACAGGTACCAAAAACGATATAAAATAAAGATCATGTACCATTTATGTGCGAGTGAAAAACCAGGTACCATTTATGTAGTTGACTCTTTTTATAAATGAACAAAATCTCCAAATATAAAATTGCTTCGGAGTGTATTTTCACCCAAAAATCACCATGAATAGTAAAAAAGTACCTTAGGTGATTCTAGCAAAGTCAAAATAAAACTTATACTCCAGTTCAGAAACTATTTTTTAAGTTCACCCTTACTTATAGTAGACATCTATTAATATCAACTATGTAAGATAATCATCTTAAGATCTGGGAACGAGTCAACAACACACCACAGGATCCCCATGTTCTAAATTACGAATTACACTAGAATATTGTAAACTCAAAATAAAGCTTTCAAGTAAAATTTGTTAATCTTTCACTTGTTTCTCTAGAGATAATCAGCAGATACAATCATACAAATAGTTGTTGTGACATTGATTACATATCAAAATGGTCCGACTTTTACCAAAATCCGAGTAGAAAATAAAAAATTTCAACTATTTAAATATTAGCAGCCGATTCCATACAATTGTCATACAAACCTTGATTCGAAGTAGTCGTCAGCATGATATGCCGCTCAAGACGGCAGAGGAAATTTGAGGGTGAAGGCACACTTCTCCCTACTCCAGCCACGGACTTGGAAGCCTCAGTCTCATTCTTCCCGCCCATATATTTCCATGGTTTGAACTTTCAAATCTCCGAGTCTATTATTGTCTCATTCTGCGATTGGACTATCCTCTTTCAGAGAAAAGCCTGTTCAGGTTGAATCATTTGGCTTACCGTCGGGTGGCATATCCATGACATCAACATTCACTGTGGCCTGCATTTCTACATCATCACCATTAGCTGAGGCTTGCATCTCAACATCGTCTGTACCAGTAGAGGTGTTTGGATTTGCAGTGCCATTTTCTACAGAATTATCATGTTCAGACCAAGACTCATTCAAATGATAGCTCACAACCCGTGACTGGTGCAAACAAGAGGAGGAAAGAGTTAGTATCTGAATTTCACTGGTACTCGTATAACCAGCTATAGTTCGACATGCTGAAAAATAGGGGCAGTGGCCGAGGCCATCAAGCATGAAAACAGCACAGTTTTATTGAGGTTTTATTATGTTGGGTTGAGTTGTACAAGTGCCTAGGGAAAACAAGCAAGCACAATGCAACAACGTAGAAGCTATAGCAAGGCCAGCATACATGCAGCCTTATCTGGACCACCTAAACTGAAGAATAAGAAATAATGACATAATATAATTAATATCTCAATAACCATATTCCTAGGACTGTATTGAGGCAGTAGAAAGTTAAACCTTTTGAAAGGATATAGCACATAATTAAACAACGGTCATCAATGAAGAAAAAGAAAAAGAAGCAAATAAGACCGGGGATACCAGTCTGCCATAAGACCTTAGCTAAGTATGGGAATACCTGGTAGACCTCATGCATCCTGTAATTCACCAAGTCAGCCATCTCATCCGGTCCACTAATAAGTTGGACAGATCCTGTGTCATCAACATCACGATCTGTAAATGCTGTAAACTCTTGTAAATTCAGACCAAGATGGTCAGGCCTCTGAAGCAGAAGTTGAAATGTTGGTTGGAGCTCATAGCACTGCTCGAAAAGAGTACGGCGGCAGAAAACATAAAGTCCCAATCTTGCACGAGACATTGCCACTATCAATCTTCTTACATCACGAAGGTGACCCACAAAACGAGTGCGCACGAGAGATAGTAAGACAAAATCATTCTGCTGCCCTTGAAACTTGTCAACAGTTGTTACCTACAAATGGAAACATGAAAGTAAGCAATGAACGTGTGACATATAACAAGAGTTAGACTGTGAGACGAAATAAATGTAAGAAGCACAACTATGGACCATTATTACTGCATTCTGGAAAAAACTAAACTTTCTCCAGTAAATTATCTTACAGTAAGCCTCTTTAAAACTAGTACGCTATAATCAACAACTATCTGTTCCTACATACTCTCCTTACAAATAAAATGAAATGATCCAATCGTACTGTTTTACTGGCTTATATAAGGTCAGGTGAGAGCTCCAAGAATGTGACAGTATCTGATCAAAAGTCTAAACCTGAAACTGTAAGCAAAAGGAGCTTACCTAGCAGGCCCAGAACTGAAGTGATGAGAACTATAATGCATAACAGACATTTGACCAGGATCTTGATCAAAAATATATCACTATAACTAGCAAAACTCTGCAATAGTGGGAAGTGTAACAGGCAAAAAGATGTAAAACTTTATGAATTTATTTTAAATTGAGCATGTAGCATCCACATTGAAGCACAAATGCATTCAGAGACGCACACGAAGAACCTTATGTAAACTAGAATTTAATATACTGTTGCTCATGAAATACAGCATTCAGAGCCGCACACAAAGAACGTTCACATCTACTTTCCACTTGCAACAGATTGCAATTCATAAACAGTATTTGCAATTGCAAGTATAGTCTATCAAAGTAAGAACATAAGTTACCTTGTGGGGTGGACCAATGAAGTCGTATGGGACACATCTACGGCTGATCACGTCACGAATTAAAAGTTTCTGACCATTGTATGTTGTCAGTATGGATATCTTGTTGGCTGGATACCCAAGCAAACGCATGTATATATACACACTAACAACATACTCTGCCTCTCCTTCATTTTGATAGAACCAGGGAGAAGGAGCAGACTCACCTCTCCCATGGTAATCAGGAACGTCCACCAACTGATAGTCAAAGGAGAATCCAGCATTCGCCCTGCGGAAGATATGATTCTCTCTCACATATGGAAGATCTCCAAGATCTTTATATCTCCAATTGTAAAGTTGAGCTAAACTAGGTCTAGCTCTTCCCTGGGCGTTGAGCTCAATGTAGGGAATTCCCAGACGGACAAATCTTGTGAAAAGACTTTGATCCATATGGCTGTACTTCTGAAAAGCCATATTTTTCACAACAGGAGGTAGCTGGTGATGGTCACCAATCAATATACAGCGTTTAAGACGAGCATAACCATCTTCCTGCCTTTGGAGTAACATTGGGATGAAAGTCTCTATTTCCAAAATTTGAGCACTTTCTTCCATTAGCAAGTTATCATATTTAAAGCCCAAATTCAGAAAATCCTTCCTTTTAAGAGCTGCATGGGTGCATGTCATGGCTACTATTTTTGCTTGCTTGGTCATAAGATAATTTGATCTATCAACTGTTGACTTCAGTAACTCAAATGCCCGGCACTCTTCAAGCTCCTGAAACATAGTTTTCAGGTGGCGGAAGCAACCCTTAGCAGCCCGCATATCTTTCTCAAAAGACTGGCCCGAGAAAATTGGATTTGGAGTGTCAATAAAGAACTCCTTAAAAGGAAAACGGTCTTGAATAAACGTTGGCTTATCCTTATTGTCAGCACAAGCAGCCAAAAAGAGTTCCCAGCGCGAATACACATGAAGCAACCAGAAAAAACCAGCTGTTTCACAAGTATAAGCTACATCTTCAGGCAGTTGCAGAGACCTCGCCAGGCGCTCCACTTCACTAAGGAGTTCCAACCGCCGAACGAGCATGGCATTCACACGGCCTTGGCGGCTGAAATCAAGGTCAGTAGCCAATTCTTGCTCACCTTGACCAAGTCGAAGTAGATATCGGGCTGGGACATCTCTCTGAATTGATGGACACAAGTTGAAGTTAGAATGGCATCATAAACAAGATGATCTAACTCAAGCATTGTTGCGAAGAAACATGAACACATCAAACAATCTATACCTCCATTATCTTTTCAAAAAGATCATTTAAAGCCTGGTTTGAATGAGTAATTATCAAAGTTCTCTGAGAAGGACAATTGTGGTATAGAACATTCAAAATCTGCACAGCTGTATCTGTCTTTCCAGTACCAGGTGGACCAACCACCATAGTTAAACCAGGCTGAATGCCTGAAATGATAGCTCCAACCTACATGCCAACACAGAAACTAGGAGATATCAAGAATCAAGACTGGTGAAGTTTATCACACTTTCAAGTATAAGAATTACGAAATTTTCCAACACCTGTACCATAAGGCTCAGACATAAGATGATACAGATTGAAAATCAGAGATAATGCAGGATATTTAAGAGCTACCATATACTAGGAGTTTGTTATCATTTTCATGTTAATATTTAGTACGGTTTATTTTCATTCTTATCTTTAGACTTTAGTAGGGTTTATTTTCAAGGACCTGGGTAGGAGTAAATCTGACAGAGTTCTGCTTTGGTTGATCTTGGGGATATGGTCCTGGATCAGGAGGAACATAAGACTCAACTACAAGTTCCAGTTTATCAGAATGATCATCTTCCATAGCATTGGAATTGTTTGAGGATGTTGTAGATGCAGCATTTCCAGGTTGAAAATGTACTGCGCCGTCAGGATTCTTGGGGAACTTAATACGAAATGGAGGACATGGATCAGAATTGTCCGTGCCATCTGAATGTGCAAAGTGAACCTGCACGAGAATACAAAGTACGGGAGGTATTAATACAAATTTTAGGACTACTGTGATGAAAAAATTGGGTAAAGAAAATAATGTAAGTTTGATAACAACCTGATAGTTCGGAAAGCTATCTTTGACATGAGCAGCATCAAGGAACGTATCTTTGAAATCAGCCTTTTCAAGGAGATCTGGCCTATTGATCCATTGGGCAGCAGAAGGATCACCATAACCCAAAAATATGTCATGTAACCAATCGGGAACAATACATGTTTCATTCATCAGATCCCTTATGGATTCCAAAATTGCTTTAAAGTTGTTCTCCTTAGGTTTCCGCCTCATCAATATGTTAAATGTGCTATATACATCATCTGCACCCTTCTCTGCTATGTCACAAACATCCATATGATACTGTGCAGTATCTAGTGCAACAGTCACAGTTCTCAGTTCTCCTTTGGGAGGCTTCCATTCATCATGCTTGATCCTCCCGGTGAAATCATTCATGAGAGTTCCCTCCTCATCACGCATTTCAATGATCTCACACCCGCGCACATACTGAAGACCAAGTTTCTGTGGAACAGTTGCCTTTTCTGCTTCTTCGGCACTCAGAGGCTCAAACGAATGCCGAATAGAGAGTAAAAAAAGGACATCATGCTCCTTAAGAGAATTCCATTCAGATCTTATTTGTGCTTTATAGCTCGAAACGCTAAAAGTAACTTCAGCTGTCACTGCAGAAGGCTTCACTTCCCCAATTTTTGGTTGCTTGACATCTCTTATCCTGAATTCTTTAATCGGCACTCCCATTCTTGACCAACCACGGAAAGCAGTTTCTCCTTCATTATTGGTATATGAGAGAAGATGTGGCACAGCTTCTTGAATATCCTCTCTGATTTCATAAGTTGATTCAAGGCGGAAGAGGTTGAAATTTCTAAGAAGGTAATCATGAAGTGTTAAAAACTGTAAATTTAGCTTTGGAAGTGCCAGACACCCTTCACCAGAGTAGTTGATACTTGGTACAAGGCTTTCATCCCACATTATTTGCTCATTGGGGTATAGTGGAAGAGCATTGATCGCTTCTTTCTGTGACTGTTGTTTCTCAAAAAATGAAACCATAACTTCTATAAGGAAGTCAACTCTTTCTGACCAAGGATCATCCTTTGATACCAGTTTGAGCTGCAGTGTCATTTTATCAGAGAGAAATGTCATTAGATATAATTCTAACACTAGCAGAAAAGAGAAACTGAATTTGCAGAACATTCTTTTTAATTCTTTTTGTCATGGTTGCATGTGCTCTATCAGTATGATCCTGTCAGGCCAAGACTCAACAAGTTTGACTTTAACAATTAGCATAACATGATAATTATCAATCAACTCTCATACTTAATATGATCTACTCATTTTACTCTTTATCATTTGTCATATAAAAAGAAAAGTGCACACGCATAGAAATTACTAAAACCTCGACTGGGGTTTGGATATGGCCCTTGAGAGAGCTAGCTGGGAGCAATATTATCCCAAAGCATAGTTATTAATTTCGTATAACATGGTACAGATATATGAATTCCTTCTTCATTATCCAGTGTTTCTTTCCATTATTAAATTTCAGGTTGCAATTCATTCACGCATATTTCCCCTTCTATTTATGATCACATATGTTTAGCTTGTTACTTTTCAATGATAGAAAGACTACTCTCTACTGATTAAGAACAAAATGGAACACAAAATAAACTATTCGAATATACTGCATTTCAGCATGAAGCTTTGACAATTAAGGCAACCAAGTGCTGAAGCAAACGGCATACAAAACTACAATCACAATAAAGCCACGTTTCTGGTCCCTTCCAAAAAAACTAAACTAATTTGCAGTTTAAAAGTTATAAAACTCTATACACTATTGAGTGTAAATTAAAAAATCAAAATAGGATATTTATCCATGAAAAGCAACATAGTTTATGAATTATGATGCAACTCAGATACATAGAAAGTAATGCTCAGTTAAATAAACCATAAAGAAATAGAAAATAAAGAATGAATGAAAGTTCACAGTATCTTCATCTTACTGACTTGCAAATATCATGATATTCGATTTCAATAGAAGATAAAGACAGTTTCCAACTGAATACCAGTATGGGTAATGGTCAACCTAGTAACTGCCACACATCATTAATTAGTCATTTATGTCTGTTCACCATGTTATATATGACTTCATAGCAAAACATGCAAGTGAATAAGCTCATCATCACTTCATAACTACACATTCTTGATGCCTGAACAACAAAACTAATTGTGCAATCACAAACTACCTTTTGATTCTCGTGTTAGCTCAAATGGAATTATAATACGTAGTTTAAAGTAAATTTATATGGCGCCGTATTTCACAAATTAGATTTTACAACAATTTCAGAAATATGTTTAGCAACTTAACTAACCTTAGCACATACTAAATCCCTTAACTCCTCAGCAGAAAGTACTGAAAGCTTTTTGGCAAGGTCAGCACGCTTGTTGATTGCACCAATGTTAGCCAATGCAAGTTCTCGTATCTGCAAGGACAAAATAGCAGGACATAAGATAAATAGAAGCAAATAATAAGAGTTCCACTTGATGTTAGAAGCCAATGTAAGAACTTTATAAATACTGTAAATACCTTCGGAACTTTTTTAAACGCAAGCAGCTGAAAAGCCTGAAGGCGCTTATAATGAGCTTGAAGCACCTCATCGTCAGTCATTTGTCTACCCTGATGATCGTTAATCTCAAAACCTTCATAGAACTGGAGCAAGTCAACCAACTGTCCAAAAAGCTTCCCTTTCTCATGGCTATACAGAGAACTTAAATGACATTTGGCAACTACTGCAACATCAGCAACAAGAGGTCGCACTAATCTGCATCGAAAAATTGTTAGGATAATCAGCATGGCCAAACAATATTCAAGTGAAATCCTAACATTCTTGAAATCATTCAAAAGGAACCAGAAGAATTTAGTGATAAACAGAGGTGAATACTAAATGCCCAAGAGCAATTTACAGATGCACGAGTCCGTTCCCCTTGGGAATATTACAAACTGAGTAAAGCTCTCATAGTCAAAAAAAATTCAAAAAAACAAACATAAGTAAGACAATTTTAGTGAAAATAGGGTGTCATTGTTTTCAGGCTAGCACACTTACAAGATATGCTGACTTCAGAAGGAAGTAGACGAAGACAACAAATAGATAAGCCCAAGTTACTTTGTCTTTGAAAGGAGTTGGAGGCTAGATATGTCATTTTCAGTGTTCTACTCTATTGTCCTTTTGGGCAATAATCAAACATATTTGTAGTGTACTATTGACTACAGCAACCATCACAATTAGATTAATCCTACTCCAACCCTCTATACACAGCAATAACTGAACCCAATGAGATCTTTGTTGCATAAAAAATTGAAAATAAAATTGCTAAAAAATATTAGATGCTAGTGTCATAAAAATGGAATTGGCATATAAGTTTGATACTATACCTCCTGGTAGGCAGTTGGCTCAAGAGGTCAATAAGGAATTCCATAAACCTTTCACAATAGAGGACACAGGCATCATTCACATACTCAGAACCATGAGCAACAGGATCATTTTCCTCATTGGAAATGGAAGAGAAAACCTCAGAATCAAGCACCTGGTAATAGAGAAAACAAAAGAACATTGTCATCTTCAGGGTTGAAATAATAAAAACAAAGATAACTTAAAAAATGTGCTGATTAATACCTCCAAAAATTCCTCAATGAGATTTCTCAAAAAGTTCGCTTCCAACATGGTTGTGGGATCAAAATTCCCCCCTTGTTTAGTTCCATCCCTTGCTCGTTTTGCAATTCTTCTCCACTTTTTTATCAGATTTTCATTAAGGCAAAGTTCCATCTATGGCAATGAGAACAATAGTAACCGAAGATATCAGAACACAGGGGAAGCTGAAAAAACTTTTTTACTAAGTATAAAGGTAAGGTTATGCAACCTGAAAACGTCCATACGATAGGCTATGCCAGCACTCCAGGCTCGCTAATCGCATAATCCTTTCACTCACTACTTCATCCTCCAAGCTCTATAAAAGTTAAAAGTTGGGTTCAGCCATCACACTGAAGCTAGAGTAAGGTAAAACCCCATAATGTCATAAATACGGCTTCAACAAGAAGCCAGTATATAATACCCACATGTTAAGTAGTTCTCTATATAAGAATCTGAGGCAAGCTTAAAAGAACATGACATCAGAGATCAGCTCAACAAATCTAAATCTAGTCACTTCTTCCCTAACTAAAATTTTTTCAATAGAAAAGGACAACCAGAGACAACATGCAAATTCATAGTCCGATTTCATGTACAAACTGAGAAGAGCTTCTACATTAGAAAGTCCTTCTGACAAACTTACTATCCTTCTATTTAACTATCTAACTTGTGCATCTGGAGGCAGTTCTTCAAGTAAAGTTTGCATAAGACCATCCGGACCTAAAGTTAATTACTAGATATGATCACACAAACCAATGTTATCAAATAGCGGATACGGCGGCGCCATGGCGCTATGGCATGGCGTTAGGTGGTGGAAACGCCATAGGACCATGGCGCTGCCATAGCACCGCCATATCCGCCATTTGACAACATTGCGTGTGTACTGCATTTAGGAATGGGGCATTATGCAAGAAACATGGATGTAAAGGTTGCATTTTATGCTTTATTAATTGTTTTAAGAGTTTTAGATGATATTTTTTATTATTTTCTTATTTTTGAATCATATATAAATATATAAGTATTATTTTATTAATTTAATTATTGACCGCCATATCCGCCATACTAATACGCCATATCCCTGTGGCGGTTTTTAGGCGAACCGCCATAAGCCGCCATACGAGATTGATAACATTGACACAAACCAAAAACAAGTGAAATGAAACAAAACAAGTAGAAATACGACAACAATATGAGCAGGTAGTAAGTGCTAATAGCAATCAGAAAAACTACAAACAATTGAAAAAGGGGGGAAATCTTGAATTCTAGATGCAAGTAAAACTAAAATTCAACCAAAACCTAGAAAGTGGTCAATAATCAACTGTCATACTATTCGCAAATATCATAAGAGGACACCCCGAACAAGGGTTCAAAGCTAAATTTGCTATATCAGAAATACTGAAAATTAACAAGATTTAGTCATTAGAAATACTAGATTCATTGCAACTTAAAATTAGCTGCACCAGAAAAGTAGGCAATTACTCCCTCCGTCCCGGAGAAGTTGGCACACTTTCCTTTTTAGTTTGTCCCACAAAAGATGTCACATTTCCCTTTTTGGAAAAAGTTCTCTCTCACATGAATATAAAAATTATACTTTCTCTCTCCATTTAACACACAAAACAAAACCTCCTAAAATCCCGTGCCATTTTCAAAGTATGCCAACTTCTCTGGGACGGAGGGAGTAATAAATAAAGACTGTGGCAATACGTAAAACTTGGTGAATCAGTTGAGACTTAAGTTCAGAAGATAACTAGAAGTCTGGCAACATAGCTGAAGCTGGAAGTCCAAACCATTATATGACTTTAAAATAGGCACATGATGAACAAGTACCTGAAAGGCATTGATCATGAAGAGTAGATAATTCGTCTTTTCTGAAACAGTCAGGCTTCTTCCCTGCAAGACGGGAGTAATAGTGTAATACATGAGAATTTGAATAAATTTGCTTCTAGAAAGATGTATTAGAGTCAACTTTGTGATTTAAGAACTAATGAAAAAAAGGCAGCACACAAGCAGTAAAATAACAACTTGTCAACCAAAGTCCGAAACAACAACAAAAAAAACAAGAACAACCAACAACTAAAAATGAACAATCCCAAAAGAAGAAGCCTTATAAACAAGTATACAGGACCCAGATACATATATCAACTTCCATTTAATTCTCATATACAGATATTTTGATCCTAGAAAATGTTCAGAACATTTATGCTTATGATGGGTAAAACATTGCAGGACGATATATGGGGAAATAACCACAAAAGAAACAGTTTTTTAACCAATATTTACTAGATTCAATCATTGATACTCATCAAAAGCTTTGCATCAAGGGTAATTTAGTTTGGAAAAAAAATAGCTCAGAACACAAAAAAGGAAACATAACTTAACAACACTCTTTTAAATACATTTATGAGAACCAAAAAGCAAGTATATTATAGAAATTGAAGGGAAAAAGTTTCATTGAGCTCAAAGTCAATGAAGATAACTTAAAAAAGAATTAGAATGTGCAAATGAAATAGTACCTCCTTAAGACGGAGTACCCTCTCAAGAAATGATTTAAACATATCCTTCCTGTCATAAAAGCATATCCATGCAGCGACGTTCTCCCGGAACTGCAATTTAAAAATCATGTCGTCAACAGTTCCTGCATGAAAATGGGATGGAGGCTAAACTACGCCTTCAGTTTCAAACTAATATAAATTTTGAATAAATTTGCCTAAACAGTTTTCATTCATCATCAATGTTGAACAGAATACTTGTGAAAACAACTAAAATCAGAAATCTCATCCAAAGGAGACATAAAACCATCCAACACTGAAGACACAAATCTTCAGATGAACAGTTGAAGTCAGTACGACCCTGACCCTCTTGTTTTATTAAATTTCTTACTTGTACAGTAGTACATATATGGGTTTGCTCATCTCTTTCCAGGAGTAATTGCAACTACTTTCTTATCCATAAGGCCCTCTCAACTAGGGAAAAATCATCCTTCTAGCAAATGACCTTAGCCGACCTAGTCTAAGGAACACCATCCCTACATCCTGGTCCAAGGGAGTATTCATTACAGATTTTTGTTTATTAGATCCACATAAACCTTCATCTCAGTCATAATAACTGTAACTACCAGAATTAAACTCCTGGGAATTTATAAATCAAAAATCAAAATCATAAGAAAGAAAATCAATATTACGCAAGCAAGAATAAACTAGATTTGTACTACTGAGTTAAGGAAAAACTTCCATGATTCTAGTGATGACATCTATTACAAATAAAAATAAAAGATGGTTACCAGCTCAATTACTAAGTTTGTTAACATTGTGCTACTGTGCATTAATCTTACAAATTCACATCCTAAGACTTTCTGTGTTTATTCATTATCTGTGTAAGGCTGAAAATTCTTCTTGAGCAAATAGCAAACTCATCCATCTCAAAATTACAAAATAAGCTAAACAACCTTTGATCAATTACATTTATAGCAGAAATCATATTGAGGCTCTTTTTTCTTCTTGAAGGAATCAAAGAAATATATTACAGGCAGGAATTTATTTCCCTTCGAGATAAACATTTGTTAATCAAAACGGAAACAATTAATTGAAGATAAAAATATAATCAACTGCAGACACATATATCGATATACCTTCTCATTGACCATGAGTATCATTGACATCACATGCTCAAATGAAGCAGTCTCTGGATTGAAGTTTGGCAATAGGTAATTCTCTAAGTACTGGCTCACTTCCAGTATCATTACCCTCTGCAGCGGCACTGGCTTTCTCCCCCCTATACTTAGCAAGAACACAAGTTGATAAAAATCACTCAACAACAAATGAACCTGACTTCATTTACTAACTAGAATTTATAACCCAGCTCCAATTATACGGCGCTTCTAATAATTCACTGAATTTTCAATACCTATAAATTCGATTTCCATGGGAGGAAGTGCAAACAGAATTAACCTACCCTAGAATCACATAAGCCCCAAAACATACAACTAGGCTAAAGTAAGCAACAGAGATCCCTCAAACCATAAACAAGTCACAGCAGAGTAAGATAATATTGAAAAGCAACGGCAAATACCTTTAACGGTCAACTCCGTGGAGTAAATTTCTTTGACAAGGTCCGGGCTGAAGGGCTTTGTTGGGGCGGAATCTGCGGTTTTCATCCAATTTTCGGCTGCAATTCTGGTGAGACGGTCTCTCTGAATCTCGCTTAGGGTAATAGAGCTGGGCACATTGGATAGTGGTCTGGATTCAGTTGGCTTTTCCGGCACAGGGGGCGCCTCCCCGTCAACCGGGTATTCAGCCACCCGGTGTCGCCGGAAATCGTAGACACCGGTGCCGTATACTTTCGTCATTGGATCGAACAGAGTGAAATGGGGTTTTTCACATGTGGAGACTCAAATTAGGGTTTTTATAACGACCATGTTTTAAAATCATGAAAATATTCAAATAATAGCCTATCCTATTCCCTTCCCGAGATAAACATGCATAATTTCTACGTACATAACTGGATATTTTAGGTATTTCAATTTAAAATCAATTTATTATTTTTAATTATTTTAAAATAGATTACTGTATTACATATTTGTACTTTAATAATACATCCGAAAAATTAAACTTTCAAATTAAAGATTATAGATTTGGAAAAAGATTTGCTTTTCTAATGTATATCTATTTAGTTATATCTATATCAAATGCAAATCATTATGAATCTTAAATCATTTACGTCAATTAAATGTTAGTCACATAGTTGTACAAAGAAAAAGGAAAAATATTGTTGATGTAGCTTTAAAATATTAAAAGCATTCAAAAAAATTAAAAACTACACTATAATTCTTATAATCAAAATCATAAACTCAATCAAATATTCAAATTAATTTATTTCATCGTATTGTTAATTGAGTTAAAAAAAACACCTACTCTATTCATCTCTAGCAAGTGATGGAGTACATTTCTTTTTTTCACGCGTGTTTTGAGAAAATAATAATAAATAATTAAAGTACATTATTCTCCCACTTACTTTGTATTTTCACCATTTAACTATTTACATTATTTTTTTCAAAACATGTGAAAAAAAGAAATGTGTCACTTACTTTGGAATGAGCAGAGTATAGTATTTTTATAAAACAAACTATAAAATATTATATACAACTTAAAAATATTAAATATCTGAGTTAGGAACATGTTATTATTATTTTATTGAAATTCAACTATAACATTCTAAAAACTAAGAATTTAGTGGAGCTAAAAATTTGGAAAGTGAAAAGTTAAAACAAAATTATGATATTCTAAAATCAATATCGTAAACTTAATTGTTGGTATCTTTAAATCATAATTGTTTCCAATTTTAATTTCTTTCATGATAAACTAAAATGAGTTAGGAAGTCTAATATTTTTACAAAGAAACAGAGAATATAAAATATATAAATTTAAAATATTAAAGATATTCCAAAAGTTAAGAGTTTAATTAGAAAACTAGAAATTTGGAATGTCAAGTAAATGGAGCTAAGGTATTTAAATCAAAAGATATTTAATATTTATTTTTAAAATGTTAAGTGGATAAGTTACGAACATGTAATTATTTTCTAATAGAATTTTCCTGTAAAATTCTAAAAAATAAGAATTTAATAATATTAAAATTGAAAATTAAAGTGTTAAAAATAAATTATAGTCATTAATAGCCAGGATATGGTTTGTTGAGTACGGGATAGTAATTATAGGATAAATAATTAAATATTATTTAGCTTCAAATATAAAATAAAAGAGTTAAATATGTGTGATTTTTTTTAATCAAAGTTCAACACGTCCCAAAAAATAATAATTGAATGAATTTAAAATTTTTAAAAATAAAAGATAAAACATGAAAGTTTATGAAAATATTTAAAATAAAATTGTATATTCAATTAGGATTACAATAACATATCTCAAATTCTAATTTGTTACCTCATATTGTGAATCGAGCTTGAACTCTAATATTTTATTTAAAATATGAAGTATATAACTCTAAAATACTATATTAAATAGATGAGTTATGAACATATGGTTACTTTTTTATCGAGGTTCGACCGTAACATTTCAAAAATTGAGAATTTGTAGAAATTAATCTTTTGGAAAGTAACGTATTCAAATCAGAACTATGAAATTTTATAAAAATTAAAACTGAAAACTCAATTAGTAGTACTGAATTTTAGTTTGCCACATTTATAGTAAAGTGAACTCAGAAACCTAATATTCATTTTATATATATAAAAAAAAAGAGAAATATTATATATTATATATTCATAATACTAAATAGATGAGTTAAGAACATATTTTTTATTGAGGTTCAACCTAACGTTGTAAAAAATAAGAAGTTGAAGAAATAAAAATTTTGAAAGTGAAGAGTTAAATTAAAGTTCTTAGTAGTATTAAACAGAAAACTCCATTATTATTTCAAATTTTAGTTTGCTGCATGATATAGTAGTGAATTGAGCTGGGACATATTGGCCACATTCTTGAGTGCCACGGG
Organism: Salvia hispanica; assembly: GCF_029641045.1. Classification (NCBI taxonomy): domain Eukaryota; kingdom Viridiplantae; phylum Streptophyta; class Magnoliopsida; order Lamiales; family Lamiaceae; genus Salvia; species Salvia hispanica. The sequence continues at coordinate 10,966,675 of NC_142696.1, read as the reverse complement.
ATTTTAGGAAGTGTTGTTAGGTGGAATAAAATAGAGAAGAAAGAGGTAGTTGAATATTTTAATAAAAAGAAAGGAGAGAGGGGCTTATTTCCAAAATTGGAAAGTGACCATCTTGATTGGGACAAACAAAAAAAGAAAAGTGACCATCTTGAATGGGACGGAGGGAGTAACATATAGCTTTAAATTAGTATGGAAGAGATGAATTAAGAACATGTGATTATTTTTTTTATTGGAGTACAAATGCAACGTTTGAAAATTTAGAATTTAAAAAACTAAAATTTTGAAACCTAAATAATTACTATCAAAAGTATGAAATTTTTAAATATAAAAATCATAACCTCAATTAGTATTAATATATTTTATATTAAATTTTAATTTTTACATGTTATGTTGAATTGAATTAAGAACAATAAAAATAGAAATATTAACTATATATCTTAAGATAATTTGATAGATGAGTTAAGAACATGTAATAATTTTTTTAATTGAGGTTTAACATAATGTTCTAAAAATTATGAATTTTCAGAAAAGAAGATCATAAAGAATTAAATCAAAAATTATAAAATTCTTAAAATCAAAATTGTTTAATTAGTAATAATATATCATATGTATCAAATTTAAAATTCTTTAAATTCTTTTTTTTTTGAACTTTACTTTGAACCCCGATAAAAAAATAATAAAATATACTACTTTTTTAACTCATTTAATTAACATTTTATAGATATAGCTAAACTGAACTTTGCGTTCCTGGTCGAGTAATTTACTACTTAATATTTTCAATTTTTATGAGTAAAATATGTTGGAGTTGTGAATAGAGTTATTTAATAGTTGTGGCCCGAGTTGTGGCCTGCGGGGTTAAGAGCATCCTTAACCCTGTCCCGGATTTGGGCCGCAAGTCCCCTCCACGTCATCATTCCCTCAAATTAAGGGTTCCAGGCCACAACTCCATTAACACCGCAGGCCACAACTCAGGCCACAACTATTCATTTCACAACATATTTTAATCGTAAAATAGAATACGTTGAACAATTAAAACCGAGAAAATTCATTGTTCAGTCAGAAAATAGGAAAAGAAAATTACAAATCCTAGAAATTTTTTTTTTACCAATACTAGAAAAAGAAAATTACCAAACCTAGAAAAAAGAAAATTACAAATCCTAGAAAAAAGAACTACTTTTTCTTCACTTATGCGCGAAGGTATTCGATCATCTCACGGTGCAATTCGAGCTCGTACTCCGACATTCTCGAGGTATCCCTTGATGTCAACTCCGTCAGCTGGCCCATCCGCAACCTAATACTCATATCCGACATAGAGTCTGATATCTTATCCAAGGAAGGATTGGGTGGCGGCGGCGGCATAGCGGAGTAGCTCGCAGTTGCCTTCCCCTTTGCTTTCCTCTTTGCCGCCTTTGTGCCCATCGGACGGCTTTCAGTACCAGGAGATGAGAGGAAGAAGTCATCGTCTGTCACGTTGAGGTCGATTGGCGGACCTCCTTCGCTCGAAGTGTAGTGTCCGGCGGCGACTTTGGTTCTCTTCGCCGCCGCTTCAGCCCCACCAGTGTACTTTGGGCTCTTCTCGACAAGCTTCCAAACGTCGAAGTACTTGAAGTGCTTCTTCCCGTCAGCGAAGTAATCTGCCTTGGCCTTGTCCACAAGGTCCATCTCGCTGTGCCCGCTCGGCCACATCCGGACTACGTTAGTCCACTTGCCATTCCACTTGTTAATCTCCTTCTGCACCTGACCCCAATGCTTGCGTAGCTTCACGTAGGAACGCTCGAACGAGCCTTCGGGTCGACCAGCGTTGTACTCATCAGCAATCCGCACCTAGAACACTTTGTTGCTTTGCTGGTTGCCGACCATAGCGTCCTCGGAGACGTCGACATAGTTCTTGGCCAGCCACATTGTCTCCTGCGGACTATACTTCTTCGGCCCATCCTCATCGGCAACCTTGCCCTTGCCCCTCCGTTGAGCGGGCTCCATATCACTGATATCGTACTCATCAGTGCTAACTGGCGATTCCATGTCCATATTGGTAGGCAGCCCGGGACTAGGCGGTGCATCTGGATCGGGTGTCGGCGGCACTTGCCTGTTCTGGGAGTTCACGAAATCGTCCATCTGGCGTTGGTCGCTATTAAACCAATCCATAGAATTGAAAAAGTGTTGAAATGCTAGAGGATTGAGAGTGAGAGTTTGTGTGGAAGAGTATTAAAAATGGAGAACATATAATGTATAAATAGAAAAACAAAAATAAATGCAAAAAAAAAAATTCGTGGGGACTTGCGGCCCGGCCCGAACGCAATTAACGCCGGGACGGGCCGCATGGGTTGCGGCACGGGCACGCATAACGCCGGCCGGGACGTGACTCGGGAGCGGCCCAGGGACGCAACTGCGTCCTCGGGACCGTCCCGGGCCATGACTCATTCCCCTCCAACGCTAAATTCGGGCCAGGACTCGCGAGTTGCGGCCCGGCCCAGCAGCGTTATTGATGCTCTAATGGAGTTGTGGCCTGGGACTCAAATTTAGGAAAATGGTGATGTGGAGGGGACTTGGGGCCTGGATTTGGGATGGGGTTGGGGATGCACTTCTAAACAAATAATCTGTTTTATGAATGTAGGAGTAATTAATAATGCATCTGAACAACTTAGAAATTTAATTAAAAAGAAAATACGTACTATAATGGAGTATAAAATTACAAAACATCATTTCCCATTCCATTGCTTCAAGATTTTAATTTGTACGTTTATAAGATTGAATAATTGATTTGTTACAGGTAGATTTATAATAGGGATAATTTAGTAAATAAACACTAGTAATTAATAACAAAAATAATTTTAATAAAACTGATTGGTCCTATATAAAAGGTAAGGGTATTATGTATGTTTATCTTTTCCCTCCTCTCAATATCTTAATAGAGATTTTTTCGACACATGCTCCCTCCGTGTCATAAAAATAGGTCATTTAGGATTTGCAAAGATTGATAAAGTAAGAAAAAAAAAAGTAATTTAAATTGTGTAGTGGTCCATAAATGATGAAGTAAAATAGAAGAAGAGCAAGGTTACCATAAATGGATACAGACTATTTTTATGGGACAGACGAAAAATGAATTACTATGATCTATTTCTATTCGACGGAGGGAGTGTAGTTTTTAGTACCAAAGGTGTTTCAAACCCGTAGTGGCACGGTTTGAACCTATAACCTCTAAGTCATCCTAGCAGGTGGCACGGTTTGAACCTATAACCTCTAAGTCATCGCAGCTTCGCGCTGCCTTACAACCCGCTGGTCAACTACACATTTTATGCGAAGCTAATAAATTGTAAAACAAAAATTAATAAATTAGTTAAAATGTATTAGTGGACAGTGGAATCATATAATCAGTAGTGGTATGGTGAAAAGTTTTCCAAAATAAAATTGACTATTTTTATAAAACAGAATCAAAATGACAAAAATACAATTTGTTTTTTTTTTTTAACATATGGAGTTTATATAAGTCCATAAAATGCTACTCCGTATACGATAGGTAGTTACCAATAGGCCTATGAAATCGGGTATCGGTGGATACTCGTTCTGAAATTTTCGGGTACCCGATCCCAAAATTCCCAAAATCCAATACCCAATGCCTGACCCGAATTTGATTTCGGATACCCGGATACCCGACTCGGGTATCCAGTCCCGATTGTGATTTTAGTTTTTTTTTGGAAAATTAACTACAAAGTTTTAGAATTTATTTAATACTATTATTAAGTTCGAATCTATAACTATCTAAAGTGGCAGTTGTGGAGATATTAACAGAAATGCCACTAAAGGCAGTTTGGGGGGGGGGGGGGGAAACAAGAGTACATTAATTAGGAGTAAAATATTCATCTTCACGAGAAATGCGGGAAGTGTAGCAGCCTGTACTTTAATATTTTTGACACCACTTTCCGATAAAACTCACCGAATTCATTTGTAGGTGCAGGCATATTACAGATGCGAGAATAAAAAATAAAATCAAAATTATATTTGCTTCAGAGAGTACATATCACAATAAAATTGACATATGCTCTCCATTTTCTTCTCCAGATTTATTCAAAGATCCGATCTTTAGCTGCTCAAAAAAAAGGAAAGGAACGAGAAAGAGAGAAGTTGACGCCGGTGATGCTCGACATGTGAGATGGCGAGGCGGCGAGAGAGGACAAGTGAGGGAAAAGAGAAAAGCACCGGCGTCGGGAAATGAGGGAGCCGGTGGAAAGCTGGTGTTCAGCACGAGGGTAAGGGGGAGAGAAGATGATTTGGTGAGCGCAGCACCGCGGCGTCACCGGCAAGGTGGTGGGTGCAGTGGCGGTGAGCGCGGCGACTGCAAGTGGGGGAGGAGATGTGGAGGCGTGGTTTAGTGTATTAGGTTAATTTGTTTTATATGGGCTTTTATTTTGATACATAATTTTCATTTTGGACTTTTATTTTGGGATTTTAATTATACTAATATATGGGCTTTTATTAATATAAGTACATAATTTCATTTTGTTGCAAGGCATAATAATATAGTAAGTAGTCCCTCCGTCGCATTAAATATGAAATATATAGGAATTGACATGAGATTTTATGTAGTGTTGTTTTGTGAGTTTATGAAAAGAAAGTAAAGTAATAAGAGATGAAAAAGTAGGTATAGAACTATTTTCATTTTAAGAAACATTTGATTTTTAATGTGAAAATCTAAAAAGTAGTAAAACGTAACCTTTTTAATGGGACAGATGAAGTATATATTTATATTTAAATATATTAATTTAAGTGAATATGTTGAAACCACTTATAAACATATATTTATAATCTAGATATACAATTTATAAATATATTTATACTAAAATAACTAAAAATATAGTATGCATGGCCTATGGTTTTCTATTTTTTTTTTGTTTTTATCCATATTTTTCCATTATATAAATACACCAAATTTTATCTTCATTTCTCACGCCTTCCAATCTCTTTCCCCAACTCACATCTCATTGAAGAAATTTTGTCATGTAACCGTTGAAATTGTATTTTTTTTCTACTATTGTGCGTTGTATCTTTTCGGCTTTTTAATAAACGAAGTTTTCCATTGAGGTCTTAAATTTATGCCTAAGTTGTGTGAGTAGTTTTTGTTGGAATCTATGCCGGTCAATGGACTTTGACCAAATTATAATTTCAACGAGACATTTAATTTTGTTAAATTAAATGATATAGCGTCGATCTACGTCCGGAGTAGATGACCGTGGTATATTTATTTTCTCAAATCCGATTCCCGGTGAGTGAGAAATAATAGATTAAAGTTGTGCAAAATTGCAAACTTAATGAGCTATGAGAGAAGCTTAGGGAATAATTAAGAGAGTTAATTATCCCACATTGGAAGTTACAACCTTATTAAACTAGTATTTAATAAGAAGGATTATTACATGTAATAATTATAGTGGACTAAGATGGGCTGTAAGAGCCCACACGCACGCCGCCCGCCCCGCCGCGAGCCCGCGCCCGAGCCTCGAGCTCGTGCCCTTGGACTTGGATCTTGGATCTTGGCAATTGGTCTTTGGGTGGTCTTTGGGTTGTTCATTGGGCCTGGTCGTGGGCTTGGCCCAAGGCTAGTGGGTCTAGGGTCTAATTCTTTTTAGACCACCACCGTTTCCACATCAGCGAGCCAAGCGGGATGACACCTTGTCAGTATAACGCGGTAAGCCAACGTGGCTGACAGTCCACGTCATGACCGAATCTAGAAGCGTCTAGCATTGATGACAGCCATCAAGGCTGCGTTGACCCCTACAGTGGACTGAGCCTATAAATAGGCTAGCCATTCTAGCATTCTACACACAGAAACTAGAATCCACTCTGCATCATACACTCTCTCCTCCCTCTGCATTGTTCTTCTGTCGAAGCTCTGCCCTCTCCTCCATCCAGTTCGCCGGAGCTCTGTTGATAGCGGTGCTGCTTCACCAGAGACGTAGCCGTTTTATCTTTGGGGCCGAAACGTCAATCCGAAGAGCACTACCGGGGCGTATCTCGTCTTGCGGAAAGAGGCCTCCTCGACTCGGCTATTTCATTTTCCTACGGTTTATAGTTTCGATTTCCGTTTGTAATTTTCGTTTCAGTTCTTTTCTATATTCCTTCTTGGGTTGTATTACGCCCGGTTATCTCTTGTAACTCCATAAAACCAATATTTTTTGTTTCTTCTCACAAATTACAAATATATTAAATTTTGTTTCGAATATGATATTTTTTTGGATTAGGACTAGAGGATCATTCTTCTCTTTTTTTTATAAAGTTTATATAATGAAATTTTTTTTTCGGCTTATGTACAATTTGTATTCATTAGCCGAAAATTCTTTAGTCCGTGCGTAGCGCCCGTGCTAACACTAGTTTAATACAAAATTGAAGTAGTATTCAAGAGAAAATAACTACAAATTTTGAAAAATACATAGTAACATATTAACATCTTTCATCCATTCACAATAAATCAACAACCATCACAATTCATAAGTTCAAACATCTATTCCTAATAAACATCACAATTCAATAATTCATAAGTTTAATCATTCATCAACAGTAACCATCACAATTCATGAGAATCAAGATCTAACAATAACATCATCAAAGATTCAAAATTCAAAATATCACAAGTCGATAATGTTAGGTTTGGTATACTGAAAAGCATGTTTCGAGCAAATTTCGCTCGAATAGAATCTTGCTTGTATACGTAAAACTCTATAATCAACTTTTAACCCGATTCAGTATTATTCGAGCAGTTTCGCATGAATAGAATAAGTATATTATTACATTGTGTTTGCTTGTGCATTTATAAGATGTTTTATAAACATTTAAATGTATAAGAAGCAAACAAAGTCTAAGTCTTTTGCTTAGTAGACTGTTTGTGGGCGACGTCCACTTTAAGGTAACAACGTCGGTTCTATGCAATGCTTTGCAAAAGAAATACAACCCAAATTGGCTTAGACTACCTATCGTGAAAGGTTGCAATGTCAGTCCGATTATTTCTAAGCCTTACTGAAATAAGATGACGTTGGTGTGGTATAGCACTAAATGGATCTAACAGCAAGACGTGTCTTTATGCTATCTACTGAAACACTAAGTTTTGATAAATAACTATTTCTTAATCTACATACGTTAGCATTGAGCATACGGTATTGATTATGCACTACTTTGACTTATCAAATGGTGCGGGTTTTTCGCAACCCAATAATCTTGATATATTGGGTAGTGGTGATTAATATCTAGCGGTGCTAGGATTGCTATTATGTTGAATCGCGAGCGAGGTGAGTCTCGTTTGATAATGTCGTCAAGAGGAGCTCGAACAAGGTTTTATTATTCAGAAAACTGGCCAGTTGGAATTTAATTATTCCATGAATAATAATTAAGTGTTTCTTGCTAAGTCCACTCTTGGAATTAAAAGATGTTAATTAATTAAGTCTATAGCAGACACTAATTAATTAATGGACATTTCTATCTTAAGCGCGGGAAATAAATAACAAACAAAACAGAAGCCCAGATTACTTGTAATTTCGGATTTGGATGGGGAGTGCAATATTACTTCTGTAGTGGATGCTCGTAATATTCCAATTAAAAGCTTATATTAAATTGGAGGAGCCCATATCCAAAACTTTCCACAGATCCCTGACTGAGCCCAATATGAACTTAATATAAATAGGAGAATAAAAGATATAGAAATCACTTTTTTCCCAATAGAAAATAGCTTCTACTCCTAAAATATAGAGATGAACGATTTTTCTATTAATTTCTCCTCCGTGAGGAATTTTCTGTCTTCTTTAGTCGAGTCCTAGTATTTTGATAAGATCGGCCCACCCTGATATCGAGATACAGTTCGGGATCCAGTCAGAAGATCCTTGGTCTAGTATTGAAGATCATCGTGGAGAAGGTGCGAGCAATCGTCGATTCTTTGGAGAATCAAATCGGTAACTCTAAACCGTAGATATCATGTTTAGTATTTATATTTTATAAGCATGAATTATTTGCGTTCTAGCATGCAATTATCTGTTTAACATGTGAATAGATTAATTCCATAATCGGTCAAATTGATCTGTATTTGATTTATTTGTTTTGTATATGCAAGGGGCACCAAACCCCAGCAATTGGTATCAGAGCCAATTTTGGGCTCTAATTATATGGATTAATTTCATGTTATGTGAATTGTTTGAATACATGATCAGATGTGTTTTCGTTGTGTGATTATATGTGATAACATGTAAACTTCGAAACCCCGGTAGTGCGTGAACTCCCCTAATTGCATGACTTGTAAGAATTGATTATGGTGAATCTTGTAATGTGATTAGTTTGTGTATTCATTGCATTGATATAATCAAATCGATTCAGTACCTTCAATCAATTTGTGTTAATGTAATCAATGCTCGCGAGAGTTCAATGAGCTGTCGGAAAACAGAAGCGCCACCATAGCAGCGCCCTTGCGAAACTTCGCAAGCTGGGCAGGCTGCTACGGCGGATTTCGGGCAGCGTCACCACCACGAGAAGCAGAGGCTGTCGAGAGATGGCTGCAGCGACGTCGCAGCAGCGACAATGCAGAAGCAGCTGCAGGAGCAGACAATAAGATAGCAACGCAGCAGCACCGTCAGCTCAAGTTGGAGCCCGTCGGCAAATTCCCGGACTCGTGAGGCGACAGCAGCGCTGCAGCGGAGCAGTGGGAGTCCGACGGAGAGCTAGATTAGGGGTTTTCTTATGCCTCGTTCCGTGACTTTGCTTTCCAAATTTAGATGCTTCATCTAAAAGCCCTTTGTCTCTCCCTTTTCTAGATATGGTGGGTTCCTTTTTCTTAGAATATCTAACACAACTTAAATTTGGTAGAGAAGATTTTTTCCTTTTTCTTTGACCTAATATATGTCATAGGCTCTCCAACTCCCGAAGCCTTATACACCATATTCCAATCAAGTGTATCATCATCATGAACCAAATGATTACCACCATAAACATCATTTTCATCATCCAACTTTCCAACCAACAACTCATTGCACTCATCAATGTAATTGAGAATAAATTTCCATCGGTACCACTAAACTTGTTCCTATCATGCATTTTTTTTGTTATATTTCACATAAACCAAATCTTGCATCCTCGTATGCTCGAGCTTATTTCTCTTTTATGAATATACTAAATGAATATAATTAATCACATAATTGTTTTAAGAAACTAAATATTTATTGCGCTCACACCCGGAAACACTACATGTCAAGCTTAAGATCTTGATTGCAAATTTTGCAAAAGCTTAGTGTCTTGGCCAAACATAGACCACCAGCTTACTAAATAACAAAATAGAATTCAAAAATTCCGAAGGACTAAGTTTAGAGTTTCTGACCAGGATGTATGATCTTTCTTTGTCGTTGTGCAGCCTCAGTACCCAAGAAGTCGTCTCCGGATGTTTACACATTCAACTCTGGAAGCGCCTTGTCTTCCTCTTCTTTTGATTTCGACAATCGATTAAAACATGCATATAACCCTTTAATCACCACACTATTTGATACGAACATGGAAGCCGCACATCAAAGTTCGTACTTGCAGCTGGATTTATTCAGTATTCTGCCTGTTCAGATGAAGTCTGAAAGCCTTGAAACTGCCACCATTGTCTTCGCCTTCGAGAGATCTTCACGTGAGTATCTTACACGTCCCAATCGAAGTCCGGAGGAGGGAGTTATGGCCGCTTTACGGAAGTCGCGCAGTGCAGAAAAAGATCCACCCGGTCGGGTGGCTTTTGGCCACCAAATTCCACCCGGGCGGGTAGCTACCCGAAGGCATGGCGGAATTAGCAAGTTCCACCCGGACGGGTGGCTTTCGGTCGCCAAATTCCACCCGGGCGGGTGGCCCACGCAGAGACTAGATTTTTTGGGCATTTTTCTTGGAATTTGGCCTTCAACTATAAATAGGACTTTATCTCATTTTCTTCTTGGATTGTGATTGAATTAAAGTTATCTCCCTGGTGATTTTTCCTCTTTGAGGAATGTATCCAATTCCTTCCTTGAAGGTTGCTTGTTTCAATTCCATAGATTGATTCAAGTAGAGGTATGCATCAATGGAGGGTATCCATTGAGCAGTGGAGCCAATGGGTGATAGAGCTAATGAAAGTTTCCTAGGGTTGTCTCCATTCTTTTGGTTAAGGTGCTATGGTTGTAGCTCTTTTATCTCATCATTATACACATGCTTTCCATTTCTAATCTACCATCCTTTCTTGTTTAGATTCAATTTTTGTGGTTGGATCTCTTTTTATCCTCTTGTTTTTATTGGGAAAATTGAAAAGCAACCTCACAAAAATATCTAGATCAAGCATCATAAACGGGTAATTTCTTGGGAAATAGATCGTAAATTACATGGATCCACATCACTATCAAACATCAACTACTTGTTATCATAGAAGATATTTGGATTCAGATGGTATCCAACTGCATTCAATGGCTTATGGAGTTGACATTCCCATCTTTTATCAATTATCTTGAAAACACCTTTCATATTTTTTTTCAACCCCACTGAAAGATTTCTTGATCGCCTCATTTGCCTTCTCCATTGCCTCATAGATGTAGTCCATTGGTGCCTTCTTCTCACCATCAACCATTCTAAGAACTCGTACAAGGGGACCCATCTTGAGAATGTATAGAACATTATTCTAAAAGAAAGTCATCATAACAGTCTTTGTTGCTTCAATCCCCTTAGTCTCATTTGATAACTTGTTTTGCATCCACTCTTCATATGCAAACATTCTCCTAAGGTTGTCTCTTTCCTCTTGAATCCTTTGTAATGATAGATAGGATGTAGCAAATCAAGTGATGGTCGGCCTCACTAACTCCTTGTTTGTGGTAGTCCTTAACAATTGTAAGGTAAAACCATGACTATAAATATAGCCAACAAGACTAACACTCCTTTTAATTGTATTCTTAATCACAGTAATCTTACCGATATCTTCGAGCATTAGGTCTATGCAATGTGCCGCACATGGAGTCCAATAAAGATGCTCTCTTTGCCATCAACAACTTCCCGGCTGCAGAACTCCCATTGTCCGTTACTACTTGGACAACATTTTCTTCACCAATTTCATCAACCACAGAATCAAGCATCTCAAATATTTTTTCCAATGTTTTCACAATGTCAGATGCATCAATAGATCTAAGAACTACCGATCCACAAGGAGAATTAACTAAAAGTTAATAATACTCCCTTGTTTCCGATCAGTCCATTCATCCGACATAATCGTGGATCCAACATCGCTCCATTCTTCCATCTTACACTTCAACAATGTTTCAGTATATTCCATCTCTTTGTTCAAAATAGGGACTCTGATGTCGTGGTAGCTCGGGACTAGCAAATTCTTGCTATATTCTCCAATTGATTGAACCATACGTTCAAAGGTTGGTAACCGCATCGAGTTGAACGACAAGCCTACTTGGTACCAAAACCGAAGAATATCCTGATGGACTCGGTCTACAGCTTTTTTGTCGAGAGCTTCTTTCACGTTTAGTTGTCTCATCTTCTATTTGCTTCATTTTTCTGCAGTTTCAGATCCTTTTAAAATTGCATCCATCGGCCCTTTCACTGTGACACCCCAACTCCTTTTGACGTATACATTTATAATAGTTACAAAAAACCAATGTTTTTCAGATACATATTTAAAATATCTTGGACTCTCATAACTCTATACGCTATAAATTTTTCTTTGCGCAATTTACAAGGATAAAAATGTTGTCAAAATGTGTTAGCCACCGACCCTGATAATCCGTAGAGTTTGTATAACTCAATCCCACCAAAACATCATTGATATTTTGTTCAGATTAATATTAGTGGATTATAAGACCCACAAATCAACATATATAAATTCCACCTTTAATTTCATACTACAATTATCAAACATATTCTTTAAGCAATACATATAACCAGGAGCAATAAACATCGTAAACAAATTAATAAACATATGCATATGCCTCTCTGTTCAAGTTATTATTCTGTGACAAATCAAGTCTGGTATCTGCCCAGAATTCCTCTGTGACCCGAAGTTCCCTTTGTAATTGGACTCATAGGTCCCTCTGTATTCGACCCGAAGGTCCCTCTATATTTGGACTCATAGGTCCCTCTATGTTTGACCCGAAGGTCCCTCTATATTTTCGGATCCAGTGCAAGACTGTCACAGATCCTTTTTGATCATGTAATTCATGTAATTCCAATACCATATGTAAATTACATCAGTTGCATCAATTTCATATCCATATCCATATCCATTCCACCATCTATATTAAATAACATCACTAAATCAAATTTCACATCACATATAACCATAAATAATTGCATATCCATATGCATATGCCTTTCTGTGACTAATCAAGTCTGGTATCTGACCGGGATTCCTCTATGACCCGAAGGTCCCTCTGTAATTGGACTCATAGGTCCCTCTATATTTGACCCGAAGGTCCCCCTATATTTTCAGATACAGAGCAAGACTGTCACAGATTCTCTTTAATCCAATGATTCACATAATCGCAATGTCATGTGTAAAACATATCAATTACGTCAACTACATATCCATATCATAAATTCACAATAAATATCAAATAAGACATAACTATATCATGTTCACATCATTTAATCAGAATTTTACTCCAAGTTAACAGATAGCAATCAATAAGAGACGGAGGCACCGACTTATTTAGAAGTCTAGTTCCGCCCCTGCAATATATCAATAACACCTGTAAATTAAAAGTGTAATTTATACACACCTGATAAACGGATACTCTATTTGAAACTATGCTTTTGTCTCTGTTCTAACCGCTCTCAAAGCTCAAAGTGAAAATAAGCATGAATATCCCCTCCAAAAGCTCGGCCCTCCCATTTTTATGTCGAGAGTTCCTCTAGTCTAATTCTCTAACTCCTTTCTTTTCTTTTCTTTTCTTTTTCAAACCTCCTTCCTCACTCTGATTATATTTAAATGTTGTATAGGATTAATAAACCGACTTCTCTTTTAAACAAGGACGTGTACTTCATATATTACTTCCACCACTTAACTAGTATATTCCACTATGTTAAAATATCTACACGTGTAACTCTATGTCCTTATCCCTAATTTCATATTACGCATGCATATGTATAAATATTATGCATATGAATAAGTATTACATACACAAATTCACACGTTCACATGCACACACTTTATAGTCTATGAATGTCATCAATTGAAAACTCTAAATATTGTACAAACTCAAAACTATGATCTGGATCATTGAAAAATGTCAACAGATCATAAAAAAGCATCAACAGGAATATTTCAACAGAATTTCAACGGTAGTTAATGATTGATGCTGTGTTGATATTGTGTTGACATTAAAATCTTGAAATTTTACACTGTGTTGATATTGTATTGAAACTATGTTGAAGCTGTGTTGAGAAGTTTTGAGTTTGTACAATATATAAGTTTGCATTTTATCACTACCCTAATAGTCTATTTACTAAAAATATTCAGAAGTATAAATCATAGTAATTAATTATAAAAGCAATTTATTAATCTCTATAATATCCAATAAATTATGCAAATTAAATTAAAATAATGCATATTTTGGTCAAGGATGTTACATTCACTAATGTAGCATAAATCACATCTTTATTTGCATCTTCATCATTGAATCTCATACTTTCTAGATCAACAATATACGTATGCTTCGAAAAATCAGAGGCTTGCAAGTGTTCCCAAAGTTCCCCTCGCACATGTTTCGGACAATTGGGACATCAAGTGCTCTTTGGCTCTTGTAATGCCGCTGTTAATCTCTTGTTGCAATAATTGCATTTGACTTTATTGGTTGAATTTTCTTCAATCGGAATATCAGCCAGGATCAGTTCTAGTTGAACCTTTTCCATTAGGGACGGTTGAAAAAGCTTCTTATCCAGTAGACATTCTTGCAAATCTTATATGTACAATAAAGAAAATAGTAAAAAAGAATTACTACAAAAACAATATAACTTATGGAATCAATCACTAATAAGTTTTTAATTACAAAATTGTTTAACATATGTAAATGAATGTTAACCGCTTGTATAAATGTGTAATCACTAATCACTAAAGTTTATACAAGTCAAATTTATATTAGAATAAAGATAAATAATGTACATAATTGTACATGTACATAATATTTAGTTTTTAGATTTAATTGAATTTAAGTAAAAAATAGTTATGTGATTTGTTATATTATTGTATAGCAATAAGAAATAAATGATATAGAAACTTTATGTCAAATTGTAACACGATTTTGAGCATGATTTGAATAAATTATAAACTATTTAGTATAAAAAAACATTTCTTAAATATGAAAATATTTAAGTTAAAATTTTATTATTTAAAATTATGCAAAATGATTAGTATGAAATTTATTTTAAAACAATTAATATTTAGAAATCGATTTTCAAAGTAAAATGTTAAAAAAAAGGGTTCAATTATGAGTGTATAATTATGTATATTTATCACTGTCCTTTATAATATACTGACTTGTTTAAATATAATCTGATTTCCAAAAAGAATAATCTGAAAACAAGAGTTTGAAAGAAAATCCAAATACTATAATAAAAAAGAAAACAAAATCAACTTGTATCATATACACTAGCATTATTTGATCACTAGCTAAGACTTGTAATTTTTTTTATATTACAATCCATAATATAATCATAAAGAGACTCTAGTTATTAGAGAAGTCTTATGTTTCATAATAATATCCAAAGGAAAAGATATCTTTGTACACAAGGAACCTAAGACCAAAGTACTTCCGCACCAGTAAAGTTTAGAAACCGTGGAATCACAATGACCAAGTCATTTTTTATTTTGAAAAAAAAAATTAGATCTCATGTTCAATGGTATATCGATTCCACATAATCCTTATGTAATCACTATTCACTAATCTATAAATAACTTATTACCTTGTTGCTAATTTACTAGATGGCACTAGCGGAGGAGGCCGGATGGGAGCTGTACTGCTGTCTTGTGATGCACTTTTTATTAGCACTAAATAAACCTGCAAGTATATTAAGTATATATAGTATAGCTAATGGTCAGTACCGGATATCGAACACGGGGAAAACGATCACAAATTGTCTACCTTCTACTAGGCTTCTTCTACTATTTAGAGAAACAACAGATTTGGAAATTTTGAAAATAAAAATTGTAAACACGAAAGTAAATAATGATTGCAGATAAATCACATATATTAAAACAGATGAGAAAAGGAATTCTAGGGATGCTTTCACAGTTATGGTTATACAAAAATTTCAACTGCAACACCCTAACACAGTTTATACTTCACTAGAACGAGTTATAAATATGTTGTCCATACAGCACAAAGTGGATTACATACACTAATTTTCTCCTAAAAGCTCCTAAGACTCCTAATTTTCTCGCTCTCAATTAACAGTGTCGTTTTAAGGGAGCTAATTGTAACGTCAACTAAGCTCTTTTAACTCGCAAACCTCCTCTCATGATTATGTTGTAAGTCAATAAATTATCACAGGATGTGTCACTCAAATGTGAAGCAATTATCCAACACTTAGAATAGAAGCGAAGTAATAAGCAAAACATATATTAAATAAATAGGAATTGTATAACCAAAGTCGTTACTACCATTTCCCTAGAATTCCATGAGTTTAGTTACGCATGATAGAATAATAAAAAAACAGAGTTTGTAGGGAAAAACAAGAAAACATAAGAACTAAAATGATAGAACTCAAAGGTTGAATCTTGCAGCCTTGATCTTCTCTTAAATCCTTCTTCAAATGCCTTTAATGTTGATGAACAATGGAAGAACTCTCAAAATTTATATCTGGAAAATTATGCAGCAAAAGGATCTCTGTTGATGAAGCTTGAGGGGGAATTTATAGCCTTATTTTTGGGCTCCATAATTATGGCAAATATTTAGCACAATATGGTAAATCTTGGAGAGAAAGTAGATCAAATCTGTGCGCCACATTTTCCCAGCGGGCCGCTGCACATTGTTCAGCGGTCGTTGCAATGTGTTCCGTAGCTTCCGCCTCTTGATCAGCGGTCGCTGCACTTTATTTTAGCGGTCGCCGGCAATCATCCAGTAGCTAATGGATCTTCCGGAACGGTCGCTGGCGTGTTCTTCTTTTCAGCTCAACTTTTTCGAAGCGAACCGCTACTGGTTCAGCGGTCGTTGGCAGCCAGTGGTCGCTGGCTGAGTTGCAGTGGACCGCTGGATAGTTCTAATACTCCAGATTTCCATTCTCAACTTTTTGTTATCTTTTTAGGCTCTATTTTGCACATTTCTCACAAAAAAACATCAAAATACCAAAATAGATAAAAATATGTAATTAATGGACATGTAATGCAACTTTGACACTCAAAATGGACCAATTAATGGCCTTAAAACAGTGCAAAATCCGAGTGTATCACTGGGAGGTCTTAAACTCGAAGCTGGGAGAAGCCAGAGAAGGAGGAGAGGGTCTGGGCGGTGGCAGCGGCGAGTGGTTGGGATGTGGCAGTGTGGGGTAGGACCTAGAAGGCGGGCAGATTGTGAATATTAAATAGCGTGAAAGAGGAGGAAATGATAATTATGGTTTCAATTTCTATTTTAATTTTAATCTATTTTCAGTTTAATTGTAAAATGGGTTAGAATGGTTGGATGAGTTATTTGGGCCAGTTCAATTATTGGGCTTATGGTCAAAATTCAATTAAAAAGTCATAAATCCATTTAAAAAGTCTAAATCAGTCCAAAAAAAGTCAAAATTACGGCAAATGACCGCCATGGCGTCACGATCGTGACAGCTGACACGTAAAAATGTCATAAAATGGTGTGGTGATGGCATTTTCATCACGAACCACTATGATATAGTGTCGTATAACTGCCATAAACAATACTTAACAACATTTGTAGTTGTTATTATCAAAATTTTAGTTATTTTTTTATTATATCCATTTGGGAATGTCAATCCAACCCGGAACCTATGGATCGGTCTGAATAACCCGTTAGCAGGTTAGGGTTGAAATTTAGTAACCTGATTTCAAAAACAGGCTAAATGGGCTAGCTCATAGGGTTGGCAGGTAAAACGAAATAGCCCTATTGGGTTGCGGGTTGCCCCGACGGTTTGTAGTTTGCAATTAAAAAATACTCCTAGTTTTAGGATTTTCCATGTACTTTTGGATTTCTTGTGCCACAATTCCTTAGTTTTCTTCAATCTTCATTCCATATATTTCCACTCAGTTCCACACTATCAACTTTCAAATTCCACCTCGACCCATTCTTCCATCGTCCTGTTATCTTACCCTGCCGACTTACCACCGCCAAAACCAATAAAGACAAAATTCAGAATTAACCTACCAAAATTCTAATATATTCATCGTTTTAACATAGATTCATGTAAGATAAGATTTCTATTTTTCATAAAGAATTTCTTACTAACAATTCCATAATAATGACACCAACACAAACTTTAATTAGAACTAGTTATGTTATCACCCGTACTATGCACGGAACAAACAATTTTCGAATAATGAAGAAAATTTATAAGGTAAATAGATTTTTAAAAAAGATGATAATAAGAATATAATGATGTTTACGATTAAGAATATGTGTTAATTACAATAAGTATCCATAACATTATAAACAATAACAAAAATAAAAATGTACTCCTTCCACTCTAAATGAACCATTTCATATTGCGCAAACGATGCCTACAACTTTAATTTATGAACTAAGTGGAGTAAAATAAAATAAAATAAATCAACCATATATTACCAGTGCATATATGCACTGGATACAAGATTTTCAAATAATGAAGATAAATTCTAAGGTAAGTAGATTATAAAAAAGAGAAAAAAAAGAATATAATGATGTTTATAGTTAAGAATATGTGTTAATTACAATAAGTATTCATAATATTATTAACAAGGGATATTGGGCCCCTAATATAATGGAACTTTCAAAAAGTTGAGCTTTTCTCACGAATTTTAAAATTGGCAAATAATATCACAAACTTTACTCGAGTTTGTTATTTCTCACCAACTAAAACATTCCGACTAAATTAATGGATTGAAGAACAATTTTGGAGGGTGTACTCCAAGAAAAGCTATCCTCAAATATTGAAGAATTTGAAGCTCTTGAAATTGTTTCTGAATCATGATATTATTTGCCATAACTTTTTCGCTGGTGAGAAATAACAAACTCGGGTAAAGTTCATGATATTATTTGTCAATTTTAAAGTTTGTGGGAAAAACCTAACTTTTTGAAAGTTCCATGATATTAGAGGCCAATATCCGAATTAACAATAATAAAAAGAGAAATTTACTTCTCTCAACCCACTCTAAATAAAACATTTCATATTCGGCAAACGATTTTAATTTTAATTTCTGATGAGTGGAGTAAAATAAAATAAAACAAATGACAAACAAAAGATGTGCGACTAAGGATCAAAGAGTACAAGTTAATTAAAATAAGATGTACAAATAAAGAAAAATGTGCGACTAATGATCAAAGATGAAAAAAACATATAATTTGAATAGATAAATAGTTCAACAGTTTTGATCAACAACACATAGATATTCATAGGGGATTTAGCATCTAATATCATGTAACTTTCAAAAAGTTGGGTTTTTCCCACGAACTTTGAAATTGACAAATAATATCCCGAACTTTACCTCAAGTTTGTTATTTCTCACCAATGGAAAAATTTTGGCTATATTAATAGATTGAATAATAATTTTGGAGGGCGTGTTTCTAGAAAAATGATAAGGCCAATTTCATGCATCAATTATGGGGGTAAATTCTATGATTTCCATGGGCTAATACACGTTTCAAGTCCAGGTGTGTGGGGAATCCGCCAGGTCTGGGAAACGGAAGAAAATATTTACCAGGCGGAGGAATCGGGCGAAAAGTGGAGTGAAAGAGCAGCATGCAACTCAGCCCAGGAAATCAAGGAAGAGGCGTTCAATAGAAAGGAGCAAATTAAAGAGACTTTCTAGGAGGGCAAATTGGAGAATTCAACGGAAGATATTACCCTAGAAGTTCGAGCCTCATCTATAAATAGAGGCAGCATTGATCAGAATATCATCATCTCTCTCACTCTTAGCTCACTCACTCACACACAAATTCTCTGCACACTTAGCTAATATGGGGTAATTCTGAGTTTCGGCGGTAGTTTAGTCGTGATTTCGTGGTGTAACACCGTCCTTGTGAGGGCGAAGATACAATCTGTTCTACTTTTCGTTGTTTTATTCTCGTCGTGAACTTCCTTGCCAGAAGCTCGGTGATTGTTTTGTGTTTGAACCGTATTTCAGTAGCTATGTCAATTTCTCTTTTCCGTTTTACTTTTATTTCTGATGTTGACGTTGTTTACTGATTTTGGGTGCTTTTCGCATTTGACTTAGAATTGGAGCTGGGTTGTTGTTGATGTGTTGAATCGGAGTTGATTTGTGGTCGTTTGAATTGGAGTTGATGGATATGGGTTTGATTGTTGTTGAGTTTGGATTTCTTGGATCTAGAGTGGATTGAGCAATTGATGTGTAGATCTGATACGTGGATGTTTGAATTTGCATGGTGATGGATGTTTTACTGTTGCTTTTGGTTTACTTGACCCAGTAGTTATAGATCTGTTGAATTTCTGTTTAATCGTAATCTTTGGCGTCCGATTTGAGTGATGCTCTGTTTTGTTTACGTTCATGTTTGTTTGCTGAAGAAGATGAAGATCGTTGGTAGTTAGAGTCTAAAATCGTCATTGTTTACTTTTTGCAGCCTTTCAGTCGTACTTTTCATTTCGGGAAAATGGTCCCCACTGCATGCTGGTGTTCTGTTTAGTTGTTTTAGGAAAATCTGTTTACCTGGTCAAGTAGTTAAAGTTAGAAATTCTCTGCAGTTAAACCTTTCATTATGTTCTCATGCATGCGTATGTTTTCTTCCAGCTTCCTAGGTCCAATAGATAGAGTAGTTATCTTAAATTTTCCTGAGTCCATTAGTTCATAGTCCTTAACCCTTGAGTTGCGTGGCAGCAGCTGACCCCTTCCAAATCCTCCAAACATTAGCTTACCATGTCCGTCTCTATGGGATCGATTCTTACTCCCAATACTAGCCAATAGTAAAACTATCCTCAAAGATTGAAAAACTTTAAGCTCTCGAAGTTGTTGTCGAGTAAATATGAAAAAAATCCGCATCATGATATTATTTTCCAGAAATTTTTTCGTTGGTGGGAAATAACAAACTCGGGATAAAGTTCGTGATATTATTTGCTAATTTCAAAGTTCGTGGGAAAAACCCAACCTATTGAAAGTTCCATGATATTAGGTGCCAATATCCATATTCATAAATAGGAACAGAAACTTAGAAAAATAACAACAAACCAGTAGTTCATAAGTTTTGAAAAACTTATTTATAAGTACATTAATAGTAGAATCACCCCTACTATCATCATCATCTTTACAAACTAAATTGTTCAAACCTTCACGACTTATGACTCTTTATACAACAATACATAGTTGTCTATGACTAAACACTGATTTTTCCAAAAATAATCCAACATGAGAGAGAGATTTGACGTTTGTTGATGGTCATTGCATACGACATAGCCAAATGAAATTGCCGTCGTTGGAATTTGAATGACAACCTTGGATTAGATGGTATTAAAGACATTCAAGAAATCAAAACTTTGTGCCCAATATTATGGCCACCCAATACTTATCCCTCCAAAACATAATCATCTAACCGTGTAATTTTCAATCTGATGTCATTACACAATCCATTAGAGCGGTCTATGTTCCTTAACAACATCACATGAGTACTGAAGTCACTGGTAGCTAGACTGTGTGCACAGTAAGGAATATCAAGCTTCCTGAGTCCAGCGAATCCACTAGATCACAGGGTCTAGGAAATCACGGATCGTTAGAAGATCTCGGTCCTCGGACACACAGAATACCTCTTCAAAACCCTCAACCACGTATACTAAAATTAGCACATGGAAGTAGGGATCAATCCCACAGAGATGAATGCACAAATAAACATGTTCAAAGACTCGGGAACTATTTTTTGTTGGCTGCTGCCACGCATTTTTAGGGTTGAGCTTTACTTCCTAAACTTGGTAATAGAAATATGTTACCCTAACAACTAGCTCTAGGCAGAAACAGGAAACATGCATATAAACCTGAACAAGCGAGACAATTACTAGATCTAAGAAAACTATTGCCTAAATTACCAGACCTAAGAAAACAACTGAATGTGGGGACCATTTTCTGAAAAGGTAGAGTACGATTGAAAAGCTGCAAAATAACTAACTAAAGGACCAACTAACAACGACATCATCTTCTTCAACATTTACCAGGTAATAACCAGTTAAGGAACAGAGCAAAAACGTGAATCGACACGAAGCAGACGGAATTAAAAGCAGTAAAAACGAAGAACAGTTAAAACTAAGGCAGATCTACGGCTACTAGACGAGGTAAAACGAGAATGCAGAATTTAAACTACTAAATGAAACTTCAAACAAACAGATCCAGTCACGGGACGCTTAATCCACTCCGGATCCAAGCCATCCACAACCACCAAACATCATTTCCACCTTGGATTCTCACTGGTCTACGTAGATTTCTCCGATCAACAACAGATTTCTCACAAACCAGCTTCAAACTCAGATCAACCAACAAAGATCAGCAAATCGATCCCAAAACAACACAACAAGATAAACGAAACATAAACAGAAATATCCATTGCAAAATACGAAATATCCAACGATAGGAACAACACAAAAGCCGAGCCTCGAACAGCGAGGACTCGGCGAGTACCAAAAGTAGACAGAAAATAAAGGATAATTGTTTCTTCGCCTCCGTAGAGACGGTGTTGCACCCACACTTCCTATGAAACGAGAACCCCCCAGAAAATTTCCCCCAAATGAGTGTGTAGAAAAGTAGAAAACTAAGCTAGGAGCTGGAAAAGGTGACGATCGTCTCTCTCATGTTGTTTGCGTGCTCCTTTTTATAGTGGATAAAGCTTCTAGACTGTTCTTTGTGATTCCTATTTTGCCCTTCAAACGATGTTGTTCAGTCTAGTTGCTTTTCATCCTTCTGCTTAATTTTCCTTGCCATTTTCCTTCACCAGGTGATCTCTATCTTCTTCCTGGGGCTGTTATTTTCTCTACACACCTAACTCAAAAAGGTTTGTTAGACCCAGGAAATCACAGAATTTATCCTTATAACCGATGCATGAAATTAGCCTTATCAGGTACCAACTTTCAACAACAATTCATGATTAGGTGTACCTGAACAATTCAAACCATTTAAACATTCAACAGAATGTATCTCAACACAACCATTTGATATCGAATCAGAATTTAAAATGCTATCAGAGCTTAAATAAACTCAACCCTAAGACTGATCCAAAGAAATCATGAATTGGTTAACCTCATCAACAACGTCTAACGTAGGACCAAGTATAACACGATCATGCAAACAATTACTCAACTCTTTAGGATTCATATAGAAGGTTATATCTTTGAAACAATGATTTTAAGAGGATCGCAAACATTACAAAGAAAGAAAAATGTGCTACTATAGATCTATGAGTAAATATACAATAAAACCTTATTACATATAGTAATGTATAAACATGTTTCAAGAAATTAAAATCAAAAAAATAAACGTAACAATTCTAATGTTTTTTAAATTTCAAATAAAGTAAAATATTCATAGTTAAGAAACATATATATTTAATATGGAAAAAATAAGAAATATGGTTAATAAAAAATGTATAATTTGAATAAATGAATGATTCAACAATTTTCAACAACAAAAACAAATAGGAACAAAAACTTAGAACAACAACAACAAACCGATAGTTCATATGCCCGAAAGGAATACAACTCAACTTTCAAAGAATGAATGGAGTATAATTTAATTGGTTAGTGCGTATTTCTTTTTATCTCGAATCACTTTGATCCCAAGAATGTGCCCCGCATCTCCCATGTCCTTCATCTCAAACTTGGTAGACAACTCGTCTCTTACAGACGACAACATTTTATTGTTTTTTCCAATCAATAAAATATCACCCACAAAAAGTAAAAAAAAAAAACTACATTTGCATCTTCAACATTCTTATACATTCAGCTTTCGTCAGGGCACTGATCAAATCCAAAAGATTTTACAGTTTTATCAAAACACATATTCCATGTTCCGGATGCTTGGTTGAGACCATATATGGACTTCTCATGCTTCTATACCATGTGTTCTTTGCCCTTGACTTCATAGCCCTCAGATTGTTTCATATAAATGGTTTCCTCAAGACTGTCATTAAAAACAATTGTCTTGACATGCATTTGCCAATCATTCCAATCCATATAGGCTGCGTTAGATAACATATAACGTCGACAAACTACAAGTAACAAAAAGTTGTAAATATACATTGTTTGACACTGTTGGGATGAATGGCCTAATTTTGAGGCGCGGTGGATGAAAAGCCGGCTAACCTAACTGTGTATGTGAATATTCAGAAATAGGGAATAACAGGTTCCCTGGATCCAGCAAATCCACTAGATCACGTGGTCTAGGAACTCGTTGAACGCGAGGAATCCCGGTCGTCGGACACACAAGGAACTGCTTTCAAAAACCCTCAACCACTTTACTAAAAATAGCATAGGGAAGTAGGGATCGATCCCACAGAGAAGAATGCGTAATACTCATGTTCAAGGATTTGGGTGTGTTTTTGGTGTTGGCTGTTGCCACGCATTTTCTTGGGTTGAGGAAAATCAAAATTAACTTGACTTGGGAACTTTTAAAGATTCTTAAGCTAACAGCTAGACCTAGGCAAAATCATGAAAGAGCATAGTAAGGGAAATTAACTGTCCGACATTTGATCTAAGAAAACCTCTACACTACTAGACCTAGGAAATAAACCTACTGTGAGGACCATGTCTGAAAAAGCAAGGTACGAATGAAAAGTTGGCAGAATAACTAACTCTCGTACTAACTGACAGTGACATCGTCTTCTACAACCAAATTGCGTAAAACTTCTTAAGGAAAGCAACATAAGCAAAATTAAAACAGAGCAACTGACTTGAAATCAAATTAATGCATAACAAACGAAGAACTAAACAAATCTGCATACTCTAGACGAAGTAAAATAGAAATCAAGAAAAAAAAACAGAATCTATCGAACAACTATCTTTCCACACGTCGAATCCAACCTCAGACGCTAAATCCACTCCGGATCCAAGCGTCCGACATGAACTCCAAACAACAGAAACCCTCCATCACGTCAGATTTAAGCCAGGAACTCCGAATACTCAAACAACCACAGATCTGTCACCAAATTCCATATCAAACACCTCAACATCAAAATAAACAGAGATCGACATAACATTTGAAGAAATAAACTAACAGCAGAGAGATCTATGCAAATTGACTTGAAATTTAACTGCTAAACGCAGATCAACAAACGGTAAAACAAATAAGCATCATCATCATCAAGGTCGACTCCCAAAAGTGATGTTCGACGGTAAAAAGAAGCAAAACAACTGAAATTAAAGGTAATTGTATCTTCGCCCTCACTCGGACGGTGTTGCCAACCACGAAATTTTCTAAAAAGTAACCTTCCGTTCCCGACTACCCCAGATCCATTCCCAAGTGTGTGTGTAAAGTGTGTGAGCTAAGAAGAGTGAAAAGTCCTCTTTCTTGCGTTGCATGCTCTTCTATATATAGGCGTTTGAGTGGGGCCCAGCGAGGTATAAATAAGACTTTGATGCCCTCAGCTATTGACTCCTCTGTCACGCCAATTTCCTTGTAATTCCTGCTCACTTTGCTCCTTTCCTTTGCTAGACCATCTCCTTCAGTACTTCCTTGATCTAGCGATTTTCTTCACACACCTGGCTTAGGAAAAGTGTTAGACCCAGCAAATTATAACATTTTTTTGCACATTACCGATGCATGAAATTAGCCTTATCAGTGGATAAACAAACTTCCCCAATTGCAAGAATATAATAGGAGCACAATATAATAACATGATGTGGACGAATCAATAATATGATAATGAGAAGCGATAATAGAAACTATCAACACCAAAATTTTACGTGGAAAACTCTCTTAAATGTGAAGAGATAAAAACCACGAGACCCACCGGTCTACCAAATCCACTATCACCAAGGAAAGAATACAACCAAGAAGTTTACAATGATATCTATGTTAGAGTTTGTATACTAGAAATCACGTTTCGAGTGATTGAATACTGTAAAACTCTTATTTTATTTTCCAAGGAATAAAACAGATTATTTTTGTCATAATGTTGTTATGTTTTACATTTAATGGATGTTAATTGCATGTTTAAATGTATGAGTTAACTTAACAAAGTCTAAGTCTTTGTTTTAGTAGACCGGTTGTGGGCGGCGTCCACTTTAAGGTAACACAGTCAGTCCTAAACAAAGAAAAAGAAGAAGACCTAGATGGAATTAGACTATCCATCGTGAAAGGTTGCAATACCAGTCTGCATATTTCTAAGCCTTACTGAAATAAGAAGACATTGGCGTGGTAAAGCACTGAACGGATCTAACAGCAAGACTTGTCTTTATGCTATCTACTGAAAGGCAAGGTCTTGATAAATATTTGTTTCATAATCAATGTAGGTTAGCATTAAGCATACAATATTGATTATGCATTACTTTGACTTATCAAATGGTACGGGTTTTTCGTAACCCAATAATCCTGATATATTGGGTAGTGGTGATTAATATCTAGCGGTGCTAGGATTGCTATTATATTGAATCGTGCGCGAGGTGAGTCTCGTTTGATGATGTCCTCAAGAGGAGCGCAAAACAAGGTTTTATTATTCGTAACCTAGCTAGTTGGAGTTTGATTACTCTATGAATAATAAATAAGTGTTTCATGCTAAGTCCACTCTTGGAATTAATAAGAAATTAATTAATTAAGTTCATAGCAAACATTAATTAATTTCGGATTGGGATGAGGAGAGTTCAATATTACTTCTGTAGTGGCTGCTCGTAATATTCCAATTAAAGCTTATATTAAATTGTGGGTTCAATTTAATTAGTAAAAAGTAAATTGGATGAGCCCATATCCAAAACCTTCCATAGATCCTTGTCTGGGCCCAAAAGAAACTTAATATAAATAGGAGAATAAAGGAGCCAGAAATAACATAATTTTATTTCACTAAAATTTTTGTCCCCCCCCTATTGGAGTTGGACGATTTTTCCTCTCCTCTGTGGAGTAGAATTTCTGTCTTCTTTATTTAAGTCCTAGTATTCCGGTGAGATCAGCCCACACTGATATTGGAGTACAGTTCGGGAACCAGAGAGAAGATCCGTGGTCTAGTATTCAAAGCGTCACGTGGAGAAGTTGCTAGCCATCATCAATTCTTTGGAGAATTAATAAGGTATTATTTCTGCTCCGTAGAAAAGCATGTTTTAGGTTTCATTATACTTAAAGCATGATTAATTCAAGTTATCCGCATGATACATGTGAGAATTACGCGAACAGATTTTGTCTAAATAATCTGCTAAATAGATCTGATTATTATGTGATTTATTTGTTCGATTAATTATTAAATTATGAAATTCGAACGCGCTTCCGCTACCAGTTCCTTCAATCTAATCCTTAAAAACACAACGAACGCACTAGATAATCAATACAACTTCAAAATAGATGAACTAAACATCTCAAGAAACTGCAGTCACGTTCAGAAATTTATAACTGAAGATCTAACCTTTCAAATTCAATTTACTTCGGTCGTAATGAAGAACCATGAGTCTTCTACCACCAGTTAAAATTTCAAGTCGATCGGACAACGTTTGGACCTTCGATCAAGACAAAACCCGAGACTGCGCAGTGCAGAAACTTGGAGAACACTCTTTTCTCTCTTTTTTCCTTCTACACGCTTTTTTCTCTCTTTCCTTTCAATGTGGCGGCTTCTACACTCTTGGGAGGTATTTATAAGTCCTCCATTGACCTATTTAAGTAAATAAATGGATCAATACTATATGGGTCTTTTTTCCGCAATTCGGGAGCCCTAACCCAACAGACACAAACCTATTTATTTAAAGTCACATACCTAATTATCGTGCATCCAGGAGAACTTATCTGTATAATGTTTTGTGATGAGATATTATCGTCGAAGCAAGAGAAGTCCATCTAACAAAAACAAACAAAATACCGGGTTTCATTATTGGTCACAACTTTTAATTCATGAAAGAGTAACAATATTTTCATCAACTTACATGATCGCACAAGGAGGTACAACTTTACATTGTACAACGAATGAATTTTGCCCTAATTCGGGCAAAGTCTTACCATTTGAGGCCAAAATTGTTACATAGTCAGAGATATGGAGCCTCCAAGTCTGTAAATATTCTTCATAGTGCATCATTAAAGAGGTCTAGAAATTAAACACCAAACTCCACATATTTCCACTCCCATTCCATCATCTTTATCCAACATCTTCATCCATCATCATCACCATTAGAGTTGGAATAAGGCAAGAGAAGACGAAAAAGCTTAAAGACTCTACCTTTCGGATTTTGTCTAGTTGTTACTTAATGTCTACTTCTTTTTTAATATGATTGTAGTTATATTTTATCATGTTGTCTACCAAGGATAAAAGTAATACTTTATGTTTATATAAAGTATAGTTTTGGTATTCAAAGACTTTATTTACAATTTTACGTTGTTCAATTTTAATCGGTATGCTTCTGGTTATTTCACAAAGAACGTATGTATGGACAAATGGTCAGTAGGGATATCGAGAGAGAATCTTCATATTAGATCGAAATTAATAACACTATAGTTAATATCCTCAAAATGGTAAATATAAGAGTGATGACTTTTTAAGGGTATTATTAACTGTTTAGAGTTTTTTGCTTGTGATTGACGACCTTAAACTAAGTAATCAACTTTCTCCATAATTGAGAATAATTGTGTGATTCATCCCGATGACCTTGTTCTCGTGTTATTTGATTAATTACCTAATTTTAACTAAATCAAACCAAAAACATATTTTTCCAATTAATTATAGTGTTGATAAAATGAACTAATTGTGTAATTATTCTTATTTGGAAGAGATTTCAAAATATTTTTAGAACTATAAGATTTCAAAATATTTTTAGAACTATATTTTATTAGAGTATTATCTTTCAAAATATATGTTAATCAGATTTACAAATAAAAAAAAAATAGAATAAAACTAAATAAAAATATCTTCCTTGACATATTTCTATAAATAAAAAATATTTGTGTGTATACACCCTCCTCACTCTTGTAATATGAAAAACCTAAACCTCAGCAAGCATAAAAGATAGCAATAGAAAATCAAAATCCCTCAAATCTCCGAAACCAAATTGGATTTGTGTTGTGTTGTAGGAGTATTAGGTAGATGCTTCTTCTCAAGGTTCAAACTCTCACATGTCTTCTTCAATCTTCGCTCGCCTCCCTCTCACCTCTCAAAATAAATTCCCTCATAAATCCTTAATTCTTTTCAGCAAGCGCTTTCTTCTTTATTTCACATTCCGGAATCTGTATCCCAACTTTTGCTAGATTCCTGGATTACGTTCTAACATGACTGATCCTTCCAAGGTCTGATTTTTCCCACTTTTTATTACTCAACTTTGCTTTCATCTGTGTGAATTCTCAATGGTATGATGTGAGATCTTTGTTACTTATCGGCTCTTCTAATTTTTTTGTTGTTTATAGCTTTTTAGTTTGCTTAATGTCGATGGATATAAATTAGAATTTTAATTTGTTGTTCTTCTAGTATTTTGGGTATGGAGTTGTTGGATGTTGGAAATATACGTTTTTTTACTTTCCCCCAATTGAATACACAGACTAGGCTTAGTTCAGTTATTCTGAATTGATCAAATAGGGCTGCATACACCTCTATTTTCATCTTCTTGTAATATAGTAATTCCTTTACGAGTTTTGGACTTGAAATTGAGGAGTTGCAGAATGTTCAACATTATGCTGGATGCAATTCGGGCAAAAATTTAAATTGTTGAAAAATCACAATAATCTTTATAAAACGAAATACCCCAGAGTTTGCGTATTTAGGCTCCAATAGCTCTATTTTCTAATTTTTGGCTTTCTCTGCGCCTAAATAGCCCTGTGTTTGCTACTTGTTTGTGCAGGTGTTGCTTTTTGGATCCTTTTCTGAGGATGAAACCCGTTCTTTACTGAATCAAAAACCTTTTAATAACCATAAGCCTGAAGAAAGGAAAGAAACGTCAGCCAATCCCCTAAATGTTGGATTGATGTTTGGTAGCTTTGGCAATATACCTGACACACAGGTTGGTTTTTCCAGTGGAGCTGGAGATACACACTGCTATACAATCCAGAAGGGAAACCAGCACTCTGTACAGCAATCTATTCCGTCAGAGAATGGGAATGTTAAAAATACTACGCACCATCTTCATGGAAATGAAGTAGTTGATGGCAGTAACTTTCGAGCTTTACAAGTATCAGATGATGACGAGATGGATGGAAAAGTTATCTCTAAAATTGAGAGTTATAAAGGTTTAAAGTTGAATGGTTCCATAAATGCTGCTGCTGTTGAAACTCATGACAAAGAGTCTCGTCTAAAGATGGATGCTTCTGTTTTAGATGCTCAGGGTATAACACCTCGAGGCTTGATCAACCCTGGGAATCTGTGTTTTCTGAATGCAACGTTGCAAGCTCTTTTGGCTTGTTTTCCATTTGTTCAACTTTTACTGCAACTAAAAAAGCTGAACATCCCAAAGGTTTGCCGCTTTAAAAAGTCAAATCATTTTATAAATCGCATCAATATTCGATAGCAAGTGGGCGTTTTCAATTCTTCAATCATTGAGAAATTTTAATATCTATTCTTAGGTTGGCTATCCAACATTAAATGCCTTTGCTGAGTTCATTGGTGAATTTGACATGGTTGGTGGAGCTAATATCAAGAAGAAAGATAGCATTGAGATTGAAGCTGGCAGGCCTTTTAACCCAACTATGTTCGAAGTGGTATTGAGAAAATTTACCCCTGATGTATCTTGGAGCACATCAGGAAGGCCTAGGTCTGATTCTCTATCTCAGTCTTCTTTTTGTTTCCTATTTAGGATGATTTTTTCTGAAAGAGTTTATTTTTATGTTATAAATTTTGACAAGATGTCGCCTCATGAAGATAAAATTTCATAGTGAAGTATTCTAATGCTCCTGAAATAGGTATAAACTGATATAGTCATCTAATAAATTTGCTTTAATGTATACATTTATATCCATGCATTAGAAAGTTATCGCTGAAAGATATCAGCTGGGACATCCCTACTTCTACTTTTATAGTATAACTAAGTTTACTTAACTTCCTTCTCAGGCAAGAGGATGCACAAGAGTTTTTGAGCTTTGTTATGGATCAAATTCATGATGAATTGCTGAAGCTTGGAGGGAAGTCTCACTTGAATGGAAGGAATCAAACTCTGGTTTCCAAATCGGAAGATGAAGAGTGGGAGACAGTTGGACAAAAGAATAAATCTGCAGTGATAAGAAGACAGAGTTTCTTTCCTTCAGAGCTCAGTTCAATTTTTGGTGGAGAGCTGCAGAGTACTGTGAAGGCAAAAGGTAAGATACCTGATTCTTGTCTGTACTTTTATGCTTATGCTGTTTGATCATTACGATGTGTTGTAACTAAATAGTGATTATTGACTGCAATTGCCTCACTTGCTGCATTGTTATCAGTATCGCCTCACTGGAAGAATATTTTTCTCTGAACAAAATTTTCACATTGAAGCACCATCAAATTTAGTTAATCTAGGAAAGTTCCCTAGACTCGATGCATGTTATTTGACTCTTATCACTTGGAGGCTCAGGTTGCCTGGAGGAAACACTATTTTGATTGCTCAATTAATATTGATGATTTGAAATGATGTAAATATTCTTTTCCTGAATTCCTCATCTCTGGCTATCTTTTGTGCAATTCTAATTACCCATTATAATATGCCTTAATGTTTTAATTTTGTTATTTTTGGATTTTTTTTCTAGTTAAGAGTAAGTCATGCATGCATCACGTGCTTCATCTCTTGATATCCTTTTGAATGGTGGTACTTTTGGTTGAGCAATGTGTGCATGTAGGCTACAAGTGTATAAGTTAAGTGGTATTTCGCACATATCAAGGTAGTCGATCATCTAGGATCAATAGGATTCACAACTTGGATGGCTTGTCAAATTCCAATCATTTGGAATTTGGTGATCGATATGGAAGTCCGGTGTTGCATGTTGTAGAATTATATGTTATCTTGGGCTTCACAATTCATTCATATATGCAAAATGCAGTAGTTATTTGATTTTTGCTTCCAGTATTTCATTTTGATAAGTGGAAGAGGAATAAAGAAGTATTTATCGATATGAATAAAATAGGAGATCAGATCTATACCAATGGTATGAAAATCCTTAGATCCTTGTCTGGTGAACGAAGCATGAACCAAAGCATGTATGTTTAAATTTTTTGGTTATGCCATTTGCTTTCCAAATGAGGCACGAATAATGCTGATAGTAACATGTGAATTAGGGAAATGTGAGTAGCTAGTAGATGTAGGATCTGCAGAAAACCTGGGGAGACTGCAAAATAGCCTTTATTGAATTCTGAAGTTCATCAACTGTTTGTATGGGCTGATTTGGTTCAAGCATCTTATGTATATCATTGTCTAGGAGGCCCAAACTTGAAAGTATCAGTGGAAGTTGTATGGAGAGTCTAAAAATCTACTGCCTTGTTAGTGTGAATTTTGAAGTCGGTGAAATGAGAGGGACAAGATACTCATCAATCCTGCTTAAAAGCAAGGAACTTGCTTGTTTTAGGCATTTCTGAATGGTTTGTTTTGCATTATTATGTTAAAATCAAGTTGGAGAACCAGACCAGTGAGTCATAACAGTCACAGGCTGTGGTTTAGTCCACCATTCTAGAAAGACTAGATATGCAGATTTGTCCATGTTTCATTGGCACTATATCTTATGGCCAATGATATATACTAGTAGTAGGTGTAACATTGTAACACTATACAACAGCTTACTTCTGTTACCTGCAGACTGTTTTATTGAGTCATTGAAAACATAAGAATTGCACAGCTAATGGAATTGCAGAAGTGGGACGTCTATGTTTTGTGTTTGTGGATGTTTGATTGGTTTTGCATAGTTGAATAAGCAATCCAAATTTCTTTGCTTACAGTTATAGTTATTATGATTAAGACTATTATGCTTGTTATGGACAGGCAACAGGCCTTCTGCCACAGTTGAGCCATTTTTTCTACTTCATCTCGATATCTCTGGTGAAGTTATTCGAACTATTGAAGATGCTCTTCGTTTACTTTCTACCCCAGAAACACTTGATGAGTACCGGGCATCAAGAGCAGGAAAAGTAAGTTGACTTTCTCTAGTGAAGAATTCTTGTTGAAAACATTCAGTTTCCATATGGCTTCCATTTGAATCGCACTTTATGCTATGCTATGTTTTCTTTAAAGTTTATAGTGTTTGAGTATTCTTTTAATCGCACTGTATATATACTATAATCATCATGGTTACTTCATTGTTTGTCCTTTACTTTATATGATTGCTTTTAGCGACAAAGCATTCCTGTTGCTTTATGTACACTGCATGGGGCTTTAGTATGGGAATATTTACTAATGGTGACAATATATCATGTGATCTCAGGTTGGGGTCGTTGCTGCCAGAAAGTCTATCAACATACAAACACTTCCAAAGATTATGATCCTACATCTGAAGCGTTTCAGCTATGGCAGCTATGGTAGCACTAAATTGCACAAGGATGTACATTTCCCTCTTGAACTTTCATTGAGCCGTGATCTGCTTGTTTCCCCTAATGTGGAGGTAACGTTTCTCCGAGTCCTTCACATGCTTCCTGTTACTGATAATTGTGATCAGAGTTGAAGTAAGAATATATGTGAGAGACCAAATCTTGATTATTGAATTCAACACTCCTGAATATGGCTTTCCATCCACAAATGCTAAGTGCATTAGATTGATTGGAGAGCAATTCGCATTTTTAGTTGCCCATTTTAATCATGTTGTTACAAACAAATCTGGTAAACAGTCAATAAACAGTGCTGCTATGCTATTCATGACCAAAGATGTTTTAGGGATCTTATGTCTCGATTACTGTGTATAAATCTTATGTGCGGGTGATGTTTTGGTAGGAAAAGATTTAACTGATAAATATAATGACAGATGTTTTCTTTTTATAATACTATGATTCCTCTGCATGTTACCCCTTATGTTAGCTTGCTTTCAACAAAATTTTAAAAAATTACTGTATTTTAGGTGATGATTATGCAACCTTTTTCCTTTTCGACTGCATTCTTTGTTCAGTAGCACGTAATCAACAGAAAATCCATGAAAAGTCAGTTTAAAAAGGAGAATTATCATATCATATGTCTATATGCGCAGGGACGGAGGTATGAACTTGTTGCCACAGTAACACATCATGGGAGGGAAGCATCGAAAGGCCACTATACTGCTGATGTCCGTTGCCCTAATGGCCAGTGGCTGCGTTTTGATGATTCATCTCTTACTACCATCAGCACGAGCAAAGTTTTACACAACCAGGCCTATGTTCTCTTCTACAAGCAAATATAGAATCAATGGGAGCACTCTCGACTATCAGAGAATGTTGGTTACTTATATTTACACACATCCAAATCAGTAAGTACTCCTGTCATCGTTTAGAGGTGGGTAATGGGTGTATCTCGTATAAGCTGCCAACGTTCACTCTTGAGAGGCGATGCTGGTTACTTCTAATGCAGCTACGGATGATGTAAGAAAGTTTTGTTGTTCGTTTAGTTTGAGTTTCTTTTTAATGTTTTTGCGTCGAGAAACACTTGGTTGGTGTGATGAATGACCTGACCGTGTAGAGGGAGATAGAGAGATAGGGAGAGATTTATTTGTACGTTTTAGAAATGACTGCAACGTGCATAAACCTTTTGAGTTATGGAGCTTAAACCTCTATGATACATTGCTTGATGTTTCTACTAGTAATTATTCCTGTTTGAAACTATTTAGTCTTTGAACACATAATTTTAGGACGATTTACAATTCATGGACAAGTATTGTTCTTATCTTAATTTGTCTCTGGTGTTCCGGTTTCGGTTCAATAAGTTCACATTTAACGTTTGTGGTTTTCCGGTTTCGGTTTGAAATAGCTTAGAATCCTTAACATTTATGAATTGATCAACTTTTTATCCTAAAAGTGACAGAGTTGTTAAATTTGACGGTCAAAATGATTTTGAACTATGTACTATTCCCTTTGTCCATAAAAAATAGGGCATATTTGTCATTTTTTATTGTCCACGAAAAATAGAACACATTCAAAAAAGGAAAGTTTTCAACAACTTTTCTCTCACTTTTTTTCCTCTCTCTTACTGATAATATGGAGCCCACGTTCCACTAACATTACTTATCTCTGCTTCTCTATTAGTTTTTTCCCTTCTCTCTTACTTTACCAATTCTACACTAAAACCCGTATCATTCACAAAGTGCCCTATTTTTCATGGACGGAGGGAGTATATGATTTCTAATTCCAATTCTATATACTCCCTTCGTCCGTGAAATATTGTCCAGTTTTGCCATTTCGGTCTGTCGCAAAATGTTGTCCACTTTGCTTTTTTTTTTTTTTGGTAAATAGTCCCCACTTTCCACTAACTCATTACACTCACATTCTATTATAAAATTAATATATAAATGTGAGACCTAAATTTCACTAACTTTTCCAACCCACATTTCTTAAAATCCATGTCGAATACCATATAGACCCTAAATAAATTAATTATTGTACTACTTGCACCGACACTTTCAATATTTTCCAACCCGGCCTTCATTTCTGACTCCAAAATCAACTGCCCAACACAATTTCACTCCAAAGAATATTTAAATGACAATAGTTCAACCCAGGTCTCTTATTATACCATCTCCAATAATACTCTTAATCTCATTTTTGGTATAGGTAATTTCTCCATCATACTATAAACTGTAAATTTTAAGTTTGGTGTAAAAGGTTGGATTATAATTACTTTTGGATAAAATATAGTAGTATACTCAAAATTGAGTTTGAATTCAGTGTAAATGGTTGGAAATGACTTTATATTATACTCTCTCCATTCATGAAAAATAGTCCAATATTGCCATTTCAGAATGTCCAAAAAAAAAATCTCATTTCTAAAAAAAGGAAAGTTTATCTTTGATAATTTATCCACTTTTTCTCCTCTCTTCCATAATTCACTTACTTTTTCTTCATATCTCTCTCACTTTATCTACTTTTTTTTAATCTCTCTTATTTTATCAATTTCTCATTAAAACTCGTATCGTCTACAAATTTGACTAGTTTTTGTGGATGGAGGAGGGAGTAGTAGTTAGAGTTATTCATAAATTATATATATAGTCTCAATTTGGTGTAAATTTGTTTAGTTTAAGGCCGATAATTGACCATAGGGCCTCATTACAAGTTGCCTCGTAAGAGATTATTTTTTTCGAAATCAATTGCAGTGCAGTAAACGTGGATATAGTAGTAAAAAATTCTCAAAATTTACCTATAGCCCTTCCTAAGATTTTGCCATAGGAGAGTATATTGTCGAGTTTTAATGAGTGGCAGGGGCTGAAAAATCTGTAAATTGGAGAGTTATTTTACGATTTTGAGCCAAAAACATCTGTTTAATAGCTTAGAATCCTTTACATTTATGAATTGGTCAACTTTTTATCCTAAAAGTGACGAGTAGTTAAATTTGACGGTCAAAGTGATTTTGAACTATGTACTACTTCTGTTGGACATTATTTATCATCATATATTCAAGAATACATAATTGAATATAAATAAAGCAAGATCTTCGAACATCATGTATTTCACGTATTAACCATAAACATAATGGATCGAAAACTTACCTTTATGATCCATAGCGGAAGCGATTGGGGAAGACGGAGAGAACTTCCTCGGACTTTCTTTGGCGTAGTAGCGCAGCTCCAACTCCAAGGATTTGTTTCTCTCTCTTTCCCTCGTTTATGTGTTCTCTTTATGTGTGTAATTTGATGGGATCACCACACTTGTATTTATAGGCAGAGAGAGGACAAACCCTAAGTATCAAACCTTAAAAGCCCTTTCCATCAAAGAGACCCAAAATAATTAGTAAATACATTTCTTATTGACCAAGAATATAATCTTCAGTCTATTAATATTACTAATTGATCACAATCAATTCTAATCAAATCTTTAATAATATATATGCACGTTTCTTTTACTTGATGGCCAAGGGAATGAATATTCATTCCATAAAAAGATTATGTAATCAATCTTTTCCATGTATTGGCAATCAATCGCCATATATATATACATGGACATATACTCTCTTTGGAGAAATATAATATGATTATTTAATTAATTGATGTGACAATAATTAATTGATAGTCAATTAATTAGGGTAAAATGTGTCTTATACCAAATATATTTATTATACTAAAATCCAATTCTATTTAAGATTCTATCACATGTCACATATGTGAGACATAAAACTTACAACTTCCTCCGTCCAAAAAAAATAGGGTACATTTGTCATTTTTTATTATCCACGAAAAATAGAGCATATTCAAAAAAAGTGATTTTTCAAAAATAGGGCACATCTGCAAATTGGAGAGTTGCAAAAAAAATGGTTGCTGCAAATCGCAACTTGAAGAAGATGACCGGTTGTAGTAGTAATTAAGTATTACTCCCCCCCTCCGTCCCACAATAATTGTCATTTTTTTCCATTTCCATCCGTCCCACAATAATTAATTAATTATCACTCATTTTTATCATAAATGGTAAGTAGGTTTCACATTCCACTAACTCACTTCACTTACATTTTATTATAAAATTAATACAAAAAAGTGGGTCTCATATTCTACTAACTTTTTAAATTAACTTTTCTTTACATTTTTTAAAACCTATGTCTACAAAAAGAGTGATAATTATTATGGGACGGATGAAGTAATAAATGTTGCATGCCATCTTAAATGCTGTCTACTTAATACTACTATCTTTAAAATACTAATACTATAAAAAGTGAAGTTTATTTTATACTACTCCGTACTTTCTTAGTTTAAAAAATAGTAATAAATGCTTAAAATACGTTAGATTCATTATTTTTTTTATCACAACAAATTTTTGATGGTTGCCTTTAATTACTAATTTTTAAATTTCTCTTTTATTTTTCTTGTGAAATCTATTATAATAAAATTGATTTTTAACAATTTTTTATATTTATTTAATTATAAAAAAAATGAACGTAAAAATTAGAGTTTGTAGTTTACAATTTTTATATGATTAGTGATTAATTAAAAAATAATTTTACCTATTTGATTTTTGTCCAGTATGTTTAATGCAATATTTATCCTATTTCAAATTTTATTGTACGAAATATTTCTTCCGTTCATGAAATAATATTATACTGTAGTTTATAGTTTTAATACGTGTGCAATTTAAAATTTAATTCATTTTTTTTCGGATAAGTGAAACCCAATATTCTACTAAATCATTACATTTATATTCCATTATAAAATTTGACAGATGAAGTACACACAGCAGAGGGACCTGCCAAATAAGTTTCTGCGACCGCCGCCGTGGGGGAAGGCAGTAGACGAAAAGGCCAACAAGCTAGCAGCCAGTCAGAAATCATTGTTCACACGGATTCATAAAATAATTTGCTGCTTTGGGCTGCCTTCATAAAATAGATGTCACAACTCACAAGGAAACAACACAAGCTATCAGTGGCGAAGCCAGAAGTTTTATGATAGGGGGCCCAAATTACTGTTAATAGTCATAGGATTTTTTCGATGTCCGTGATGTTGAAAGCTCGAAATAATTGATAGTTTCAACTTTTACATATGTATAATGGATGGAAATAAATTTTTTTAATATTTAAATGTCACCGTAGCAAATATCAACGAAAATATAAGTTTTTTTTACAACGAAGATATCTATCTATAAATATATAAAAGGAGAGTTTTGGAGATATTTACAAAACTGCCATTATGAATATTATAGTAAAATAAAATGAAATAAAGCCTTTATAATCATAAATTATGAAATAGTAATTATATGTAACTACTATGTACTTGATGTAGTGGAGTAAAACTTGTGTCTACCCCAAAAGTGATGGAGCGTGGAAGTGCTCATTTTTCCTATGGTATTGCTGATAACTTGGACGACCCCAGTTATTCGCACTACAGATATTGATCAAATCCATTAGAAACAGGGTTAGTTTCTAAAATCTGATCTATGTCTACTATTTTTTCTCGCAATTTTTTTTATGTGTTCAGCATTTCGTAAAACATTAACACCGCTCATTTCTCGCAGGTTACCAAATGCCCCTGACATGGAGATCTTTTCTCTGTGTATGGAATGGGAAAGAGCTTATGTGTACAAGCAGGTACCAGCTGCAGATTGCTACATTCCATTTCAAATTGATATAGAGCCACAGTAAAATAGACATAATAAACATAAGGCGCGCATAATATTGGACTTTATAAATACTTTCATCATTGGTAAACATAAGTATTATATTAAAGAGATTACTAATGCGGGTCATGGCGGGCGTATATCATTCAATCGACATAGTTCCTTCCATGTACCACATCACCAATAACCCCACTAATATAATCTATAAGTGACACAATGTCCATAATTGTCTTATTTCAAGACTTCCTACATTAATACTAAAAACGTACATATGCATATCAAATAATAAGTATATGCAGGAAAAGTAGAAACAACTTTATTGAATTCAAAATATTCATAACTTAAATGTCTGAACCAACATGGAAACATAAAGATTAGACGTTTCCATACCTAAGACCCATTCTGTTAACTTATTCCATAAACGTCTTAGGCGGTAACGCCTTAGTCAATGGTTCAGCTACTATAAGCTGTGTGTTTATATATTTCATAGATATTCTTTGTTCCCAAACTTCATCTTTCACGACAAGAAACTTTAATTCCATGTGTTTAGCTCCTTGAATACTTGTCATACTTACAGAAAGATACGATTGCACTATTATCACAATACAATTTCAAGGACATGGATATTGAGGAGACAATACCAAGGCCTGAAATAAAATTTGGCAATCATTAATGCTTCAAAGCAAGCCATAAATTTAGCTTTAATGGAAATCCAATCATTTTTTAGTTGATCAGATTTCCTTAATGTGAGCATAAAATCTTTTGTTCCCTTTAAGTATCTCATTATTATCTTTGCAGCTCTCCAATGTTCAATGTCAGGGTTACTTTGGTAACGACCTAACAATTTGGAGCGCAAAGCTTACAGACTTGAGCATGCATCAATAGATGCATAAAAATATTTTTCATCTCGTTCTGTTCTAATTCAGTTTTTGGACATTGATTCAAACTGAATTTGTCACCTTTATGAATTGGAACAACACTTGGAGAACATGCACTCATGCCGTATCTCTCTAAAAGATTCGATCTATGTAGCTTTTATGAGACAATCCAAGAGTCCACGTGATTGATCACAAGATATTTCTATCCTATGACATAGGATGTCTCATACATATCTTTTATGTTGAAATTTTTAGAGAGATAATTTTAGTGTCATGTAGCAATCCAATGTCACTACTAGCAAGCCATATATCATCAACATACAAAACCAAAATATGAACTTGCTCCCACTAACCTTGAGGTATATACACCGATCAACAGTGTTTTCTTTAAAACCAAAAGCAGTAATAGTGTCATGTAATTTAAAATACCATTGTCGAGAAGCTTGTTTCAGTCCATAAATTGATGTCTTAAGTTTGTAGACTAAAAATTTTCATTCCATTTCTTAATGAAGTCTTCAGGTTGTTTCATGTAGACTTCTTACAAATCGTCATTCAGAAAGGCAGTTTTTCACATCCATTTGATGTATTTCCAAGTCGAAATGGGCTACAAGTGCCAAAATGATTCTAAGTGAGTCCTTCTTTGATACATTAGAGAAATCTCTTTATAATCAATGCTATCTTTCTGAGTATAACCTTTGGAAACAAGTCTGGCTTTAAATCGTTTGACTAAACCATTATGTCGAATATGGTTTTGATGACCCATTTACACCCAATACACTTTCGTCAGGTAATTCGACAAGGTCCCAGAATCTATTACAATCTATAGATTTTAACTCTTTCATCATGCATCAATCCATTTATTATAATTATTACTCTTGATGGCTAGTGAATATGGAACTGGATCGTTGCATATCCCTATATCATATTCAGATTCTTGGAGATATACCAAATAGTTATCAGAAATTGCCGATTTTCGTTCTCGTTGAGAACGCCTTAGTGACACTTTCTGGAGGTGGCTCTTCCACATCTGTTTCAATGACTTCGGCATCATCATTAAGTGGTTGGTCATTCAAGTGTTCAATATTGTTAGGCTGTTCAATAATATTTGGTACACTTGATTCTTGAGGAATTAAGGGAAGAGGGAATTCTACCCTTATTTCACTAATGACCGCATTACGAGTGTCAGAACTCCCACTGATCTCACCATTCTCAAAGAATTTTGCATTTCCAGTTTCAACAATTCTCATGCTATGATTAGGACAATAAAACCTGTACCCTTTGGATTTTTCTGGGTAACCAATAAAGTAACCGCTAACTGTTATGAAATCCAATTTCTTTTCTTGTGGAGAGTATACTCTAGCCTCCGCTGGACAGCCCCAAACATGAAGGTGCTGTAAACTGGGTTTCCTACCTGTCCAAAGTTCAAAAGGAGTCTTTGGCACAGCCTTACTAGGAACCCTGTTTAATACATACATAGCGGTTCTTAGAGCATACATCCACAACGATATGGGCAAGGTAGAATTGCTTAACATACTTCTAACCATTTCCATGAGAGTTCGGTTACGTCTTTCAGCTAACACCATTCTGCTGAGGCGTACCAGGCATTGTGTAGTTGCGCACAAATGCCATGCTTTTCTAAGTATTTGGCAAATGGTCCAGGTAATTGACCCATTTCAGTGGTACGACCATAAAATTCACC
The DNA here is from genome assembly GCF_029641045.1 of Salvia hispanica. NCBI lineage: Eukaryota > Viridiplantae > Streptophyta > Magnoliopsida > Lamiales > Lamiaceae > Salvia > Salvia hispanica. Next base: position 10,925,675 of record NC_142696.1, on the reverse strand, counting down.
ACCCCTATCAGATCGAACAATTTTCACCTTTCTATTTAATTGCCTTTCAACCTCAGTCACAAAATGTTCAAGTGTTTCTGCTGCCTGAGATTTTTCATGCAACAAATAAATATATCCATAACGCGAATAATCGTCAATAAAGGTGATAAAATACTTTTCTCCACCAAAAGTTGGGACATCAAAAGGTCCACAAATATTTGTATGTATAATTTCAAGGAGCTCAGTGCTTCTTGTGGCATTTTTCTTATTGTGTTTGGTTTGTTTACCTTTAATACAATCCACACAAATGGTAATTCTTGTAAAGTCTAAATTCGAATGAATATTATCCTTTATAAGCCTCTAATTCTTTCACTAGAAATATGATCCAGTTCCTTTATGCCACAAGAATGATAAATTCGAATGAATATTATCCTTTAGACGCTCCTTCGGTTGCAATGTGAGCATGAGATGCACCCATTCCATACTTCTGCATCTTATGCTCCTCCTAGACCAATACGTTTCCCAATTCTTTAAAAGTCCACTAATCTTTTATAGTGAATCAATTTGGAATGGTCCATATTGAGGAGGTAAGGAAATTAGGGTCAATTGGACAAGGAAATCCTCATTCACCTATAAACCTAATTCCGGCTTAGAAGAGATGTTATTTATGTCCATCACATGCTCGTACATAGTCCGAGAACCATTATATTGCATGCTCATGAGATCCTTCATAAGTTTTCCTGCAATAAACTTTATATGAAGTTGTGAACCGATCCACAACATTCTGCAAACATTCTTTTGCAATGTCAGTCGTCGAGAGACTTTATCTGCAACGAACATTCTAATGAACTGTAAACTTAGTCCTGCTAGATTTTCCCTAGCATTATGGGTAATCAGCCAACTACTTTGATCATAAAATAATTGGCTTATCATTCAACAGTGTTAAGTCTAAGTCCATTACTTCAAGAGTGAACTTAAGTTTCTTTTTCCATTCAAATAAGTTAGTTCCAATAAATTGGGGAATGTTTGAGGTAAACATACTAGTAGCAAAAAATATATGTTTTTACATTATAGGAGCAATTAAGAAATGAATGCTCACATATAAAAGCTTTGAATAATAACACGAACATTAATTTGAAAACCCATATCATGAGGCAATTATGAAAACTCCTTTGGGTAGTCTTCATACAATAATAAAAATCATGCTTTTAATATCCATATCTCAGTTCAGTAATTGAGTAATAATAAATTGGCGTTACCTTTGGGTAATCGACACCAATTTAAATTATTAACTCCATTAGTGTTTATTATGTCGCAAAGACTATTTCCTTTGGGAATCTAGACCTTTTATGACAAACAAACTATTTAGATAATGAATAGCCACAACAAGCATGATGATTAATTGCATAAATAGATTTTCATATTAACTTGATTATAAACTCTTCTTATTTTACCTCACTTTGGTGATTGCAAAATAAACATAATATAATCAAGAATGTACAGTGATTAATTGCTTAAGCAGGCTTTTACTTAATTTGATTATAAACTCCTATTATTTTACCTCACTTTGGTGATTGTAAAATAAACATAATATAATCAAGAACATATAGAGATTAATTGCTTAAAAAAAATTTAATTTGAATTTGATTATAGACTCTCCTTATCTTGTCTCACTTTGGTGATTGCAAAATAAACATAATATAATCAAAATACATATTAAAACGAGAATTGAATTATATAATAATTCATTCCACCGTCTCGGTAGATTCATAATCATGAAACATTTAATTGAAATCTCAATTCATCTATACATATATTTAAACTCAATTTACATACAATATATACACACTCAATATACCCAAAATCAATTCCATATACATAAATAGAATCAATTTGAAAACAATATATTTCAAAACATGGAGGGATTGAGCATATAAATATGAATTGACAATTCATCAATTAAAAATATCCATGATCAAACTATGGAAACAATATTTCGATTTATGGAAGTATAACATACTTAAAATCATATGTCAATACATCACAATTAAAAAAAGTGATCAGCGCAATATTATATAGGCATAAAAAGATTTGTGCATAATTGAAATCTTAATCATGGTTAGTGAGAGCACATAAACAATGAATTCATCAAAACCAACTTGCGTTAATTCAATTCACTAATCATTCCAGCTACATGCCTGTAATAAAATATCACAGAATACACCAACATTCATAATCAATACAAATATATTTCAATTTGGAAACAAAATATTTCGCACGAGATATAGTTGTCAGTAAAAACTATTCCAAGCTTTTGAATTATTTGAATTCGAAAAACAATTCAACAATAAAACAAATACTTGCTCATAAAACACAAGACAATAAACGCAAGTAATTTTCTCAAGAAGCATAGATTTAAAACTTAAGACATAAAATTATGGTCACAATAATACGAAAATACATGAGTTCTCAACCATGCTCTGATACCACATGTTGGACATTATTTATCATCATATATTCAAGAATACATAATTGAATATAAATAAAGCAAGATCTTCGAACATCATGTATTTCACGTATTAACCATAAACATAATGGATCGAAAACTTACCTTTATAATCCATAGCGGAAGCGATTGGGGAAGACGGAGAGAACTTCCTCGGACTTTCTTTGGCGTAGTAGCGCAGCTCCAACTCCAAGGATTTGTTTCTCTCTCTTTCCCTCGTTTATGTGTTCTCTTTATGTGTGTAATTTGATGGGATCACCACACTTGTATTTATAGGCAGAGATAGGACAAACCCTAAGTATCAAACCCTAAAAGCCCTTTCCATCAAAGAGGCCCAAAATAATTAGTAAATACATTTCTTATTGACCAAGAATATAATCTTCAGTCTATTAATATTACTAATTGATCACAATCAATTCTAATCAAATCTTTAATAATATATATGCACGTTTCTTTTACTTGATGGCCAAGGGAATGAATATTCATTCCATAAAAAGATTATGTAATCAATCTTTTCCATGTATTGGCAATCAATCGCCATATATATATACATGGACATATACTCTCTTTGGAGAAATATAATATGATTATTTAATTAATTGATGTGACAATAATTAATTGATAGTCAATTAATTAGGGTAAAATGTGTCTTATACCAAATATATTTATTATACTAAAATCCAATTCTATTTAAGATTCTATCACATGTCACATATGTGAGACATAAAACTTACAACTTCCTCCGTCCAAAAAAAATAGGGTACATTTGTCATTTTTTATTATCCACGAAAAATAGAGCATATTCAAAAAAAGTGATTTTTCAAAAATAGGGCACATCTGCAAATTGGAGAGTTGCAAAAAAAAATGGTTGCTGCAAATCGCAACTTGAAGAAGATGACCGGTTGTAGTAGTAATTAAGTATTACTCCCCCCCCCCGTCCCACAATAATTGTCATTTTTTTCCATTTCCATCCGTCCCACAATAATTAATTAATTATCACTCATTTTTATCATAAATGGTAAGTAGGTTTCACATTCCACTAACTCACTTCACTTACATTTTATTATAAAATTAATACAAAAAAGTGGGTCTCATATTCTACTAACTTTTTAAATTAACTTTTTTTTACATTTCTTAAAACCTATGTCGACAAAAAGAGTGATAATTATTATGGGACGGATGAAGTACTAAATGTTGCATGCCATCTTAAATGCTGTCTACTTAATACTACTATCTTTAAAATACTAATACTATAAAAAGAGAAGTTTATTTTATACTACTCCGTACTTTCTTAGTTTAAAAAATAGTAATAAATGCTTAAAATACGTTAGATTCATTATTTTTTTTTTATCACAACAAATTTTTTATGGTTGCCTTTAATTACTAATTTTTAAATTTCTCTTTTATTTTTCTTGTGAAATCTATTATAATAAAATTGATTTTTAACAATTTTTTATATTTATTTAATTATAAAAAAAATGAACGTAAAAATTAGAGTTTGTAGTTTACAATTTTTATATGATTAGTGATTAATTAAAAAATAATTTTACCTATTTGATTTTTGTCCAGTATGTTTAATGCAATATTTATCCTATTTCAAATTTTATTGTACGAAATATTTCTTCCGTTCATGAAATAATATTATACTGTAGTTTATAGTTTTAATACGTGTGCAATTTAAAATTTAATTCATTTTTTTTCGAATAAGTGAAACCCAATATTCTACTAAATCATTACATTTATATTCCATTATAAAATTTGACAGATGAAGTACACACAGCAGAGGGACCTGCCAAATAAGTTTCTGCGACCGCCGCCGTGGGGGAAGGCAGTAGACGAAAAGGCTAACAAGCTAGCAGCCAGTCAGAAATCATTGTTCACACGGATTCATAAAACAATTTGCTGCTTTGGGCTGCCTTCATAAAATAGATGTCACAACTCACAAGGAAACAACACAAGCTATCAGTGGTGAAGCCAGAAGTTTTATGATAGGGGGCCCAAATTACTGTTAATAGTCATAGGATTTTTTCGATGTCCGTGATGTTGAAAGCTCGAAATAATTGATAGTTTCAACTTTTACATGTCACCGTAGCAAATATCAACGAAAATATAAGTTTTTTTTTTACAACGAAGATATCTATCTATAAATATATAAAAGGAGAGTTTTGGAGATATTTACAAAACTGCCATTATGAATATTATAGTAAAATAAAATGAAATAAAGCCTTTATAATCATAAATTATGGAATAGTAATTATATGTAACTACTATGTACTTGATGTAGTGGAGTAAAACTTGTGTCTACCCCAAAAGTGATGGAGCGTGGAAGTGCTCATTTTTCCTATGGTATTGCTGATAACTTGGACGACCCCAGTTATTCGCACTACAGATATTGATCAAATCCATAGAAACAGGGTTAGTTTCTAATCTGATCTATGTCTACTATTTTTTCTCGCAATTTTTTTTATGTGTTCAGCATTTCGTAAAACATTAACACCGCTCATTTCTCGCAGATTACCAAATGCCCCTGACATGGAGATCTTTTCTCTGTGTATGGAATGGGAAAGAGCTTATGTGTACAAGCAGGTACCAGCTGCAGATTGCTACATTCCATTTCAAATTGATATAGATACATGTTTTGTCTACCCCTATAAATATAAAAATTGTAGGTATTGATAATAGTTCTTTTGTACATATTTTTAGCACAAAAGTTTTATTTATATATTTCCATTTTTTGGTGACGACAGTAGTATCAACATTGAATTTATTTGTTTTGTATAAGTGTTTATAATTTTTGTGTTCGATCTTATTTGTTTTTAGTTAAAAGGTTTTAATCAATATTTATGAGTTAATTTCAATAAATTATTTTTTGTTTCAATTTGATGGTGCATAATTATTTGATATTCTACACATTTTGAAAGAAAATATAATGTGTCTGCAAGATGAAAAAGTATATGCATAAGTAAAGGTAATGCTAATTATACTGTAATTTTATTTTTTTAACATATTTAGTTAAATATTGTACAATTTTTAATAATATATATTTTAAATTGATAATTATTTAAATATTTTATATTATATTATTTATTGGGATAATAGTCATTTCAATCACGAAGTTTGGTTAAATTGTGATCTGTCCATGAATTTTGAAATTAGAATATTCATACACAAATCAACATCTCTTTGTGATGTTAAAAATGACAATATTTCAATAGAATTTAGGGTCTAAGGGTCTAAGGATTTAGGATAGAAAGTATAAATTGCGATCGTCTCTCTTATGATTGAAACTCAATGTCATTTTAGAAAGCATTAACTATATTAGTTATAATGTTGAATTCATCTATGAGGTTATTTGTTTAAATAAACTAAATTCTAATCTTAATATGAGTAAAAAGTGTATGTACATTGAATTTGAATCTGGTAATCTTTATTATAATATGTATATGTACATTGAAATAATTTTTAAACTTACTATTGTTCTATATAATATGCTTATTTATCAATACTATCATTATATAAATAAAATTACTCTTCGCAATTTTTTACATAAATTATACTACTAAATTCATAATTTTGTACATTACAACTCTATTTTAATAAAAGTAACTATTTTGATCAAATGTAGTAATATTGTACAGTATAATGTTTATTATTAAATAGTATATTTATAATTTTAGACCCATATATAAGGGTATTATTTAATATTCAAAAAATATTTTATAATTTGATATAAATAATATGTGTCGTGCATAGCACGGGTGTAACAATAGTAAGTTATAACAAATAGAATACAATAATTATTTTTTATTAAATTTTTGTAATGAGTATAACGTGATGGAAGAAAACAACTACAAAGTGATAAGGAACTAAAGTTAACATAATTAGTTATAATTAGTTATGCAAAAGAGAACAAATAGAAATTATGTTTAAAAAAAATAGAAAGCAAAGAGAAACAATGTATACACGTAATTTATATTGCATAAACAAATAGAAGAATAAAAAAGTTGCATTAATAGAAAGAATGAGGAAAATAAGTTGTATAAATATAATTGAAAAAATTATTGTAGGAGAAAACGCCTGGTAGGAAAAAATTATTTTTTATAAAATTTTTATAATGAGTATAACACGATGGAAGAAAACAACTACAAAGTGATAAGGAACTAAAGTTAACATAATTAGTGATAATTAGTAATGTAAAAGAAAACAAATAGAAATTATGTTTAAAAAAAATAGAAAGCAAAGAGAAACAATGTATACACGTAATTTATATTGCATAAACAAATAGGAGAATAAAAAAGTTGCATTAATAGAAAGAATGAGGAAAATAAGTTGTATAAATAGAATTGAAAAAATTATTTTTTATAAAACTTTTATAATGAGTATAACACGATGGAAGAAAACAACTACAAAGTGATAAGGAACTAAAGTTAACATAATTAGTGATAATTAGTAACGTAAAAGAAAACAAATAGAAATTATGTTTAAAAAAATAGAAAGATATAAACGTAATTTATATTGCATAAACAAATAGAAGAAGATCGAGGAAAATAAGTTGTATAAATAGAATTGAAAAAATTATTGTAGGAGAAAACATCCGATGGCAATCGATCACAGACCTGGTAGACGGGAGACATGATCTCCAACCAACTGCACTAGCTAATCAACGTTTAATTTTTGTTTTGCATATATAATATATAATAAAACTATAAATTTTTTGGGGGACCAAAGTGGCTTCGCCAGTGCCAGCTATTTTCTATAGCACCATCTATTGCAATAAGGCATGCTATTCATCCATGCTTTTGGCAATCCGATTTCTATTAATATATTTTTTACAAGGGAAAATCTATACAATATATGAAAGGAGAGTTCTTGGAGTATTTAGAGACCTTTTAAAATAAAAGTTATTATTTAAATAAAATTGTTTTTTTAGTAAATATTTATTTGCTATTGATACGATGGTTAAATCAGTGGGTAATTATTTGAAGTTAGTGGAGAGTTATTAAGTGTTAATAGAGAGTTAATGGGTGGTTACATCCGACAGTTATTATTTATAGTAATTTTTTTATATTTACCAATTATGTATTTTGGAGAAATTTACAAGATTGCCATTTAATTTAAAAAATTATTTTAAAATAAATATATATAATTTAAAGTCTAAACGTGTGATTAAGTGGATCTAACTGATAAAATAAAAATAAATCTCCACTACCTAAATAACCGCTTCCCACTTTATTAGCTTGTAATTATCACCCCACTAATATGTCACACCGATGACGAACGAAACAAACCCTATAAATGAAGAGTTTCCTACTACACTTGTCTTTCTCATGGAATAGCAATAGGTTTCGAATCTTTTATAATTTCTAATGTGATTGTGATCGCTACCATAATCGGTGAGCTTGCTGATGCACTTTTTATTAGCACTAAAAATACCTGCACGTATACAGGGTAGATCTAGTATAGCTAAAGGTCGGTACCGGGATATCGAACACGGGGAATATAATTGCAACTGGCTATCATGTACTAATGCGTCATATACTATCTAGAGAAACAAGAGTTTTGGATTTTAAACTTAACAAAATTAAATAAAGTAAAACAATAAGGGCAAAGAAGATAGAATTAGGTAAATAGAAGAATTTCAAGGATAATGATTTCACTAACTCTTTAGTTATTCTAATTAGTTCTACGTTCACCTGACTCAAGTTTTGTCACGACCGCGCTTTGCTAAGGATAGCATTGCTCGGTAAATCATGACCAGGGGAGGGAATTTAGAAGAGGGGATAGAAAGGGGACGAAAGAATTTACAATAAGACATGCAAGTACTTCTTCATAAGATAAAAGAGGTTCACAAGACAACGAAAGATCATGAGGATTTAAAAGAGTGTTTAACATAGGTCACTCGTTACTAATCATTGTTCCTATGACCCATTAGTACAAAATACTACAACATAAGCACAGCGGAAGGAGTTATAACCATATGGTCATGTGTATGGAGACACATGCCACGAAAATCCTACAAAAGAGATGAGACGACCACCAACTCCACTCAGCCACCAGTTCATCACTTGCTCAACCTGCACATTTAGAAATACATGCAGGGCTGAGTACGGGGTACTCAGTGAACACATTGCCGAAAGATACACATATAAGAAAAGTTATTATCATGCCATCATAGTAACACACGGGGGTTTTCTTAAAGGCCCGAGCTTACTAAGTTCATTTTCATAAAGTTCGCTTGATCAAGCTAAGTTCATTCCATCAATCCGCCATATCTGATGGTTCATTGTGTGTCGGGAAGGTGGCCACCTTCCACGATCACATTGACCGGCCAACCCTTACGATGACTCACGGTCCATTCCTTTGTGTACACTAACTCGAATAGGATCTTGGTCCTATTGGAGCCGAATTCGATTCATTCATTCATTCATTTGGCATCGCCAAACAGATAGGCATCATAAAACAAACAATTTATAGCACGATAACATTTTTAAAAAAAAGTAAGTGCAATTTTATCAAACAAAAATCATTTCATATATTTGATAATTTTATCCACACTTAATGTGTTGGATATAAAGCCCACCTCAAAGCTTCCAAGTAAAACTCTACAAAAGCTCGACCTTGGGCAATCAAACTCCGCGAACACGCCCTTCTTGAAAGAGTATAATGATTTAAATTAGTTTTGATGAACATACATAAGGTGCATGACATGAAATGATCCTACATGTAGTATGCGTCCTACGTTCGGGGTTCGATCAAGATAACTTCATTCCACTTAAAAAGTGGATCTCTATTTCATAAGAGACCTTAAAATTTATTACTTGGGAGATGGTTCGTTTAGCTCCTACATTCTTAACTTCAAGAAATTAATTAAGTAAGGAGGGTAAGATATTAATTAATCATAAGATTAATTATTTAAAAGCTTCAAACATTTCAAGAAATATTAATCCAAAATTAAGAGATAAGGTTCATTTTATTACTTAAGCTTCAAAGCCCAAAATTCTCATTTCCTCTAAATTCTCGGCCCATAATAGAATAAATAAGAGACCATCTTACTAAATTAATTACTTGGCCCAAAGGAGAGGCCCAATACCCAAATAAATTAGAAAACCCTATACACTCCACCAATCCAGAAGAAAAGAAAAAGAAAGGGGCGCCTCCTTCTCCCAACCTCTCTCTCTCTCTCGGTCTTCTCTCTGCCGGCGGTCTTGGCGTCGCCGGTGAGCGACGCCGGCCGCCGGTCGTGTCCCTCCTCTCTCCTCTTTCTCTATCTCGGTCTCTCTCTCTCGGCCTCTCTCTCTCGGCCACGAACCACCACCTCCGCCGTCGCCGCCGGGCCGCTGCTGCCGTCGCTGGTGGGCCGCTGCCGCCGTCGCCGCTGGGTGCACGGCGGTCTCACCGCCGTTGACCGAGAGGTAGGGATTCCCCCATTTCTCCTTCTTTCTCTTCTTCTTTATTTTCTTAAATTGAAGGCTTAGGACTAACAATTAAGTCTTGAAATGTGAAGATTTGGATAGATCATGAAAACGGGGTCAAAAGAGATTAATTTCGTTGTGGAAAATCTGACAGCCGCCGGAATGCTGCCGGAAAGTCGCCGGACTACTGTTGCCGCTGCCGGGCAGAATTTCCGGAATCCGGCAGCTTCTTCACTCACGAGGTAAGCTTTCCAAGATCGCTATTATTGTACGATGTGGTTGTCTAAGAACTTGGACATTTCTTAAATGATTTCATGTCTTGGCTTTCATTAGTTAAGGTAAAAGCTATTTTATAAAGTCATGGAAAAGCATACAAAAAAATAATATGGCGTTAATATGTAAATTTCCTAATGTTCATGCTTGGATGATTATGAAAATGGCTATGTAGCAAGAATAGTTATTAGTAGAATTACCTTGAGAAAAGGAAGAGAAGAATGGTAGTGAGTAGGAAAATGGACTCCTCTTCTTCAAACACTTATATGCATCCTCATTTTGATAGAATTTTGTTTAGAGAATTTTTATGGTTGAACAAAAGGATCAAGAGGGGAGATGGAGTGGTATTTATAGAGAAAATGGGTGCATGGAAATGCTTGGGCATAAACTTGATTCAAGGAGGAAATGTATTGTCCAAAGGGTAGGGACTTTTTGCCAAATGAGGCAAGTTGTCTTGTCAAACATCTCTTTTTCCTAAAATGGCAAGAATATTATGTCTCGTCACTTAAAAAGACGTGAGCCGTCAATTGGAAAACGTGAGCCGCCGTTTGATTTGCGTGTTTGATGTGATTTGATTTCGTCGATCGTCTCGTCTTGATTTAACACGCTTCTTATCCATTCGTGTAGGTATCGGGATTCAAGGCGTGACTATTGAGCAAGATCCGAAGGGCATGGAGAGTATTTTATTTTTTTAAATTAATCTTTACTTAAACGTTGAACTCGTGTACGGACTTTTATTTGAAACTCGGTCTTCACAAACGGACTTTTATTAGAGCAAACATTTATATTGAATATTACTATTTTTGTTCACTACTCAAAATATACTTCACAACGATTAATCATAACAAGAAGTAATAATACGAAGATTTAGACGCGAAACTTATATATATATATATATATATATATATATATATATATATATATAGATCGATGTTCTAAGCCTTAGGGTAAAAAGTCGGGGTGTTACAAGTTTTACCACGATTTCTCCATATCATGCATCAATACTCATGTCACAATTATTGTATGAACATATAAGATAAACCAATCAAAGCTATCACCGATCAAAGATTGACAATAATCAAGGTAACGACCAATTAGTCGAACAAAAGTTCAAGATAAATCAAGTGGAAACGAGTTCTGAACATTAAACATAAAAGAACTACTTAAAAGTCAAATACTATCAAACCTCAAAATTCTATTGTTTAGCAATCCATAGACAGATGAACTAAAACAATAATTAAAGTACGAGACGTGAAATAAACAAACAAAATCCAAGGATGAATCTTGAAGTCTCCATGCTCCTCTTTCCTAGTTCCAATCTCCAAGAATGGTGATGGAATGATGGATGAAGGAATTAGGGTTGGAGAATGAAGGGGGAGCCATGAAGGCTCCCCTTTTGGGGGCTATGAATTGGTTCAATTCTATGAATGAGGTTATGGGGTATATATTGTTAGGTTTGGTATACTGAAAAGCATGTTTCAAGCAAGTTTCGCGCGAATAGAATCTTGCTTGTATACGTAAAACTCTACAATCCACTTTTAACCCGATTCAGTATTATTCGAGCAGTCTCGCACGAATAGAATCACTATTATTATTACATTGTGTTTGCTTGTGCATTTATAAGATGTTTTACAAACATTTAAATGCATAAGAAGTAAACAAAGTCTAAGTCTTTTGCTTAGTAGACTGGTTGTGGGCGTCATCCACTTTAAGGTAACACGGTCAGATCTATGCAATGCTTTGTAAAAGAAAAAGAAGAATTTCACAACCTAGATAGGCTTAGACTACCTATCGTGAAAGGTTGCAATGTCAGTCCGCATATTTCTAAGCCTTACTGAAATAAGATGACATTGGTGTGGTATAGCACTGAACGGATCTAACAGCAAGACGTGTCTTTATGCTATCTACTGAAATACTAGGTCTTGATAAAATATTTTTTCTTAATCTACATATGTTAGTATTGAGCATACGGTATTGATTATGCACTACTTTGACTTATCAAATGGTGCGGGTTTTTCGCAACCCAATAATCCTGATATATTGGGTAGTGGTGATTAATATCTAGCGGTGCTAGGATTGCTATTATGTTGAATCGTGCGCGAGGTGAGTCTCGCTTGATAATGTCCTCAAGAGGAGCTCGAACAAGGTTTTATTATTCAGAAAACTGGTCAGTTGGAGTTTTATCGCTCTATGAATAATAAATAAATGTTTCTTGCTAAGTCCACTCTTGGAATTAATAAGATATTAACTAATTAAGTCCATAGTAGACATTAATTAATTAATGGACATTTATATCTTAAGCGCGGGAAATAAATAATAAACAAAGTGGAAATCCGGATTACTTTTAATTTCGGATTTGGATGGGGAGAGTTCAATATTACTTCTGTACTGGCTGCTCGTAATATTCCAATATATGCTTGTATTAAATTGTGGGTTCAATTTAATTAGTAAAAAAGCTAATTGGGGGAGCCCATATCCAAAACCTTCCATACATCCCTGTCTGGGCCCAAAAGGAACTTAATATAAATAGGAGAATAAAGGAGACAGAAATCATTCATTATTATTCATAATTTTCGTCCCCCTCTACCTAGAGGAGTTCGAATTTCTCTCCTAATTGGAGAAGGATTTCTTCTGTCTTCTTTATTTGAGTCCTAGTATTTTGATAAGATCAGCCCACCCTGATATCGAGATACAGTTCGGGAACCAAAGAGAAGATTCGTGGTCTAGTATCGAAGATCATCACGTGGAGAAGGCGCGAGCAATCGACGATTCTTTGGAGAATCAAATCGGTAACTCTAAACCGTAGAAATCATGTTTATTATTTATTTTCTATGAGCATGAATTATTTGCGCTCTAGCATGCAATTATCTGTTTAACATGTGAATTGATTGATCGCATAGTCGGTCAAATAGATCCTACGTCTGATTTATTTGTTTTGTACAAGTCTTCCGCTGTGCAAGGGGCACCAAACCCCATCATATATAGGCTTTAGAAGGATTTAAATTTGGTAATAAGTTTCCTCCAAGCATTAGGAAATATGTAATTTTCTTTCCCCATAATAGAAGGAAAAGATTTGGCTTTACAAGGTAATATCTTCTTTCCTTCTTCATATTTACGCCTAGACTGCAGCTGGCAGCTTTGCGCGACTTTGGTAGAACGGCCATAACACTCACCACAGAACTACGATTGAGGTGATTCTTGTACCATATTGAAGCTCATTTCAAGACGAAGAGAATGGTGTGTAGAACGCCCTGATCGAACTTCAGGATCTCCAGAAACTTAAGTTTGAAGACAGCTGTCGCGCGCCGCGTTTTTGTGGCGGGCCGCCACACCTTGGCCGGCGGTCTCCGGGCGTGTCTTTGTCAGCCTATGAGCTCCGGCGGTCGTCGGACGCCACCTGAAGCTCCAAATTTCCTACTTTCGCGTTTTGACTCCCTTTTTAGGCTCAAATATGCACAATTCTCACAAAACATGTCAAAATACCAAAATAGATAAAATATGCAAATAATGGATATGTAATGCAACTTTGACCTTAAAAATGGACCAAATAATGGTCTTAAAACCGTGCAAAATCCGAGCGTATCATTTGCTTAGATGAGCAATATACGTTGCTTTATTACTCTCTTCCGAATTTTGACCAATTCGAGCTCCGCCGCATCGGAAATCTCTGCAGAGCATTCTTAGTTTTCCATCTCACCGGGACCCACATGGCTGAGGACTGAGGAGGAAGGCGCCGGCGCCACCAGAGGAGCCTTTGCCGCCTCTGCAGCATGCACGGCGAGGATATGGCGTTGGAGAATGAAGAAAATGGGCAGCTCTGGGAAGGTATTAAGTAGGAAGAGAGTGGAAGATAGATGCTGGAGGAAGAGGGATTTGGAGAAGAAGTAGCCGCTCATCTATCATTTCTTCTAACACTGCGCACTGTCTATATTATTGTGTTGTATCCATTGTTATATAGGAGGAATAAATAGTGATTTATATTATATTTTATTGTTTAATAATTTATATTTTGGATGTAAAATCGTTTATTGTCTTTAGTTAAGATTAATGAGATTGGTTGAAATCCTATAATCTTTCATTTCCAAAATTTAAAACTAATTGTGATACGAAAGCATGACACACGCGTGAACTTCATATTACTAATATTTAATTTTATTGAATTCCTATTGTTTGCTATGTCAATTGTTTTATTAGAAATTTCATTTTATATCAATTATTGTTACACTTTTTTTAAAAGCTCAATATAAGATGAGAAGGATCCAGCAATAAAATGGATGATATCTATAATTATACAAAGGATATTAATATAATTTTGAAAATTTGTTAAGTTATCTTTCATTTTGAAGCCATTAAATTTTTAGTTAGTCTTTTAAAATTCAATTTATTATTGCAACCGTTACAATCTAATAACTAATTGTAAAAATCACTTAAATTGCCAAATTTTGTGGTATGGCTGATAAGGCTAATTTCATGCATCGGTTATATGTGAAAAACGTTATAATTTGTTGGGTCTAACACGTTTCCTAAGCCAGGTGTGTGAAGAAAAATCGCTAGATCGAGGAAGTGCTGAAGGAGATGGTCTAGCGAAGGAAAGGAACGAAGTGAGCAGGATTTAAAAGAAAAGAAGGCGTGACAGAGGGAGTCAATAGCTGAGGGCAACAAAGTCTTATCTATACCTCGCTGGGCCCCACTCCAACGCCTATATATAGAAGAGCATGCAACGCACATCAGATCACTTTTTCACTCTCTTCTTAGCTCACACACATTACACACACTTGGGAATGGGAGATCTGGGGTAGTCGGGTACGAAGGGTTACTTTTCTTTAGAAGTTTCGGAGTTGCAACACCGTCCGAGTGTGGACGAAGATACAATTTCTCTTAATTTCAGTTGTTTCCTCGTTTTGCTCTCGAACTTCACTTTTGGGAGTCGACTTGGTTGTTGATGATACTTATTATCTTTTCGCTTTGGTTGATTTGCGTTTAGTAGTTGAATTTCAAGTTGATTTACGTAGATCTCTCTGCTGGAAGTTTATTTTTACAAGTATTATGTCGATCTCTGTTTTATTTTGATATTGTGGTGTTTGATATGGGAATTTGGTGATAGATCTGTGGTTTATTGACTGTTTGGAGGTTGTTGTTCGAATCTGAAGTGATGAAGTGTTTCTGTTGGTTGGAGTTCGTGTTGGACGCTTGGATCCGGAGTGGATTTAGCGTCTGAGGTTGGATTCGAAGTGAGAAAAGAGAGTTGTTAGATGGATTTGAGTTTTCTTCTTGTTTTCTGTTTTGCTTCGTCTAGCGTCTGCAGATCTGTTCAGTTCTTCGTTGATTATGCATTGATTTGACTTAAAATTAGTTTGCTCTGTTTTGATTTCGTTCATGTTGATTTTCTTATGAGTTTTACGCAATTTGGTTGTAGAAGATGATGTCGCTGTTAGTTAGTACTAGAGTTAGTTATTCTGCCAGCTTTTCGTACGTACTCTGCTTTTTTCAGTCATGGTCGTCCCCATAGTCAGTGTGTTTCCTAGGTCTAGTAAGTAAAATAGTTTTCTTAGATCAAGTGTTGAGCAGTTAATTTCCTTTGCAACGTTCTCTTATAATTTCACCTAGGTCTAGCTGTTAGCTTAGGAGTTTTAAAGATTCCCAAGTCAAGTTTAATTTGTTTTCCCCAACCCAAAAAATGCGTGGCAGCAGCCAACACCAAAAACACACCCAAATCCTTGAACATGAGTATTACGCATCCTTCTCTGTGGGATCGATCCCTACTTCCCTATACTAGGTTTAGTAAAGTGGTTGAGGGTTTTTGAAAGAAGTGCTCTGTGTGTCCGACGACCGGGATTTCCTGCGACCAACGAGTTCCTAGACCGCGTGATCTAATGGATTTGCTGGACCTAGGGAACCTGTTATTTCCTTTTGAACACACTGTAAAAACAAACTAGTAACCTTTCAATGGCTAATAATGTTCGATCAGTTATACTAATTAGTTTAATAAGCCTGTATAATTCAACCATATAATTAGCTGTTACAAATATTTAATCATGAATTTCCAACATTCAGGAGCACTACCATAGTAAAAAAATAAAAAAAAACAAAAAAAAAACGTGTGCTTAAAGACATTTAAATTGGCCCAATGAAGAAAACAGTTGCAATAATTGTCCTATGAATATCAAATTAATATTTACTATTACAATTAAATCAAAAAAAAAGTTGGCTCATTGTTTCACCATATGCCAAAATAATTACCCTTTATTTAGTAATTAAAATTAATGTCAAGCCGATTTTATAATATAATTGATCTTGCTCTATTTTAACAGGGCATTTCTCTAAATACCTCCAAAACTCCCCTTTCATTTCCCTAAACACCCCAAAAACCAAGCAACTTAAAATGTTATTATAGCATGCCTATGCACTCAATTTCTATTATGCATCCAATGGTAGGGTGACAATCTGGTAGATTGAACGCGCTAAAGTAGTTCTATGTATCCTACACACGCAAACAAAAAACCATAAAACATCTATTAGGTGCACGTTCTGGGTCAACATATAAACCTTACTCCTTAGATGGCAAATGAGATCAAGGTCAGATACAATTTGTCTTGCCCTAATCTAAATCCATCTTCAACTACGCCTTGCTAACTCTTTTGAAATGGCAGCAAGCGGAAACCCAGATCAAGAGACGGATGGGGATTGGAAGCCATATTTCAGAGAGGCGGCCTAAGTTTGTGGGGTAAGCATTAGTAATACAATTTCTTAATTTAGGAATATTAAATAACAAATTAAATCACGACAGTTTCATTTCATTGAAGGCATAACAAACTAATCCATATATTGGCTTTTCACATCTATACATCTATTCCTATAATTTGCACAAACAAAATTTATTCGCATAATATATATTGAAATAGTGTTATGTAATATAGTATATTGATTTTATTTTTTTTATTATACTTATACATAATCCTTATCTATTTTTTAATTACTTTCATAAAAACCTATTCAAATTTAAAATATTTTCATGTCAATAATCTCTTAATTCTATTTTGTTAGTATTGGTTTTAAATTTTAATTCTTATGATTTTCGTTTTCATTTGGATTTGATTGGTTCCAATGAGGAAAAAAAATCGATTCTTGATTAAAAAAATTCTCTCTTCAGAATTGGATGCTACTGAGATCACCAAAAGAAGTAGAACGAGTTTTCCAGATCCCACACAACCACCAAATCAGTTCGTATCATTGTTGTACTCTGGCGGCGTCGACCAGCACCAAATGCAGCAGCACCCCGACAATGGTGGTAAAATGTTCATTTAGTGTATCACATCTTATGCTTTGTTCTATGGATAATCATTTTAATACATATTGATTATTGATTTTGTTTCTTATTTTATTAGGTGAGGCGGACGGCTTTAAATATGACAAACGAGTTATGCTTCAATGTTGATTTGTATAGATTTTTTATTCTCATATAACTAAAATTGTTACTCATATTGTTCATTGTTAATATTGATTCTAATTTTGTTTAATTAATTTAAAATTGAAAATTAATGTATTAAAATATATTAATCTGTGCATAGCACAGGCGTGATACTAGTATAGTATAAAATTTCACTTCCAACTAGATAAATAAATTATAAAAATATATTTAATTTTTCGAAAAAACGAAGCATTACATTTATGGAAACTAATGCCAAATTTATAATTATACGCATAATCTTCAAGTGAATAATAAAATCATATTATTTCTTGTGGGGAGTAATCAATTGCTAACTACAACTAATTTAAGATTATAGAATTTTAGAAATCTTATGGTCTACAATTTGTCATGTGTAATTTCGTTTTTCAGTTTTTAATATTAAAAAGATAATAGCAACTATCAAATTTAGGGTTTATAAATACAATGTCAATACAGTGTATGAAATACATCAACACAAAGGCATGGCAATGTCAATACAATTTCAGATTGACATTGTACAAGCATTGTATTGACATATTATATGTCGTGTATTGATATAAAGCTGTTAACGAAATTTATGAAAATTTTTGAATTTTTTTTCAAATTTTGACATCGAAACATATGCAAGTGAGTTCTCGTTAGAATCCTTATGAAATTATCATTAATTTGATAAAAAAATAATTTAAATCGAGAAAGTTATATGCGTATTAAAGTTATGGAATATTTTTCAAAAATTAGTTACAACTAATTTGTTGTAAATTGATCTTAATACCTTTATTGACGTTTTTTTGTTGATCGTATTGACATTTCGAGGCTGATGATCTAGACCCTTGATTTGAATATCAAATGACTATTATTTAATTGTAGGGAGCAATTAAGTATTGAGTTGGCAATATAACACTCCTCTCTATTCCTTGATGTATAGTATAATATAATACAAATACATAAATAAAAGATAAGATTATAACTTAAAATTTTCATAGTATATTCAAGAGGATTTAACGGAACAAAATTATTAAATTTTAGATAATCTTATTATTATTGATTACATATTATTTTAATATAATATATAATCATTCATAGTAAATTTAATTTATAGTGTTTACTGTTAACAATATTTAATTAATAATGAAGAAAATGAAAAAAATCTTATCAAAATTTAAATGACTCCCGTAACGTGATTATCTTTACATTATTTATTTGAAGATTATGCGTATATGATAGCAATAAATTTGGCATAATTTTATAATTAAATGTAATGCTTTCTTTATTGGAAAAATTAAATATTTTTCCATAATTTATACTCCCTCCGTCCCATAAAAATAAGAATATTTTTTATTTTGGGACGTTCCATAAAAATATCACCATCTATTTTTGGCAATTTTTTCTCTCTAATAAGGTGGGCCATTATCCATTAACAATACTATAATTACTTTTTCTTTCTATCTCTTTTCTATCTTACCAGTCGTGCATATATCTATATTTTTGTAAGACGGAATATATCTAATTGGAAAGTATAATACGGAGTATTATAGTATACTTTTATTTGTCAAAAATGTGTTGATAGCAATGATAGGACATAGTCAATTTGCCAAAATACCATGACCATTGACCACTAAATTTTTCTCATTGTGTAGATGGAATAGAAAAAAGCGTTATTTCAAGGACGCAAATGGACTTTGCTCTATAAAAAAGGAAAGTGAAGGTGTTATTTAGATATTAGTTATAGTTGGGTCCTCTAATATAAGAATTGACATTAAGTTTTGAAATGATTTTGAGGAGGGGAAAGTACTAGTCTATTATAATAACCATATATAAGAATTAACATTAATACCCTTTAAATTTAATTAATAATTATTTAAATCTAAAATATAATCTACTTAGTATTATTTTAACTATTAAATGTTCCAATCTAATGATTACAAATTAGTCTCAATTTTAGATTGATAATTAGTTAGCAATTGATTACAACTTACTATATTTTAGAAGGCTTAATATATTTTAAAATCAATAAACAAATCAGCTTTCTTATTCTTCAGGAAAAATGCTTGAAAAACGGAAGAGCTCATAGATGTTTGATGCAATGTTCAATCTGTATTCTGCTTTGCACCTTCACCTTCCTGTCTTCTTTCCAACCTTCAAACATGAAAGAATTCGATGTATTATAACTGGAGAGTTTCTAACAGGCACAGTGATGACTGATGAATATGTGATCTACTGGTATAACCATAGTATCTGATTGAATATTCTTCTTCTCAACGACTCCATTGTCAACGAGCAGAGGGATTCCTCAGTTTC